>NC_137226.1:6175112-6775112 GCF_949987685.1 Ammodytes marinus
TTATCTTGAGATCTGGCTGGCTCTGGAACAATGCAGTGTATTTCTATTCTCTGGTGAACTCACCTTGGTGTTCCACAATGCCTGTGGCTTTTAGAGGGCAGGCTCTGTAGTGTTTTGTGCCCAGGATTATAGCAGGTTTTTTGGGATGACTGACCGGCTTGAATACGAGGTTAAAATGACCCTGGTAGAGGCAATGCAAGGTGCGGGTCTTTATAATGGGTTGTTTTCCAATGGGGATGGAATAATGATCCCGATAATAGTTGATAATGCTGATCGGATTCCTGCCCAAGGACACTTCTTTGTTGTTTTGAAACCTGATTCTGTGTGCCTGCAGAACGTTGCTACAGATAGACATTTGACATTTGCTATATTTAGTGATTGAATGGAACTTACTTACAAAGTGTGTCTTCTCATTCTAAATCTTCGGGTTGAGTTGGCACTGTGATATACACTTCACCCAACAAATGGTGACTCATACAGCAGCGTGCGTCATCGGGCAGCTTGATTGACCTCTGTGCCTCACACTACAGGGAATTTTCTTGACAGAGTCATAGTTTATTATGTGTATAGCCTACACATGGCTTAAACCACCTTTAATAATGTGAATGATTTTGTCCACATTGTAATGAGATTGCGCTAACACCTAATGTATGAACTTATTTAGGTTTATATGATACACATGGCAACCTTAGTATTAATGTTGCCGCAGATCTGCGTAAGTAAATCAATAAAAACAACCAACTATCACTGAGAACAATGTGGTGTTGTGCAGAGGTCGGCAATCATCAAAAATAATAAACACAATTAATAAATCATCAACGTCACTGTGCTAGGGCTGGCATCGACTGCGGTCATTTGTTCTGAAGGCATTCTGCCGTAGTCAATGACACCATGAATTATGGATGTAATTGTCATGACTAAATCTCTGCACTATTTCGAATGATATCAGTCAATATCAGTGCCATCAGTCATTACAAGAACCTCAGCATGCCACTGACACTATGATCTTCATGTATTCCTGCAAGCTCAATTGAACCTATTCGATACCAGCCTCACAGAAAACTTTTAAGTGATCTAAGAAACCAACTTTCGTCTCTTAGTTTTGCGCCATGTGTTGCCCATCCGATAATTCATGTCATCTTATCATGTCTATGTATCCTGACAGCCTTATTGTGGCTGTAAGTCATTCTGCCATTTATACAGTACAATATTTATGGTTTTATTAGAAATGTTGAGGATTCAGAGACAGACATATTTCCACTAAAAAAATTAAACTGTATTCTACTGTTTATACGCATTACTTTGATAAGACTTTACACTTTACCCTTATATTTTAACAGCGCTATTAGCCGAATCAGATGGCTTTCATCATCAGCTGCTGTTGTCAATACAGATGAAAAATTATGTGTCAAAAGATCTATTTCTGAATTCAATCCATTTACTAGAATCATGTGATACATGGTTAAAAACTCTAAAATACTGTAAGTGGACCTTGAGTTGGGATTGTTTGGTCAAGCTACAAAATATAAAAATGAGGTTCTAAGCCAGTGTATAAATGTGTTATCTTCTCAGCTGTTTATTGATACATGTGTGTCCTATGTTCTATTGGAATACACCATAAGGCTGTTTCATATTCCACCCTAACTGCACACACACACACACACATACACACACACACACTGTACCATTTATTCATACATCATATTTTCTACTTTCAATTACAAGTTTGCACACAAAGTGGCATTGCTTTGTGAGGTGTGACACTGCCATGTGAACTACATAATTAAAAAATAGATTGGATCTACTTTTATAGTACACGCGCATGTGAAGTATGTTCCCATAATACATAGTATTCCTCAGAGGACCAATTTTTATGAATTTACTAGGGCGTTAAAGCGGTGTATAAACCTGCGGTGTTCGTTTCATCTCAACACAATAAAATGCTTGTTAAAAGCTAATTCTCTTTCGGCAGATATATCGATCTGGTCCGAGTAAAACTGTACCTGCGTCGTATTACTTACATAGGGAGTGAGGGGCGGAAAGACCTCTTCTCATGCTGCACAGCGGCAAGCTACGGGGATGAGTTATAGTTATGTTAGTTATCTGGATAGATTTCAAGGTGTGCACACAAATTGTACAACACAACACTCAAGACTCAAAGAAGTTGTGATAAGCTGCAAAGGGAACGAAAAATCCAGTCCAAAGTGAAAAGCTTCCTTAAAGGCACAGTGTGTAAATGGAATTGGTGTTGTTTCAGTATACAGACTTGTTTGCTGGGTGTTCTAATTAGTGTATAATTGGTTAATAATTCAAGTTGTTGCTTCTTTTATTATCTTAGAATGAACATCGTATACTGTATAGGAGCGGGGCGCACTGCCATGTTGCACCGCCATGTTTCTACAGTAGCACAGAATGGGCAAACTTAATAGGTTCAGTAATTTTTATTTATAATGTATCCGCCGGAAATACACCTGTTGGAAGACAAAGAAGTATTGTAGAACAAATAACTAAATACATCTTCACCTCATCACTTGATATTGTGGCAAGACTTGAGGTAGTGGGGGATGATGCCATCTTTTGTAATTACCTTACTTCCTTGAAGTTGTATCGGAGATACAAAAGGCAATCAGCCCTAAGAGAAGTCAACTTTTCTGGGGATTCAAGCCAGAGATGGTCAGTTTCTCAAACCTCCACGCTTGTTCCCAAACCGAAACAGAGGAAATGCCAAGAATTTTCTGATCCCTTAACGGAGATACATGTAGAGACACTGAGGTAAATCAATTCCACATCGAAAAGAGCAACATAATCAAATTACATAATATCATTTCTGCTTTACTACCAAACTTTTCCTGCTGTAAACATCAAATAACCAGAGAGATGCACTAAAATAGGTCGTTCATCACCAATCTTTATTTTTTTATTTTTTTTTACAGCAACAGCAGGTCCAGTATGTGACTTGGTAATAAATGACTGCTTTCAGGAGCACCCGGGGAGGCCAGGCACTGTGTCAGAAACGACCACATGGCTACGGCTCAGACACGATATACTGCACGGGATTCGCAACATAAATAAATTCTCTCGGAGGGCTGTAAAACATATTGGAACCCTCTAACCTTGTAAATAGGGCTACTCTGGGCGACACAAGTGTGACAAACGACTCACCTCAAGACCCAAGAACATGGAGCAGAATGTTATGACTGAGTCCTAGGGCCACTACACCTTGAGGGAAAAAATACATTGACAATATTACGATAATTCAATCGTAATTTTACAAGAAAAAATAACTCAATATTATAAGAATAAACTCACAAGTATAGGCTGTGTTAATTCAGAGAAGAGATATCAGAAGAGTCTTCTCCCCTGCATTAAAATGGGCAACGTGGAGGCTCTTATATAGTTGTTGTGGCCTTCTTCATATATAAATTTCACAAATATGGAATAGCCTAATCTTTAGGCACATCATCACCACTTTTTAAATTTAGGACCTGTTGACTGCGTGTGGAACTGCTCCACACTTGAGACAAAAGGTGGGTGTAAAACGCTGTTATTAGTCTGCTAAAGCCCTAGTTTCGTAATAGGCCTATTTTAAGCTGAATTGTTTTTTTTCCCTCTTAGAATTACTTATTTATTCTTGTAAAATTACCATTTCATTCTTGTAATGTCATTTATGTACTTTTTTCAAAGGGGCTCTAATACTCTGTTGTAAAATAGCCTGTAGCTGCTTACATAAAATTATATTTTTTTAATTAAAAAAAAATATACAGGTATATATTTTTTTTTTAACCTGTGCATGAGGCAGGTCAAATATACACGCCCACTTCACTGGCTCACGTGCGGAAGGCGGCCAATTCAATTAATTGGTGCGTGAGGACAGCTGCAGGACAGGAAATAGATTCCTGTGGTCAGTCCTTAGGGAGGTCAGGCCCCCAGGATGCTGCCTTCTCCGAGCAGCCAGCATGGACTAGTGGCCAACCCATTGGTACTGCATGCTGTGAATGGGAGCTTATTTTCATGGTAGCCCTAAGGCAGATTTCCCCGTCCACACCAATACAAGCGGCGAACAAGATTGTGTCGCCGCAAAAATTTTCTGGATATCAATCATAGGCTCAAACTTATCTTGAGACCATATACTATTAAAACTGAAGTTTTTTCATTTCAAAACGCCACATAAAGCGTTTTATTAGCCCAACGGCTTTTAACGGCTTTCAGTTTGTTTTCGAGGGAGGAGGAGGGAGCGGCACGTCATACACTTGGGCGTGCCAGAGCTTACATGAAAGCAATATGGCAGCTTCCTTGTTGCTTCTCTGCGCCTGAGCAGCTTTCATAGGAATGAATGGGCGCCATTTTTCAATACGGTGTCCATTTCTTTATATGTCCATGAGGGAGGTCCATGGTCCCTTGTCGATGTCAACATTACTTGAGTTGTAGTAGGCCAACAGTATATTATAATGCTGCTGCTGTTTCGTTTGTTCATTCGGCTTGTTGAGTTTTAAATACAATAGACAAAACCGACGTTCCCGTGTCCAAGATGCCTCGCCGCCGTGTTAAACGTGCCCTCGGTGAAGCCTTGCAGGTATGGCAGCAGTTGGGTGGAAAGCAATGTTATGTTTCTTGCTGGTTTTAACGAATGAAGTCGCGAAGGCATTAAACTTTCCAAAGTTAAATATACATTATACTGTTGGCTGAAGAGAAACGTTTTGGTTAGTTAATGTCTCATTCTAAAAAGTTTGCTATAGGAATAATTAAGAATTCAGCGCGCGGATGTGGCTGTCGTTTTTAAAATCTTGAATAATGCAGTCATGTAGGCCTGAGTAAAACTTTTTGAGCTGATTGAGCGTTGTTGGAGATGGGACTGCTGAGAATCCAGAGATGTTTTGGCTCTCATGAATGGGAGTCTGAAGACAAAGCTTGTTCCAGATTTGGATTAGACCCATCTGTTCAGAATCTCAATACGCTAACACTTTTAAAACCCTTGTAAACTACATACTCCCACACCCTGTAAAAAATCAGATTAAAATAGGAAATAATTTTTTTTGCATGCAACCCTAATCCTGGACTTGTTGTTGTTGTTGTTGTCATACGTCACCTCCAGATATCCAAATATCTTCCTCTAAATTTTGGCCTTGGGTCACTGCAACAGATGAAATTCTTTTTTAGACTTCTTCTAATGTCGTCTTTTCAACTTTTATTTAGTACAGCCCTTTTCACCAAAAACAATTCACAAAGTGAATAACAAGATTTCTTGCCAAAATCATATCTGTTTGCTTAATATGAAGCTACAACCAGGAGATGTACTTTACATTGTAGCATTGAAATCAAATCCTACATAATATAATTTGACTCTTGTAAATGGGGATCAAACAGCCTCATATTTAAGCCATCTCCCAAGCTCTCACATCCGCATAATCACATCCGCTGTGCTGCCTGTAAAACAAATACCCCAATTTTTTGGATGCCTCTTGGTTCTCCACCAGGCTCCACATATTGCTGGACAGCTTGTCGAGGAAAACCTGCCTGATGGGGCCAGGATACTAGTGGTGGTGGGGGGGGGGGGGGGGGGACACAGCTGTGATGAGTGTGTGATGGCTGATTGACTGTGGCACTTTATTACCTAAAGGGGTGTGTTTGGCTCATCTCAATGTGCTCAATCAATGTAAATCTGTCTGGCGCGGGAATTTCTGTCCCACATGATGAAGTACTGCTGCATAAATTCAACAGGGCTGTAACGTCGTCGTCGACGCCGCCATTTTCACTCATCGCCAAGGATAATAAGTGAGACGTAAGTCAAACAATACATTATCATTGTGTCTAGGGCTCTACGATTCTCGCTTAAAAGTGAATCACGATTATTCTCCTCAAGAATTTATAAACAATTATCTCATACAATTCTTATTTTCTCGACAAAAACATTTACTGATACGTAGATATATAATGTAAAGTAACAGCATTAGAATACATACATTGATAAATAAAACAAAGCACCTTATCCGTTTGGACAATCAACCACTGTACCTAACGCTTCTTGGTTAAAAACACTAGTACAATATCAACACTTTGGGACTTCAAGGAGGAATACTGGCAAGTTACAACATTTATTGAGTTGTTTCCGTGCATGATGTATAAGTAGTTTTATTTTCACATTTGGTAGCCCATTGTCATTTATATAGCAGCTAGAATAGTTCCCCAGCAAAGAAGTGAACCTTCGCCGTGACTTCAATCCATGGGTGAATATGAATTATATAATGATCATTTAGAAATTACATCGCATAGATCTATGATTAAATATCAGGATTTTTTTTGACGATTAAATGTGCAGCCCTATTCTTTTTCTGGTCCTTCAGTGTCCCTTTTCTTCTTTTGGAACTCTAAATGTAATGTCTCCTAATTTAACATTGTTTTTCTGTGCGCCCCCGTAACAATTGCATAGTTATTTTCTCTCCTTGTGTCAATTCATCAGAGCCACCACAGTGCTGTGCCAGTGCTCTCCTCTCCTCCAAAATAAAACCCCCTGGTTGACCAAATGCTTAATCGGAGAACCAGTTGCTAGGAGACACCTCCTCCCTGCCCTGCAGATGTCTGGGTAGCCCATTGTAAAAGTGTCTTTGTGTATGTGTTGGCGAGAGGCACATGTTGGAAGAGAGTGGCCATGGCTGATTTACAAGTGCTATATTCTGTATGCAACTTATTGTATAAATATCCTATATCCTAATGCAGTTTTACACACAAATAAAACCACGGTTGAAATATGATCTGTCTCACAAGAGTTACTGTCTCTTCCCTCTTCATGACATTTTTTTAAAACAGTTGCATTGAACACATGTGGAAGAATACAGTGCCTTGCAAAAGTATTCATACCCCACATTTAGTCACGTTATAACCACACGGCTACATTTATTTTATTGGGATTTTATGTGATAGACCAACACACAGTGGCGCATAATTGTGAAGTGGAATGAAAATGAAACGTGGTTTTAAATTTTTTTTATAAATAAAAAACTGAAAAGTGTGGCGTGCAAAAGTATTCAGCCCCCTGAGTCAATGCTTTGTAGAACCACCTATCACTGCAATTACAGCTGCAAATCTATGTGGGTATGTCTCTACCAGCTTTGCCCATCTACAGACTGACATGTTTGCCCATTCTTCTTTAAAAAATAGCTTGAGCTTCATATTTAGCATCAGATTGGATGGAGAGTGTCTGTGAACAGCAATGTTCAAGTCTTTCCAGAGATTCTCAATTGTATTGAGGTCTGGACTTTGACTGGACCATTCTAACACATGACTATGCTTTGATTTAAACCATTCCATAGTAGATCTGGCTGTATTTTTAGGCTAGTTGTCCCTCTGGAAGGTGAACCTCCACCCCAGTCTCAAGTCTTTTGCAGACTCTAACAGGTTTTCTGTCCTGTATTTGGATCCATCCATCTTCCCATCAACTCTAACCAGCTTCCCTGTCCCTGCTGAAGAACAGGACCCCCAAAGCATGATGCTGCCACCACCATGTTTCACAGTGAGGATAGACTTGCAGCTGTTATTGCAGCGATAGGTGGTTCTACAACGTATTGACTCAGGGGGGCTGAATACTTATACACGCTACGCTTTTCAGTTTATTTAAAAAAAAAAAATTAAAACCATATTACATTTTCATTCCACTTCACAATGATGCACCACTTTGTGTTGGTCTATCACATGAAATCCAAGTAAAATAAATGTACGTGTGGGGTTTTAATGTGACAAAATGTGGAAAATTCCAAGGGGTATGAATAATTTTGCAAGGCACTGTATATGGCCTTGCACCACAGGTAGATTTTTTTTTCTCCCAGGGACTTAGAATTAAATTTTTTTTTTATTGTAATAGTAATTATTTTCTCCCATGTCCTTGTGGCATCAACACTTTGATTATCAATTTAATAACAGACATAACTGGTTTGCTGCTGAACAAAAGTATGTTTGTCAAAGACGGATTGTGTGTGTTCAATTCACCTTAATTAGCTTAGTGCTGTTAACAAAAATAGGGTTTAAAAAAATCAGTTTTACCCGTTGTCCTCTTCATAATGTACGAATATGCTCACACATGCATCTCTTGTTGCATTTAACTTTTGTCCAATGATATCCAATCACATATTAAAGTGAAACAAGAGAAGCAATTGATCTTTGAACACAGCCTGTGGTATACAGTACACGTTATATTTATTTCAAGTTTTCAACTATATATTCCCTCTGCAGCTCGCCATGAATGACTGTTGAATGATCTATTATTTGGCAGAGACAGAGCAGAGATTGCTTATGAAATATGTTTGTGATGATGTAGAGGTCTCTGCTCATAAAAGCCACAGAGCACAATTATGAAACACACACTTCATAACACAGATTAAATCTCAGTCCTGACTCTGAAGCTCACGGCAACCAAACACATTTAACACTGAGTGGATATGGTCCACCTCACCTTCGATAACACTCGCATATACAATCAATTAATCGACGGGAGAACAGCATTTAGGTCATGTTTGAACACAGCCTTTGTGTTCTTTCCTTTATACCAAGACAAGATTCAATAATTTTTGCTCCATATAGCATTCATATAGCATCCACTTTTTATAGGAACAATGAATCAAATATGTATGTAAAGAGGTTCGGTCACAGCGATGAACATGTAGTGATTTATTGCCTAACTGTAGTTCGCTTTTGCTCATTATAGTATCTTTCAGCTCATTGTTTTGATTTTTCGCAACATTGCTGTTTTCGATGACTCTCACAGTGCTCATCTGCAACTGCTGGCAGCCGTCTCAATGTATAAAACCAATTGTACGCTACATTCCCAGCAACAATTGGCAAAGACAGGCAGAGTTAGCAACGTAGTGGAGCGTTTAGCTGCATAGGAGCTAGATAACTCCCTCAGCAGTTGGTAGAAAAGCAAAACCGATGTAAAAGGAGAGTGAATGGTGCAATACTTCAAGACAGCTTTTGCTGGCTATTGGAAAAACTACAGCGTAACGTCCTTATTACGATGGATTGTGAGTCGTTCAATTAGTGAGGTCTGCACCCTACATGGACTCTCTGAAAGTCTGCAGAAAGTTAGCTTGAGGTCCCTTTTGGACTGGATCACTATAGACATATTAAAAGTAACTGGATTAAATGTGCATGTGAAATGAATGATAGTCGTGACTGTTTAAAGTCCAATGAAATATCTGACTTCAAATGCAGCAAGCTATTTGTGATGGTAAATTCAGACGGACAAATATTTTTGAAGCCTTGAGAAGACTATACATTTATACCACCTTTGCAACAGCAGAGATTGAATGGTTTCATCACTCTCCTGCATTTGTGTAAAACTGGCTGTGATCCAGCCACAAGCTCGTTCCTAATTCCAGTTTTGTCATGTTCCTCCAATTCTTCCTGCCCGCCCCATCAGCCTACACATATTAAAGCCATACTCTCTTACCCTGACCTTGTGTGATGACTCACTCTCTTTCACAGAGCCTCTTTGTTACTACCGCTATTCTCTCCACATATTTAGACTGAATATTTGTCAGATATTGCAAGTATTGTGTACTCACTCACTCAGATAATATCTTGCTGTCCTTGCTGTCCATCTAAGATTTGGTCTGGCTAGTATGACAAGCTGTCAGAAACACCCATAGTCTTCGATTTAATAACACAGCTGTACGAACTGTGGTTGATGCACAAACTGTATGTTGAGTTGTCCATCATCACTGTGTTGGCATGACAGTCTGGGAAAATAATGCACGTTTCTGCAATCACCACCCAAAAGTGAGGTAGAAGTAGTTGGAATAAAACGATTTGATCTCCCCTATTGATTTGAGATTTAAAAAAAGTATTACTATTTCCTCAAGCTCATCCATCCTGAAGTCAGCATTTTCTTGGCTTTTTATGTGAAACAGCCACAGTATAGCACATTGGAAGCAGCAGTTCCCACAGCACTATCCTGGGGATGCATAACAGCTTATTTGCTTATATGTGTCCCAATGTTGTTTTGGGACGTCAGTAACTACACTACAGCGTCTGCCAGAGGAGTAGGTCATTATTTTCAAAATGTTATGTTTCCTACAGAAAAGAAGTCTGTTAATTAGATGTGCTTTCAAAAAAATAAACTGGTGGAATAAAATCTGTCTCACAGTATAAGAAATTAAGTTATAACGAAGTATCTGCAAACTGTCCGAACCGCGCTCTCAGGTAGGGGATGACCCTTTCAGAATCCAGTAGTTTATACGAAAGAATAAGTCAGACAAGAGGGACGAATGCATTTGTCAAGAAAAGTGAGAGTTTCCTTTTCGCCAGCCTCTATTGATTTTACTCTGGGCCTTCCTGTGAGGATGATGGCTTGACCACAAAGTAGTCATGAATAAATCATGAGGCAGCAAAGCATGAAAGAAAAATTGAAATGAGGAATCAAATGTCTATAGGTGAACAGATTGGCTAACTTCACCTTTTTTCCTACTGTACACACGCCGGAGACTCCACGCTGAGCGCATGGGTTTCCCTGACGACTGCTACAGTTTTTTTTTCTTCCGGATTTGATGCTGACCACCTGTCCAGATCTGTCAATGAGGGGGTTGATTGAGAAGATTGGCCTTCTAAAGTGCCGTTCTTAAGATGCATGTCCTGCCAATCCCACCAGGCATGCCTTGTGATTGTGTACAAAAGGCTTCGATGTGCGGCTCAGTAGGCTGTTGGATTATTGACATTTAGCTTGGCCACTGCAGCTGACCTTTGCCTCTCCATACGTTATTCTGCCACTAATGAGAAGGAAGTCTATTTCATCCATTCATTCATCTAAAAAAAAGGTTTACACCAATAATAGAATCACATGCTGGAATTTAATCAAATATATCTATTCTGGTAGATCATGGCAACACAACACATCATTGAGCCAGGTCTACAACTCCTTTTATCAAAGCCAATTAGTATCCAATCATATGGTTATTCTAGTCACTGTGGCAATGGGTGGTATGTACAGGCCAATAGCCAATGACGTAAATCAACTGGAATGAGCCCGACCCTGGTCAGATGCCGCCATGGGTCGATTAAATCTGACCCGGTATGATTAAGTGGGAAGTGTTGAGCGCTTTAAAGTGCATTTAGCTTTCTTCCTGCTGTGTTCCTGGATGATCTCGAGGGAGGGACCAATGTCTGACCTCCCACCTTTTGGAGGAGATGGCTTTGAAGCCAGTGTTGCCCCAAGGATACAATGTTCAGCCCTCAATTTGAAATAGCAAATCCATCGTTGGACATCGCAGTATTCCCGATAGAGACTGGGAATTATGCACATTAGTCAAATGGAAGCATCCTTATTTGTAATATCTTTCTTCTTGCCCCTAGAGAACAAAACAAAATAGTGACCTTTAGGGTTTCAGTTTGGCATTAGTTTTCCTCCCTTATTACAGCATTTATGCTAAGCTAAGCTAGGCTAATTGCCTTTTTCACTTTACATTGTAGCTCTTTGCAGACGAGTTGTATTTATATGGGGACTTCCCACAAATCTGATGGCCCATTATTCCTATAGCTCAATAGTCCGACATAATTCACATTGGACCGAAAGGCCATTGGTTGAAAGGTCTGTTATCCCTCTCTCTCTCTCTCCCCCTCCCTCCACCATTTACTCTATTCTCAACTCTTGCTAAATAAGCTTTGTTCTCAAAATTAATAAGAACTTTTAATGATTTATTTTCTTGATAAAGTTGTTTTCTTGTGGATCTTCAAAGCAGCCATGTTATATTTGTGAAGCTTCTGTAGCCACCTCAAAGCAAAAACAAAAGCCTGCAGATGGTATATGGCTTCATCTCGTTTCCTAATCCCAAAGGCTTGCTCATGAAATGCCTCCTCCAGCCCCTTCCACATCCTCTATCCTCATTAACCCACCTCCCTATTTAATTGCACAGGTGAGAAAGGGAAGGGGTAGAGAAACTGTGTGTTCTGTGGTGGAAAGAGACTTCATCAAATGTAGGGGATTGAAATGCTTGTGTGTGGTGTGTGCACCATGACCACGAGGAGAGGGAGGGGTGTCGCGGGTTGTGAATTCGTAGATACAGATGAGTAAGGCCACACTCGGGAAGTCAACATGTATATATGTCCTGATGGCATATTATGTCCTTCCTTAATTTTGTCTTTCCTCTTTGAATTATTGCCCCCATTGGGATACAAAGTGATTAAAAAGTATCACTGTTGAATATTTTCAGTGTCTGTCTTAAAGGGATTTCAAATCAATTGGTTAATGGCGACTGTATTGGAAATGGCGACTCAGGGTCGATTTTGCTTATTGAATCAAACTCAGAAATTCTCTCTTGGAGCCGGGCCAGGCTGATGGCAAAAGGGACCCTGGGGTTTAGACTGGGAAGTGACTGATAGTGTGGAGTCCGCTGCAGTAATCCAAGCCCAGGGTATCCGTCAGATTCTTGGCACAGACACCAATGAGAGCTCTAGAGACCGCTGGGGAGTCAGAGAGAGAATCCATCGGCTAGACAGCAACAGTACATGATGAGGTTTGGGTGGGGGACAATGCAGAAGAAAAAACACATACAGCCTGCTTACACATACACAGTATATGAGAACTATGATGGAGTTTGCCTTGTTTCCATGGAACTGTAGAATTTTTGCCATTTTTCACTCTTCCATCTTCCAACTTCCTATCCATGTTGGCTGAAATGTTGAACTTTGAAATGCCTTGTAACCCTTGGAAATAGCCTGAGGTCCATTTAGTTTTTCATTTTGCCCTTTGCCTAATTGGCCTTTCTTTCATTTCTAAACTTTTGCACTCTCCGTAAGACTTCAATAGCCTATTTAGGCGTGTTATTTCTACTTCCGCTCAGAGGTACTGATTATACACATGTCCAGTGCTGTTGATGCTGGAGGAAGGATATACTTTTAAGGTCCATTTGAGGGGAATGGGAGTTCCTTTGCAGAGTACTTCAAGGATTCCCCCCTGGCGTTACGGATGAGTACTAATTATCAGCTCTTTAGTAAATTCAGTGATTCACTCATCGTCCCATTAGTTTACTTGTGTTTTTTTTTCTCTGATGCTTTTGCTCGGCTCATTAGAACGTTTTGACGTATTGATCCCACTTAATTTTAAACTATTTTCGTCCATCCCCCGGGACGTTGAGAGGCAGTTAATGTTCAGATGTTTAGCTACAAGCTGTTTCTCATCAGACTGTTGTATCTTTTTTCCCTCTATAGTCTCTATAGGCTAATTTTTATGTTTCTAGCATCCAACCTATACTCCATCCAGGTCTTTAAACCCAGCCAATTATAGTCTGAATTGTGGCCACATCTCTTAGTGGATTACTTAAAACCGGAGATTCTCCTACAGTATAATTTCCAACCCAAGAACCGCAGTGCTTCAAAACCTCTCAAAGGCCTCAGCGGCGGAAGGTGTCAAAGCTTCTTCCCCGCACCAGCCTAAATAACCAGTCTAGCACTGGCGAGATTTGCTGGTTTCCAGTCTCTTGGGAGCCTATGTTTATCCTACCCTTGCTTTCGCTTGAATTATTAATGTGCATTTCCTATCTGGCCTCTCAGCAGGCCCATGACACTTTGACTTTGAAATGGAGAGCACACAAGATTCAAGAGGAAATAATCCATCGTTTGAGAAGACAGTAAGGACATATGGGGCCACTCTGGCATTTTATCCTGTACTTGCCATCGGTTGAAAAAGTAATTCCATGCCACTATAGGTAAACATTCACAGGCAGTTCAAGCAGTCTGAGAATACTTAAGAGTGGTTATTGTTAAAAGACCATAGAGGTTTTTAAAGTTGTGTATTCAAGACAATTCTTGGATTATTTAGAGCTTTCAGAATGAAAATAAATCCTTCCAGTCACTAAAACTATATGATGTGACTTCAGTGGATAACTTTTCTCTTCCTCACCGCATTTTCCCATGAAAACGCAGACAGGTGGTTTATCATTCCCCCGAAATGTAGGAATCACTGCAGGTGAGAGCAGAGGAGCCCTTTGACATTTGTCACATTAAACCTTTATGTGGAGGCCATCAGTCAGCTGTCTCCTGGAGGGAGTGCTGAAGACCTGAGGTGGAGGCCTTTATCCATCTAGGGACCCGGCGATCTTGTTTATCCCACCTAAAAAGATTCATTGCATATGGGGGTTTTCAGACATGATCCGTTGAGCTTGGGCGTCTGTTGCACAGATGTCTAAATGGGGAAGAGGACTGGGCGGTTTAACGGACAGTGATGTTCAAAAACACAAGGAGTGACTTCTTATTCATTTTGGAAATACTCTTACCTTGTTTAAAACAGAACATCAGCCAAATTATCTTTAAATACTGTCTAAAACAGAAGTATTTATGCGTAACTTTAATTCCCATTGGATTTTCTGTCCAAGCAGATTGAGAGGGACGCTTGCTGCAGGATCTGTATGTGTGACCTGAGCGTGACTCATGCACAGCAATCAACACATCGGCTCTGTGGTCGTCATGTTTTCGTGGATGCCATCTGTGTCTTTACACCTCAGAGTCCTACATACTCCAGAAAACCTCTAACACAGTGAAAAAGAGTTTTCACTTGCTGAAACCTTCTGCACACGTCTATTTGTATGTAGTGATTACGCATGCCACTCCTTCCTCCGCTGTGTAAATATTAGTCATACTCATAGGGTGATGAATGGGGGGATGCAGGGCTGTCGAAGATGTGATTACATTCTAGCAGGTGTCTCTGGCCCCTGTGAGAGGATGCTTCACACACACAGGAAGTGACTTAATGTGTGCATATACATGTGTGTGTGTGTGTGTGTTGGGGTATAGATGTACTGTCATGTACCTGTGCGTGTAGCAGGACCCCGGGACATGTGAGGCATCCAAATGGGGATCGGATAACCCTTTCCGGCAGCACACTCCCTCGCCTGGCTTCATTAGCAGCTGTCTGTCTGCTATAGGCCCCATATACACCGCTGGATGGTTGCCTGGCAACTGGGACCCTGATGATGCAAAAGCAGTTCTCTCCTTGACACATAAAGGAGAGAGTTCTCCTTCAATTCGATTGATTTTGCTTCAGTGTCATTCACGGCAAGGGCAGAGCAAATGAGGGGCCCCTTCCACACAGGAGCGGGCAAGTAAACCCAACAAAGTTGCCGTGGCCGTTTAGTGCAATTTACTGGAGTTGGCATTTTTAAGAATATTCCTGCAATCCTCTTGAACTAACCTGTGAGAAAAAGGCCCCACTAGGTCCAAAAAGGCAGGGAAGGAGAAGCTGCAAATCCCACCCCTGCTTCTTCTCAGCAGATGGATGTGAGACACGCACATAGGCGTTGTGGCTCTGTCGGAGGGCACAACATCCCTTCAGTATTCCTCTGTGACTTATGGTAATAAACAACTGCTAGGGCCATTCCACTCTAGATAATGCACCTGTAGATTCGTCTGTAAAGTCGACCATTAGAGCTGCGCTCAGGGAATCATTTCTAACCCGGACTCCTACTAATGGCCCAGGTGCAGGAACAAGGGTAATGCTTCATTCTTTCAGAGGACCAATATCATGACTCATTCCCCTCTGTATTGCCTTTTTTAAGGTTTTCCTGGCATCTCAGTTCATTGATCCAACTATTTTCTTCTCTCTCCTCTTGTTCCACCATCTGCCATGCTGCGATTAAGCACAATAACAGCCAATGTATGGATCGCAGGGCGGCTACGTGATATGTTCCTATTACACGCAGAGCAGACCAATGGATCTTCATTTTTGAAAAGGTCTATTCTGCACCGATGTTGCTAAGAGACTGTCAGGATTTAACTGGGCCCTCCTGCAAGTCTGAAATACCTGTGCTGCAGTGTTTCACTTCAAATTGTGGAATGATTTAGCAAATCAACAGAACCATAGTTTCTAAATTGAAGATACTTTCTCACAGCAAGCATTTAACCAGCCACATACCAATGTGTGGTTGCTTTTACACACTAACTGTATCTCTAGAATAATTAGGCATCATGATCCGCTTGATGTACAGAAAACGCAAGCCATTTTCTTTAGACTTCACTTAAGGGAAATGGTTAAGAAAACCTTACAGTCACTGCACAACTTATCCGACAATGTTTTGGTCAAGGACCATCTTCATAATAGTCATAAGAGTTTGCAGTTCCAAGCACTGCACACCACATTGAAGCCCTGTTGCATTCTGATCCACAACAGTTCCCAGCATGTTTCACAGCATCATCTTTGGCGCATCCGAGATTTGTAACAAGAACTGCATCGCATGTACACATTGTATCCGCGTCAAAGGCCCTGTGGCATTAAAAATAGATAGCATTTTGAACAGAAATGTGGGGGCATATAACAGTATAATTGCTCCCGGTGAACACTACATCACGCCGGGGGTTTGCTGTCGTCTCAAAGCTCCACTGATCTGTGCTGCAGTTCAAGGCAGAGGCAAACTATCTCTCCTAACAGCCAGAGCTCCTTCCATCTCCCACTCCCTACCACCCAGCTACAAAAAGTCAATTGGATTTTAAATGGCATAGGAGCACACTTGATTAATACTTAATGGTTACAGCAGCTACACTCGTCTTTTTTTCTGTCCATGCAAGGTAGGATGAGAGCAACATACGTGGCTTTGGAGCGCTGACACCGACCTCTGACACATGGCCTTCAGGGACACATCTGAGACAAATTTTCTGATGCTATCATAACGTAGATGTCAGGAGGAAAAAGTAATTGTATGGTGGGCTGAATGGATCCTAAATTGGACGTAAAGATTGTTGACAGTCTTGACAACCGGCTACATGAAGGTGTCAACAAAGAGAATTAATGTTTTATGTTTTTCAGAGAGTTCAATCAGATTCTAGAATGTTTTAGTTTTCCATTCCACCTTGGCTACAGCTCTGTACTATTCACTTTGACTCTCCCCGCTGCTTTTTATAGCTCAGTCCGCCCTTCCTTGGCCTCGAAGAGGCAGTGAATGATAAGGGTTGAAAATGTGAAAGTTTAACAGACTTTATAAACAAGACACCAGCTCTGTGGGTAAAGTGAGTTCCCACAGCTTAACCAAGCAGCTTGTACACTAATAACTGAAATACTTCTTAGGACTAGGCCCCTGAAGGAAGCCACCTGTGGGCTTACAATGGATACATTTATTGCCTACCCTTTAATTATCTGTCTGGATTTAGATTCTGCAGAAGTTGCCACCATTGATTTGGTGAATCAATCATCATTCAATCATTTATTCGGTGCACGCTTCTTTCACCTTAATTTCCTTCTTCTAAGTGACTGGTGGGAGAAAAGAGGCAGGATACAAGAACACAACTTTGGTTCTGACTTTTAGCTTGAAAGCCGTTTTTCTAAGTACAACGTATAACTTATTTGTCTGGGTTAAAATGTAATTGTTTCCAATGTCTTGGTTTATTACTAAATGAGTGAAAAACAAATTACATTCACATTAACTGCAACTGTACGTTTACTAACTGGCATGTTAACTTAAGATGGTAAACATTACATCTGAGACTTAGCATTTTACCGTTACTAATAAGGCTGACGTTTAGCTCGAAAGCTGTTAGCTGTGGCTAATGACAATGGAACTGTTTGCTTCTCTGAGTCTTTTAGAGTGAATATTTTTCCTAATACAATGCTAACTGCTTTCACCCGCCTAGTCAGCATGTCATTTATCATTGGATACACTCTTGACAATAAGCCCGGCCAGCATGTCTTCTATTTATTCAAACAGGGTAACATCCCAGTGAGGGACATTATTTTATTTTGTCCCCAACAAGAAGAGCCTTAGTCATAAAAACTAAAAGGCCCCTCATTGGGGGGCAGTAAATGTGAACACGGCTATAACTTTTCTTTCTCTCCCATTTACAGTAATAGCAAATGCTAAGGAGGCTAATCATATAACCTGCCAAGAAATGGGATCATAGGTTGGTGGTGCAATAATTGTTGCGGTGTGAGTTGTTATACAGCACGGAGCATGGGTCAGGTCATAATGCATGAATCATCGATAGCTGTAAGATGTTGTGTGGTTTAATGCGTGTGGGTGATTAAGTCTTGAGTGAAGAAGCTCTATTTACAGTCACGATTGAAATCTGGTCATGTATGGTTTTACAACAGATATAGTCTTTTATTATTTTTTTATTCCACAAGTTATTCTTCCCTTTTTAAAAGGTGCTGCCTACATTACCCACAAAGCAAGCAACATGCATTGTTATGTCTTGGACAGTTTTCAGAGATTTGTGTGTTCGTAACTATAATAATATATATAATATATAATATAGGCTACACTCTAACATCAAGTGAGGAGCGGGCGGAATTTTGTAGTCTTCAGCTCTTACTAACAATGAGTCAAATGACATAGCTTTAGGCAGCTGCCTCTGGTGCCGTGAAATGGTTTCTTTAAACATTTTCCTTTATGCAGTTGTACCTTGCTCTCCAATATCCATTAACAGACTATTGTTTGTAAACTCTGACTTTAAGAGAAAGTCATTCCAAGTTCCATTTACTTGATGGAGCATCACAAATCTTGGGCATTCAGATTTTGTTTCAGGCAATAGAAATGCAGAGTTGTATCTTTGAAAACAGAGAAGCACGGAAAATATTTGCATTAAAAAATATACACTTTTTTATCTTATTATCCACACCTATATCAGTACATGTCCAGAGAAACTGATCAGATTCTGACTCTATAATTGTGTCTGTACATAAATTGTTAGCTGTTTGATCTAAACAGTCAATTAAAAAACAATGTATCTGAAAAAATTCGATTTTGATCATGTCAGCCATTTATCATGCAAAACCATAAATATTATTTGGTTCCAACCTCATTGTAAATTGAATATCTGTGGCTTTTATGCGATTGGCCAAGACAACCAATGATAGCATTAAAGTAAGACTTGTTTGATAAGTTTGAAGGACACAATAAGAAGCAATTTCAACAGTTACGAGATGTTATCCATTCAGCCCTCCACTACACTGCATCAGAGCTTTATCAAACACTATTAAGTATTAACACTGTGCAATGTGGGGATATGACTTCTGTGTTTCATACTGAGAGGCGGAGGAGATGTGTGTTAAGGTGCAATAACACCGCTTTCTAGGGGGGTGGGCCCGACGGATAAAAAGATTTACAGGAGTCCAGACAACTGTAATCCCTCTCTCAGCTCTGTGTCTCTAATGCATCTCACACACCCCGGCCCGAGCTCGTCTCTGTTATCAGCGTATCAAGCAGCAAGAGGTTGGCAGCCTGTGTCATTTATGATGCCAGCCCGGGCCTTAAAAACAGAGGTTCAAGAAAAGCCATAAAGATAGCTAGACCTCTGGCTACTATGTCTTTGAACAGGCTGTGGCTGATATGAGTCGATGTGTTATTTTTTCCGTAGGGGTAAATCTTGGGAGGCTTCACTAGGGCATAGGCAGTGGTGGCAGAGATGATGGACTTTCAAACTAGGGTTGCCTGTCAAAAACATGTTAGCGTTCTTTGAAAATGTCAGCCTTGGTAGTACACTTTTTTCTTTGAGGTCCTGAAAGAAAAAATCTTTAGAGGCAATGGTGTCTTGCCATGCAATATGCCGCCCGTCTCTCCCTGGCATTCACAGGATCGTTTTCTCAGCTGTCACGTAATATGGGAGGCTCACTGTTTGCATTGACACTTTTTCATTAATACTAACCAGTGCACAACGTCCCCTCCATTATCCTGGGCAAACATTTGCATCAGCATTCCAGCAGCCCAGCGAGGGTGTGTGTGTGTGTGTGTCTCTCTCTCTTTAATTGGCCGTTGAGGAGCTCAACTGCTTAGCCTTTTGAGATCGCTGAGATTTTGATGTGAGATTAGCATGCACTAACCCTTTCGCATAAAAAAGCGGGCCATTTGCATGACGAAAGGGAAGTAGAGTGGGGGGTGGGATGACTTGCCTAATGACATTCACACATTAAACAGAAAGAGAGGAGGTACAGAGAGGAGGATTAGATTTTGAGCAGCATAACAGGTCTCTTTTCTTTTTATAGGTTTCTATTTATAGCTTTTTCTTCTTGATTCCTTCCTCGCTTTGATCACTGCCTTTTTCAACTGGCACCCGTTTTAGCATCATTTCCAGCGATGGCACAGTCGACAGATCCCTCGTACAGAATCCCAGGTTTAACTTGGCCTAGGCGCCACCGTCTGGGAGTCACAAAACCAGTCTATGTGTGACTTCTCAGCTTCACGTAGGTTCAGATACGAGTGAGATTTCCATCACCCGTCTGCATTACGACCATTCAAATGCAGAGGCTTACACTGACTCCTCCTGGGAAATTAATATGTAACGATATGGGCTGATACTATGCTGTAGTATAGCAGAGCAGGTACACAGTGGGTCAATAATGTAGTGGGTGGGATGGTATAGGAGCGGTTAGCTGCGTTTTAACCAGACAATTGTTATGAGTTCATCTACATAAAACAAATAAAACAAAGCCTTTGTTTTAACTTTTAACCCTTGACACTAACTATAATTCATCCCCATTCACTGTTGAATTCTGTTGTGCCGCTGCCTTTAGCATTAAGTCCTGGGTGTGTCTATATACCATGTTTCTTCATGCATGCACTATGCCATGCAAGACATTTCCACAGGGGAGGAGAGCCAGCACTCCACTTCACCACTTAGCTCTGCGTTTGTTTTAGTAATATATCAGACAAGAGAAAGACAACAGTGAAAAGCAACCTGGGGCTGCAACAGAGAAAAAGAGGGATCTGAGAGAGTTGTCCCAGGGGGGATTCAGTCCCCGCTACACGGAAAAAATAAAAAAGGGAACCACCAAATGTGGTGCATAATGTGTGTTCATTAAAAAAATCCTGGCCCAGGCAGTTGGAAGAGAAATCTAACAGGATGGAGGTTTTCCCAGAATCCATGGATTGTAGATTCCTGTGGAGACACTAGTCAATATGTATATTTGATGATATTATTAAAGAAAAATAAAATAAGGTGATCTCAGGTTCTTAAGTTGAAACACAAAATCGTTACGGTGGAGAAATGTTCAGCAGCCTCCCCGCTGGGCTGCAGAGACAATACATAATAAGCATGCAGGTTTCAGCACCACGGACAGCGACATCAGTCACCGGTCAGTTTACAGGCAGCGATTTGTCACGGGCCCACACCGGTTGCTGCTGAGAAAGATGGACGTGTTTCATGTAGGAAAGTGAAGGAATACAGTGTGTTTTAAAAGATATAGAAAGAAGGGATGTGTTGGCACAGGGCCACATGTTGAGACAGCTGCAATGTCAAGGCAAGGATAAAAACTTTGACACAAAAGACACTTTAAGATGCAGTCATGGCAGGTTTGCGTGTCAACTTTAGGGCTGCAACTAATATGTATTTTCTTTATTTACATTTACATTTTCTTTTTTGACTAATTGAATGATTGATTTGTAAAAACAATCCTGTTGTACCGCTGAACTTAATTATTCGGTTACTTGTTGACAATCTCCAATTTCCTAGAAATACACAAAAGACGCAGGCTGCTCAACATGGATGCCTCTCTTTGAAAAGAACACCTTACTACATTTTTTTAGGGAAGGAATTGATTCTTATGAACAGGATTATTTACGGGCTCATTGCCTTGTATAATTTCACTGTTTTATTGCCTATATATATTTGGGTTAACACAGTCTATTTAGAGAGTAGGGAAATTATAGAATGATTCAGAGCTGCTGTGTAAATGTTCACTATGAATGTAATCATCTCCAAATTTAACTGCGGAAATATTATGTCTTTTTAATGCCTCCTTCTACTGTTATCTCTGATGATGCTGAATAGCTACGGCCCACGGGTGCTGCTGGATGTCCACTGCGAGGTGACATCTCAGTGTTGCCCGGGCACAGCTGTTAGTACGAGCCAGATTTATTTATGAAAATGTGAGTTGGAATATTTTACCATTTCATTTGTTTCTTTCTTTGTGCTTGCTCTACCGGTCCAGTGCCTTTTCTGGGCATGCTCCCACTGGGACAGGGAGCCACACTGGTCCTTAAGGTGGCTCCAAGAACCGTGAATGGAAAATAAAAATAAGAAATGGCGATTTAAGAAGAATGTAATACAGGTTTTAATTATTGGCTACAACCGATTGCCAAAAGCACGTGGACACCAAACCCATATTGTTGAACATTGCGTCGTTGGATCTAGTTTACACCTCCACTCCGCTGGTTTGACGCTTCCCACAATAATTTTAGGACTTGGTCTCAGGGATTTGGCCAGTCAGGCTCTTCCACAGCAAAGAGGAAAAACAAATAACACAATGTCACAAAATGGAGACGATCATCACTTGTTGGAACACGAAATGTGCTTCATGCTCTAGCCTTAAGATCTCCTTGAAGGCAACCAGCTGAAACCGTGCAGACTAAAGTCTCAGACTAAAGGTTTTCCTACTTTAGCCACAAAGCCAGAAAAAATCTGAAATTATACTTTAAAACAAATAGTCAGTTGTGAAACCTATGCACTGTACTATATTACCATTCATCCAAATCACGTCTTAGTCGGTCAGGTGAGCAGCAGAAGGACTTTTATTTGTCTCTCAATTCCAGAATGTCTGGAGAAATACATGTGAGTGAATGCAACTGGCAGCGATTCAGAACATTTCCAATTACAACAGTGGGAACCTGGCAGAGACCATCCCTGTGTCAGGAGAAGGTGAGCACAGCAGCTTCTAGTGGCGGCTGCTTTACTGACTGGATTTTTTTTTTTTTTTTTACATTTTTCTATAAATGCTAGCAAGAAAAGGAGACATTTTATTTTGTTTTCTGGCAAACGTCAGTACTATTTCTTCTTGTTCAAACTCATTATTATAGAAAATCTATACTTGTGTATACAACTCTGGAAAAAATATGTTGTACTGCCATTTTTTCTTATACATCCCATTCTTAACATTAGTGAATGGAAATGCTCTTAATAGAATTTCTATTTTCAATTTGTAAGGATTGTTGTCACTAGTCTTATCAAATAAAAACCAACATTTGATTAAAATAAATAGCTAAAGAACCATACAAACCCAATACAGATCATCTGGAGTGTTTTTTTCCCCAGAGCTGTAGGCTTAAATTTGGAGAGAAAAAAAATGCTAGAAAGATCTATACATATTACTATAACTGTATAGTATAGGGCTACACACACAGAGAGAGGAGAAATAATTGCTCATCATGCAGCTGCAACTTTAAGACTGCACGCCTCCCCTCCGTCCGCTCTCACAATGGTCTTTTCCAGCTCCGCTTATCACAGCAGAATTTGTAACATGCCATAATTCCTTAACCGGTGTGCGCGCATGTGTAAGTGTGTGTGTTGGTCCGGAAATCAAATGTCACTGTATCCAACGCGGCTAATTTGGCGATTATTCCTGTGGCTCTTTTGTTTTGTGGACCATGCCAGCGGCGAGGACCAGCCGCACCTTTACAATCGGATATTTGGCACCGCTGCCTCTTTGCGCTGCTGCTGCTACTGCTGCTGCTGAAGCTTCCTAGGATTTGTTCGCTTGATGGTCGCCCTATAGCCCACCACGGAGACCGCAGTTGTCATTGATCCCCAGTCCCTCCGTTGATAGTAAGAGGAATAAATCGTGAGTATATTATGCACACAGTCTGTTGCCCGCTGGGTTTGCAGTGACCTACATTGCCCCCCTCCCCATTCCTGCAGTTCTCAAGGTGATTTTTCTGCGGTGCCCTCTTCTTCACATCCTCAAACTCTGGACTGACGTGGGTGATATTGGTGGTGCGCTTCTGATGGATTCGTGGTGACGTGACGCTACGACTATAGCCTATAGGTTTCTTGTATGTGTGTGTGTATGGTTGACATTGTGTTGAGGAAATATATGTCCGGCTGTCAAAGAGGAGAGAGTTAAAAGGAGGGGGCTGGGATGCAGACTGAGATGCTGGCAATGATGTAATGCACTTGAGACAATAGCCAAGGATTCTCCCCAATTATCATTTCAGAGAACGAGGGAGAGATTTTTTTTTTTCTTTTTTTTTTTTTTTACAGCGGTGGATGAGACGTGATCAGCGCCGCAGTCAGGCCCCCTCGATGTGCATGCACGCGCGTGTGTGTGTGTGTGTGTACGCTTAATAACAGTTAAAAAGAGGAGCTGTCATAGGAGGAACAGCTGCCCCTTCTATAAGCAATGTTATTAGCGGCTATTATAGAGATGCAAGGAGGGGATAGAGCATGATCATCCTCCCTGTCATCTATCCATATCCAGCCTACCACACACACACACACACACACACACACACACACACACACACACACACACACACACACGTTTATACATACTTTCCATAGACCAATGAATGAATGAATGAAAGGACACACACACAGCATGCAGATTCTGCCTCAGTTTAGGTTTTTTACTGCTTCAGGCAGAGCTGTGAGACTTCCTCTGATCTTTGCAAAGATTAATATGAACATTTGCACATTGACATGATGTGCCTGCGCAAATGTTAGAATAATGTTATTATACTATTTGCATATGTGTGTGAAGCTGTGGCATGTGTGCACTGTTTCCAATGGTGACACTGATGAATTATTCAGACGCGTGTGGTGGGATGCTTAATTTAACGCTTTTTGCATTTTAAGATAGTGACTTTCCAGTGGTCTAGCCTATACCTCAAACCACGCGTATGCAAAGCCACAATGCCTTATAGGCTACTATATGTCTGGTGTGCAGACACTTTTACTACCTTGAGGTGTCAAGCAGAGGGGCGGCTACCTGTGGCGGAAGCTTTTATGTCCATTAAATGAGGGTTTTAAAAAAAGGCATCTTTTTTATGAGCCATTGCCAAACCCTCCATAATGAGGAAGGTAAATAATCCAGTTGAAATATTGGCGGCGGTTGCAGGCGGCAGTATTCAAATCAGTTACAACCTGAGCTTTTTATTGCTTTTTTTCTCCTTTCTTTTTTTTTCCCACCTCGATCCGTGCTCTTATTCAATCTCTATCGATTGGTGGTTTGCATGACCTTGCTGCAGGGGATTGTGGGCGACGTAAAAGGCTACACGGCCGTCCTTTCATGCTTTTAATGTGCATGGATGCAGACTTATTTTCAGCTGAGCACACACACACACACACACACACACACACTACCTCCATCCTCCCTATTACGGACGCTCACACACAGGTAGAGGTGAAGAGCAGACAAACTGAAAAAACACACACGCAAACACACACACACACACACACACACACACACACACACACACTTGATGCACATGCAGCCTCCTCTCCCTTTCCCGCTTCCCTAATGGCAGCAGGATGGGTGTAACTCTACACCCTTCCCTTGCCATCTCCTCATTCTGTCTCTCTCTCTCATTCACTTTTTTTAACTAACTGCTCACTGTGTCAGTGTTCACAGGATGATGTCAGTCTTGGCAGAGCATCATGTTTTGTGGAAGAGTTTACAGATGCACAAGCTTTCACTGACATTCATGTTCTTCATGATGTATGGATCCATTTTGCAGTTTGTGATCTGGGCCAATAATCACTAAACTGCAAGGAGACAAAGCTATTCAAATGTATCTCAGTTTGAGCACTATTTCGTTCCAAACCATAGGTTATGTTACTTTAAAAAGTAATAAATTACACTTTCTATTTTTAGTAGGGAAAAAATGAATGAAATACTTCTTATCATAATCCTACAGTATAATTGCCACTTTTGTAACTTTCAGTTGTAGAGCTTGAAATCCACCTCGAGACCCTAAACTGCCCCAGATTCTGCAAAAATTAGAAGGACATGAACCAAGTGTCCTAGTTACTGCCTTTCCTCAGACCAGTCACATGACATATTTTGACTCACAGCTTGATGCGGCGCTATTGTTTTGTTGTGCCAACATGTTTAAAAATGCCTCACGCTCCCAGTATCCAAGAGACTTTTACTACGTTGCATTGATCACGTTCAGCAAATGTTCTCATAAACCACATCAATTAGCATCAGTACTACTTGCATGCGTGTTGCATGACCCCAGCATGTAACAGTTTACTGCAGGTCACAGATCAGCTCGGGACAGCCTTGTTGTAAGTTAATAGGTTCCTCCATCCGCTATGTTCCAGTGGCGGTGATTCATTCTAGTAGTAGTTGAATTGTTGTTTTCTTGGCAGACTGTGTCCGTTGGTTGTCAGAAGTCTCTCTGGTGCACGGAGCAGCCATATGAATGGGATTTCCAGGGATACTCAGCACTGTCTGTTAGCGTACCATGCAATCTGGCCCGCTCCATTCACAAAAAGAATGATGCGTCACTCTTTCCCCCACCTGTCAGCCTGATATGGATTCCAAAGTGGGAAAGAGCAGCGTGCAAGAGGTCTCTCCATTACCCTCTGTGCTCGTCAATGCAGTCTGAAGATGCACTTTGCCTAGAAATCAAACACAGACATTATTTAAAAGTGGAATTTCCAAGTAGTCAGCTCCCCCGGCGACCACGAGGCAACGTGTGTAATCAGCCTTGTGCTTCTGGTACTGATGTAAGCGAGGTGCATTATTATGGTACAAAACAAATTGGTCCAACTAGGACATTGTTGTACTGAGCTTGAATGAACATAATAGGGTGTTACAAATGTGCGGAAAGTTGACCTCTTTATTTAGCACTAGATTAGCTTCTTAAGGTGGAGTCAGCGATTCTGGAGAATGCTTGTTGTCAAAATCACTTTTTGTCAAAATCAGTGAGTATCTCCTTACGATTGGCTACCTGCCCTGACAAAAAGCTTTCTCCAGAATAGCTGACTCCCCCTTTCATTTCTGAATTGCCCTCTCCTTGGATAATGAGTTAAAGAGTTACAATCCCATGCTTGATGATGACAAAGCTTTAAACACGCTATTAAATAACGCTAGTTGTTGTTTTAGCGTCTCCAATGTCAGCCCAACAAGCATGCAGTAGTCTGAGCTTATCTCCAAAGCCACAGAATGTTATGTTGTTCAAGCTCGCTGTCCGCATGCCTTTTTTGATGCTTCCCAGGTGGCGAATAGTGCTGAATATGCTTCACAGAGCCATATATTGCTCAGGAGGAACATGCTGCTGTTTTTATGTGCCACTCCTTATCTACCCACACAATTGTTCCCCCATTAATGAGATTAACTGAAGACGTTGAGGAAATAGGCTGCGGCTTGCTGATTTGTTCCTGACAAAATGAAGTGGTTCTACATAAGTGAGGCAAAATGTACATCTGTCGCATATAGATAGTTCGCTGCCTCCTTTTCGTTTTACTCAGGGGAACTCTCAAGTACCAGGGGTTTGTTGTCCATGAAAATGATTGGTATTACTCCATGGTGGGTTCTGTCCTGAGTTTAATTAAAATGGACCAGGTGAGGAATCCGTAGTCAAACATAATAAAAACTATTTTAATAGTCTACCATTTTGGCAGCACAGAAGATGACAATAGAAAACAGCACTGGCTGCGAAAATACATTTATATTGAATTGTTTTTGTCTGCAGCCAGATTTCTACAATATCCTTGCATGGCAACTTCATTATGATTCAGCCGTCGGTGTGCTTGTCATTGACTGAATACTGTCTGAACCCAGACCATAGGGGGCTGCATTTAACAATTGCTTTTGCGTGGAAGTAAGATAGTTGTTAACTTCTCCAGCAAACTCACTTTTGTGTGCGTACAGTTCTAGTCTTTTTGTTTACAGATTGTTCAAATATGTGCACTGTTTTGGACAATTATTGCATCTTACCCTCGAACAGTTGTCTTTAACCCCATTGTCGAAGTATGGCCCTGCAGAAAACGTATAGCACTTTTGCCTTCAGACATTGGTGGACTAAACGTTGGATGGACTAGTTCATTTCAAGGCAAATAAACTAAGGTGAAGGATTGTCTACACAGGACGGCGCTTAATCTGCATTTTTCAGTTGTCAGTCTCATGCACATCAAATCAGCTGTTTACAGTCTGCTTCGAATAACTCACGTCTCACTTACACTATACACGTGCAACCGTTACCAGTTTTCTATCTCATTCCATTTTATGTGTGTGCAATTGCAGTGATGTGTGCATTTGCCCAGATCACTGCCAAATGTGTATGACCTACAATGAACAATGTGCCTGAATGCATACAATGCAGATGGTGACGATGGACTGATGAGGCTGCAGCCATTGTGAAAGGGTTAAGGCAACTAAGACACTCGGTTAAGGTTACGATAAGATTGTGTTGATGGTTCATATAAAGGCAAAATCCCTTGAAGGTCTTTGACAAGTCATAAACTCTGGTCTGCTGCATGAATGTTATGCTACCGGCTGGACTATAGTCTGGAGCCAGGTGAGCAAGAATGGATTGGTGCTGCTAGGCAGAAAAAAGGGTCTCTGGATTTGTTGCGCAGATTGGGAAGAAACCCTCACTCCTATCCCCCTGAATAATTCATTGATTGGCATATGGCATGGAGAGAAAAGCCCCAATGATCCCTTGCATGACTGTCTGTGTGCATTTCCTACTGCATCTGAGGTCCCCAATGTGTTCAATTGAGCGAGCCGCTGTTTTTCCCTCCTTGATTCCTGCATATCATTTTAGACTCAGACATTTAACATCTTCAACCAGCCGATCTAAATTCAGTCACCTAAGCTTCGTCTTGTTTATACAAAGTTCTAAGTCTATTGCTGCAAAAACACCCATTTCTCTACCACAAGTATCACAGACAGAAAGTCGTACATATTCATTATTAGACATGCATTTATGCTAAGCCACAGTCAGACACGCTAGAGGAAGATTTCCTGGTGTATATTGGCATAATGTGCCATGATGTTGCGCTGCAGATGCTGACACTAGCAGTAGATGTTGTGTTACCAAATTGCTGTTCGTAATGGGGGTCAAATTGGCTGTTCAGTTGTGAGGAAGTAGTATTGTCACTGCAATCCGGTCAACATCCCAGCTGACAAATAGAGCTCTCAGACCACACACTGTTTAAACACTGCCAACTGTGTGTGATTACTGCTTCGGTCTATCCCAGAGGATCAAGCTAACTCGTACCTGTCATCCCTACTGCTCGCCTGCTTCAAACATAAAAGGGAACTAATGACTTTCGGCTCGAAAACGCACTCCTCTGACAATATGTGGCAGAAAATATTGAGGAGCAGACTTTTCCCACACAAAAATGAGCCTTTAGGGAAAGCAGTGGGTTTTTATTACAGTATTTTACTTCTAGGCCTTGCAGACAAGATGTTTACCGAATCTAAAAAAAAAAAAACTTATATTTCTCACAATTGCCATTGGTGAATATCCTCTTTTCAGCCTCTTTCACAGGTGGAGTTAGTGCTAATTTAGGTTGGTAATGAGGGGGGCGTGGCTTCTTCCGTTTTGGTGTCTTTAAAATTTCGACTGGAGTTTTTGAACACATATTTTCAGAAAGGTTCAGGTAGAGAAAAAGAGAGATTGTTGTTTTCTCATACTAAGGGGGTGTTCAATCACACGGGGGACCCATATTAATGTTGGAAAAACTGCATTTGCATAATAGTTGACCTCTAACTAAAGCGACAGCCATTATGCCTTTGGAATCACATAATTAAGGAGATGTAAATGTTTCATTGAGTTATACAGTTTGTTCTATTTGCTCAGGAAGGCTGCTATAAGTCCAAGGGACTCAGACAAAAGCAGATCAGTCAGTACATGTTCCCCTGTAGCTAGACAGTAGAAATGATCTACGGGACGGTCACGGGCGATCAAAGCAGAAGGTGCATGAACAGGACAAGAGGGGATTGTATGTGCCATGAAGCAGAAAAACATCCTCAATAGGCTTTGCTTTTCCACACAGCCTAAAGGGGAAATAACACACCATGAAGCACAAAATTTAAATAGAATGTCCCTGGCATTTCAGGGACTATTTGTTGCTGCATTGTGAATCTAAAGATCACAAGTAGAGGTCAGACTCCGGAGTTAACACCTCAGAATGTGGAAACCAATCTGCCGCCATTGAGCATTTTGTTGCTGACCTTTTTGCATTTCACACAGTGCAGGCAGAGGTATGCATTTCTGTACCAGCGTCATAAGATTTTCTGGTAGATCCGTGTGATAATAAAAGGTTTGAAAAACGGTAGGAAATCACAGACGAATAGGAGTTATCTTGACGGAAAGTGGGAACAGCTGAACCGTAGATCATTAAGAAAAACAACATTTCACACTTACACTTACAGTATTCAAATGGATTTTTTGTTGCAACCAGCGCCATCCTCCTCCCTTTGTACAACTAACATGTATTGAGCCCAGAGTCAGGAATAAATCACTTGCTTCTTAGTTAAAATGCTGAGGCCCCAGTCTGTCCTCCGGCTGGCCTGCTCTCCAAGCGAAAAGACTGGCACGTGTGCGAGTGTCCAGCCAAGCAACACACAGGCCCGGTCTCTCAGGTCTAAACGGCAGCAAATGGTGGCTGAATGTTGAACTGGTGGGAATCTGGATTGGTGCCTGGCGGAGAGAGCGGATAGACCCCGTCTTACTGCCAGGACATGCTGAGACACAGGCCTGCCATTATAACCCATCCAAGGGGGACCAAATGTGGGCAATGGGATATTGAAATCACACTAAGCTAACTTGGCCTTGGTCAACACACTGTGTCACTACAGTAATCAGTTAAGATGAAATTGAAGTGATTACTAAAAGAAAAGTGTATGCTTTTCTTTATATTCCCTTTCTCGTGACGTAGGGACAGATCCAGCTAGTCAGAAACGAGTTACTCAAACAGTAGAGGAATACATTTACACTTATTTGCTGTGCTGGAAGGAAGATTTACAATCAATTGAATCTCTGCAGCATACAGAAATTGGTCCAGGATACAGGTAGCCCAGCTTGGCTGGTACAGAAAGCAAGAGGAAGTTGTTAGCCCAGCTTCGGGGGTTTTGTCCACTTCAAAGCCGTTATAGTCATTCATAATGTCTTTTACTTTACATGTGTGTAGAAATAAGAAAATTAGACAGTGGTTTAGTGAGCACTTAGCTCCTCAGTCACTATAGCAAACAGCTGGGTGCCAGTGACTGCATGCAGGAATGAAACCATGGTGATTCTTAGGTGTTTCCATCACCAGCTTCCTAACTGTTGTTAAATCATGGTAAGAAAGTAAATAATTCTATTTGTCAAGTGTCTTTTGAATTGACTCTCCTACCATTTATCTCTCATGCTATATGTTTACATTACCAATGGTTCTGTGTGGCTATGTTTAGCTTTCTTCATCTGTGACGTGTAATGATGCAAACCTGGTTTTAGCCCAAGAACCTACCATCCATTAGATCGCTTAACTCCTCAGTCCTGCTGAAGTCCCTCAGGGACGCTAGAATATTGTTTCACGTATCCGCTATAGCATGGATATGGTGTATTATGCAACTTGATCTGGGCTGGCCCATTAACCAGCACAAGCGTGAAATCTAGGGCAAAACGCCCAGCGTCCCAAGACGTCTCTGCAGCTTTGAAACGCCGGGTTGACGATGAGTTGAGCTCCAACTGTGTCAGGCCCGGTCTCGCATAAAGCAATACCAAATAGTAATAGTGGATATTTAAACATATAGTAGACAATTACATGGACACTCTTGATCTTTTTCATCTTCAGCAATAATGCTATCATAATTTATCATTCAAAGTTTAATGATAAGAACAGGCGTTGTGCTTATTAATGATAAGCCTCAAGGTTTGCACATTCGAGCAGTTGTATTGCCCTTGCAATGAACTTTCTAACAATCAAGCAAACATCCATATGTTGTCCATGCTCTAACCGTGGAGCGGAATATGTTGTTAAAGCAAATTAAATCCTAAATTAAATATTTCTGAAACAGTCTTATTTTTCCTCTGATGGTCATAAATAACCTGCAACAGCAAACAAGACCATCAGTGCAAAGAATGCTACTTTTATATAGTTTTTAGGCCTTTGTCATGGTACGACCCCCCCCCCCCCCCCCCCCCCCCATAATGTTAAATCGAAACCTACGCCCATGTTTTTGTCTAATCTCTTGATCTCCCTTTCTCCCCCAATGCAGCGCCAAGATGATGTGCGAGGTGATGCCCACCATCAGCGAGGACACAGTGAGCCAGCGCGGGTCCCAGAGCAGTGCCTCGGACCCGGACTCCCACTTTGAGCAGCTGATGGTGAACATGCTGGACGAGAGGGACCGGCTGCTGGACACGCTGAGGGAGACCCAGGAGAGCCTCGGCCTGGCCCAGGGACACCTACAGGACGTCATCTACGACCGAGACTCCCTGCAGAGACAGCTCAGCTCCGCCCTGCCACAGGTAAAATTGACGTTCATTTATTTATTTTTGTGGCGTTTGCGGCCTCATACCACAGTTTAGATGTATACAGATGTGGATGCTGCGGTGATGTGGTATGGACCAGATCAGAGTGCCCACACCTTTGATTTATTTAACTTGGCCGGCTGTTGCGAAGCGGGGTAGGGCGGTCGTCCACTGGGTTGCAGGGTCGGCGGTTCGATCCCCCCCTCCCCCCGCCACATGTCGAAGTGTCCCTGGGCAAGACACTGAACCCTAAATTGCTCCCGATAGTTAGCTTGCACCCTGCGTGATAGCTGCTGCTATCGGTGTATGAATGTGTGATTTGGCGAATGTGTACAAAACAATGTAAAGCGCTTTGGGTCTGTGAAAAACCAGGGAAAGGCGGTATATAAGTGGAGTCCATTTGCCATTTACTTGTGTAGATCCAATCTTACAAGAATATTTTGAGGATTGTGCTCTGTGTTGCTTGAGTGCCTTGCTCTTTTTAAATCCTTTTGTTGGATGAACTATGGGTGCATTCATTCACGTGTCGGACACTTAGGATTTTTCTTTTCTGAATAGAGGAATGCACATGAACACCTGCCTGAACAACAACTCAGAAACTCTCTGTTAAGATTTTTGGTGCCTGATTTGCAGACTTGTCATAATTAGCGTTATAAGCATGGCGGGCAAAGTGCGTTTTGTTAATGGTTAGATTAGCAGCTAGTACTTGAAAGCTGCATGTCTGTCTCCCACACGCCAAGCGCCTTTTCAATCAATCATATTTCATGGCTCACTTTATCCATTTCCTTTGCCATGAAAACACTGGGGGAAAGCTATCAATGTTGAGTAAAAACTATCCGAGCAGTAAGAGCCCACACATCTTCTTATCATCTGCGTTGTTTGTTGTGGCCCCTCTGCAGTATCCTTCATTGAAACGTTGAGTAATTATCTTTTAATCTGCAGTTCATCAGTTGGCGATGCTTAAACGAACATGGCACAAACATTGTGTCTTCCATTACTCTGGAAACTCTTCCATCTCTGTGACTCTCGCTGTAGCTACAAATGAAATTGTTTTGTTCAAATTAAGTCAAATAGGAGACATAAGAGGGTGTACATTTGCGTTATTCCTTTTTTTTCTTTTAAACATTTTGGAATTGGAGTTTTAATTACCAGTTTGTAGTCAGTGTGCACCAAATTGTATATTAGTGTGTGTGTTCAGCTACTGTTTTTGTTTTGTACAGTAACTTTAGTGGCTCTTCAGTGTTGTGTTTTACTCAACTCGAAAACAATGTAATTACACCATTATGTTACACACATTTCAAACAAGTAGCTATCTAAACATCCTAGCCATACATACATAACTCACACTCAGACAGTGTGCATTCAACCATGTTGTGTGTTGGACACTGCCTTGCTTGGCTTGCCTTGGTATTTCAGTCAAATTGACGAGGTGACATTGAAATATTCTGTGCAGTTTGTTCATTTTTGTATGTTCAATATGTAAAAAGGAAGCAGAGTCTTACGTAACGATTTCTACAGCAAGCACAGATTAGCCCTTTCTAAAAGTGTGTCAGTAATTCTAGTCACACTCCCTCTCCTCTCCCTGCTCCGTCTGCAGCAGACTCAGGAGGTTTGCTGGTTTGCAGGCGGTGCCCGTCGATAGCGCCACTAATCCGCCATGGTTTCAGAGACACAGGCGAAGGCACAAGCCGTCTCTGTGTTAGCTTTGGTTTGATCTCAGCCTTTTTTTCATTTTAAAAATCAAACAAAATACTATGTAGTTGATATAAGAAGTGCTTTGGAAGTAGATATTTTTCATTCAACGTGTTGAAAAATCGAAATATTGAGATAATGGCTGCTAAAGATGGTTGTGTAGGAAAAATATGCAGATGTAAACAGACAAAGTTTAGTAAAAGAAACACCTAAATGTACATTTTGGGCCTTTTTATGTATAATAGTAAAATAAGACATGTTACAGAAGCAAGATAGCAAAACATTTCAAAATGTGCCTACACTGTCTCACCTTAAATGAATCTAGACAGAAAACCATTGTAATAAATAAATCCATTTATCCAATCCAATTATTTCTTCATACCACATGGCTTTTTTGAATAACTTGAATTAACCCACTTGCACCTCTTCATTCTGACGTGATAGTTGGACGGCTGTGTGTGAAGATGTTTATATATAATACATGAAATAAATGTGTCTTTACCAGAGTTATTGCTATGTTTTCATCTCAAATTCATCTCAGACTGCAGGTTTGAACTCTGGGTTATGTGGTTACTGGCTCATACTTAAGCCTCCAGGATTGGTATCCTATTCAGAGGTTACACCGTGGATATAATATAAAGTTAAGAGTACAAGACGAAAAAAATGGTGAGAAGTTAAGCCCAACAAAAGGTTGTTTTTTTAAGATTTTACACACCTAATATTAGAACAGAGGGAATAAAAGACACCATCTAACCTTTCCTCTCGTATATTTAAGGCACTGCAGGTGAGTTAGTCCAAGATATCATCCTGAAACGTTGCCAGTTGATTAATTAACTCAAAACGATAATTTTTTCAATAACAATTCTTTTCAGTAATGTTTCTATTAATATGCTAATTTGGCTACATCTAACTAATTATGGAAAATGTGAAAAATATTTTTACTGAGAATATCTATCATAAATCAGACAATTAAAATAATTTGAACAAATCTGTATTAACCTTCAATGTGCTGGTGTGCTAGTGCCAAGAAAAAGTAAAAAGTCTGAAAGTATTAAAATGAACTTAATTTTGAGATAATGGCCGTTGAAAATGGTTGTATAGGAGAAATATACAGACGCTAACCGACAAGGTTTAGTACATTTTGGACCTTTTTATTCATACTAGTATGAAAGAAGTTATGGAAGCAAAAAAGCAGCTAACAAATCTAAAAATTCTTCCTCTGCTTTCCAAACATTCCCACTTCATTTCCAGAGAAAGCAACGCTCAACAACAGTGCAAAAGTGTAATACCATTTCCATTATCTGACGATTGCCCTGCCGTCCTCCACCGGTAGTATAAAGACTTTATGTTGGCCACTGTGGTGATGTATGGCTTGTCATTGTGCGATGACAGAGCTGACATACTGTTTCTGGTGCCTTTCCCAGACTGCCCGAAACGTAAATTAGATTGTCACTCTGGGCGATTGGGATCACCGTAGCGACACCCCTGGCACAAACCATTCCGTTAATTAATCTGACGGCGTCTTATTGGCCTGTATTATATCAACATTACTCTAATGGTTTATGAAGAGGATTGTTAAACCCTCGTGATTACACAGAAACATTTAGTTGACGGGGCAAATTGGCCCTGTTGTGTTGTGTACCTCCGATTTAATATGCAGCAGACAATAATCTTGTTTTGTGATTCTGCCTTATTGGACTTTAATAAAAGAGCTCATTTCACGGGAGCAGCCATCACCTTTTGTCCTGGTGTGTTACGGATGTCATTGTTCTTTGATAAGTTTGTAATGATTTCACTCCATCTGACACTTCTTCAACACGGATGTAATTTTAACAGCAGTTTCCTGTAAGACCAGCAGTGTGGAACAATGCTCAGATGACCATATAGTTGGGATTCTTAAAAGAGGGCAATAGATAGCTTCCAGGTCTATCGCTCAACTTGTGTGTGTGTGTGTGTGTGATAGCGGAGGAGGTGATATGTAAGGAAAGCTTATTTTTTTTATTAAGACAAACGTGGCCTCATTTTAGGCGATAAGCATGGCTGTGAATGTGTCTTTACTGATATCGCTCCTCTGTTTCGTGAATACCCGGAGCGCTGGCAAGATTAGGCGTTGGCCCAACACAAACTTCCCTCCCTCCCTCTCTCTCTCTCTCCCTCTGTCTATCTCTCCGTGTTGTTGTCACCGCCTTTTCTGTTATGTCTTGCCTTGTGTCTCTCTCCCTCCCTCCATCTTTCTATCCTCTCTTTCTCTCTCTCTCTCCGTCAGAGGTCACGGCTCCACCATTCGTCGTGACACTTTCGAAGTGATCGGAGTGACATCGGTTGTCCCCACTCAACGCTTCTAGGCAACAACCCCACGCACACACGCACACACACACACACACACACACACACACACACACACACACACACACACACACACACACACACACACACACGCACGCGCGCGCGCACACAAGCGCACACACACACACACACACATGCGCACACATGTGCACACACACATGCCTACCAATCAAACCGTGCCTCTGTCTTTTCCTTGAAAAGCCTCATCCACCATACAACGTCACTTGTCTTCTCTTTCTCCATTTCATCAGGCCATTTTGTTACAGTGGCAATGTTACAATGACACAGGCGACCATTATATACTGGTGTAGGCCCGTTCACTGAATGAAATGCTGCCTTGTGTATATTGATGCCAAAGTGATTCTGAGTTTAACATCCTATTGTAAAGGAAATGTAAAGGCTTGAAAGGGGGCCCTAAAATGTTAGTACCTGCTCAGTTAAAGGTTGCAAGAAGAGTGTCCAATTCCACCAATATACCCATACAAACGTTTACAATCCCTCCTGCATAAAATACATTTTCTCCATTGTTGGTTAGTATTATGATCATATTTTAAAGATTAGTTGTTTTACACATTACCTTTTCTGAGTTCTGAAGCTCCACAGTGTGTGGTGTATTTAGTGATTTATTGATACAGATAGTGGATCAACTATTTTTAAAATGTTCAGTCATTTTGGTCAGAAAAACAGCATTGGTTCTAGCATAGTGTTAGTATTTTATTCTTCTCTGTGTTGTTTGTATAATCGTACATTCAATATATTTGAACTGTTGTTCAGACAAAATAGGACGTTTGAAGATGTCAGCTCAGGCTCAAGGAAACTGTGATATCCATTTTCTTTATGGAATTTTGTTCGGACATTTTAAAGAATAAACTTTTAATCGAGAATATTATCAATAGTGTGATGTACATAATGAGTCATTCTGCTCCCCATTTATAAGTGTGAAACTCTATTTAGCCAAGCAAACAATGGATTTACCTTCCCTACATTTCTGCTACTGACGCAAAACAAGTTTTCCGTTACACAGGGTGAGTCATTTGTGCTATATCAGCCTCTTTGGGAAATAAGGGGCACTCTGGATTATTTCCCGTGTCTTGAATTTTTCCTGATTTGTTTCAGCAGAAAGACTCCCCACTAGGACACCACAATGGACATGTAGAGCTTGTAGGATATAACCCAAAGCCTGAAGCAGCAGCAGCAGTGGTGGTGTACACATGTGATCTCCCTTCCCCCCAACACACCCCCTGTATTGTGACACACACAGGCAGGCAAGCTGGCAGACAGGCAGCAGCGTTCTCTGGAGCACTCAGCTGTGCGTTACTGTACTCCCGAGGGCCCCAGGGGTCTACGCAAGCCTTCTCCCCCCATGCTGTTTATTTACTGTTTCCCAACATGTTTTTATGAAGGCTTCTGCTGCTGTGTATATATGACGTTCTCAGCAGCACATCTTGGTCGCTGGCAGCCCAAACTGTAGTCTGTCCACAAACACATAATCCAATTTAAATCATATTTTACAGATTATCCTATTTTATATTGATATTATTATCGTTCATAGTTTTTAGAGAGGATCCTCTTGACACAGTTACTTTAAACGTGCCTTGTGTAATATGGGAATATTTTGGCGTCATCAAGTTGTGAAAGTTTCTAGCTTGCAACGCCCTTTCTCTACCCCTCCCGCTCGGAGAATTTACAGAAGCTGCGGTGGCCTGCCAAGGACAAGAAGCTAGTTACTAAAGGTGGCATCATCCACTGCCTCAATTCTTTCCACAATATGAGGTGAAGATGTATTTAGTTGTTTATTCTATAGTACTTCTTCTTCATCTTCCAAAAGGTGCATGCATACACCCACGACATAAAAGAACGTGCTATGATATACTTTTTTTCCGTTCTGTGCTACTGTAGAAACATGGCGATGCAACATTGCAGCAAGCCACACTCCTATGTAGATATAAAAGGCTCATTTTATATCAACAGCTTTTATATGAAATGACATTGAACAGGCTCCGAGAGGTTGTTTTCAAAATACACATGAAAAATGTCCACGAGACATGTGAGCAGACTAACCTTTAGAAGCGGGCATCAGGCAGGGTTATGCAACATCACAGATTTACAGCTGTGTTTCAGTCCTGTAGTCTATACACACAGACAGCCACCATCATAGTGTGAGATTTTGACTTTTTTTTAGAGTGGGTGGATCGGCTTTCATTTTATCATCGAAAAGGCTACATTTATCCCAACCAAACTGAAATTGATCTTACCAAAAACTCACACCATTTTTATTGTTGTCGTTTTCTTCCAGTGATCTAATACTAAAACAAATCTAGTGAATTAATATGTCGGCCGCTGTGGACATGTAAATCTCCCCCTATTGGACACTCATTCAAGACCAACAGCACAGCCTCCACAGCTCCCCAGATCACAAAGCTTTCTCTGCCTGGCCAGACAGTAACGAGATAGCAGCCAATTGATCACACACACACACACACACACACACACACACACACACACACACACACACACACACACACGCGCGCACTAGATCACTGGTACACAGCAGAGCAATTGATCTGTGGTTTTGCCCATTCACGACCATCACACTGGCTTCAGTAGCAATTACAACAGCGCCTTTGATACAAAAGTGCGATTGAGTTCGGAGTGGACACAGGCTTTGAATTCACATATCAATTACAATTCAATTTAAACATAAGTAATTAGAGGGGGCGGTAGTAGTAGATTTATCTAAAGGGCAAGGACTGAGCACGTTGTCTGGTCATTAGCACACTGCTTTAAGTCAATGATCCCCCACTCTGCCCCACTGTTTATTAATCATACGTGACACAGACATTCGTCAAAGAGCCATGAGCCATGCAGGCCACAGGCACATAGCATGTCCTCCCATTCTTCTTCAAGCTTCAGCCAAGAAATATAAATGTATATGTGTCAACAATAGCATGTCTGCATGTATCAATCACAACAGGATTGCCACATGAAAAACAAATGTAGAATATATGTCCATAATGTTCAAGGTGCGTTAAGTGTAAGGCCGTGAAAAATGTAAAATAATTTAAAAAAGACAAAGAACACAATAAATAAATATCACACAGGGGGTAAAACCGATATTCCTCCTGTTACAGTTATCCAGATCGGTTAGAAATTATTTTAGAATATTAAATCAACTTAAATATTTTTTTAAGGATATCATGTAGCATTTAACAAGTCATTTTAACTCTACCAACACATTTGGAGGATGACTTCAGCTTCAGCCCAAATATTGCCCAAAAGAGCATCTGTAGTCATGGAATGTACCACTCGTCGGAGCTCCGTAGGGGTGAATGGGAACGAATAAGGAGAGGCAGAGAGATAGAGAGAGAGAGAGAGAGAGAGAGAGAGAGATGGTGAACTTCCCTGACAAGGGCAGCAGAAGGAGGATACGAAGATGACTAAGCTTTCTGAGGAGAGAGAGAGAGAGAGAGAGAGAGAGAGAGAGAAAGGGGGGACGGGAGGTGAATCTTTCGAAATGTATTTTTATATTTGTTCCTCCAACCCCCAGTGGTCTGTCTGTGTGTCTCTGTTGCTTGTAGAGCTTGGAGACCCCCTCTGGGCTGCAGGCAGCAGTCAGCCATGTCAGCTGGTCTCCTCCGCCAGAGCAGCACATGATTTTTGCCATGATTACCGTTATTGTTTGTGCCCCAGTTCACGCCGCCTGCAGGGTTGATGCATCGGGAAGAGAGGAGGAAACTATAGGCAAAGAGTGGGCTACGCATAGGGGGTTAACCATAGTCTCTCCCTTTAGTCGACAAGGTTTCCAGCCTGCTTAATTGACCACAAATATCATAATTATGTCAGTAGACTTGTAGTGCATTAACCCATTGATAGATGCTTTATTCATCCTCTTGGAGAAATTGAGATATTATCCAGCAGTAGCTCACATAGTCAGTCAACAGGCAGTTTGACATTTGACAAAGATAAAATGGACAAACGATAAAAGTCAGTTAAATAAGTCAGTATAAGAATTGAGCAATATTGCACTATATTAAAAATTACATTAGAGAGATAGAATCATGACAAAGGATGCATTGTGTACAGCTCAGTTCCACAGCTCTATACCCATGTCCATGGCTCAGCTATCTTTAGTCCGACATAATCACATGCTGGTAAACAGTCGTAGCGGCGTATGCTTCAATTTTCCTGTCTCGCGAGCATTGATTTGCTTAACCAAAGTCCTTTCTTGTATTTGTTTCTGCTCAATTTAACCCACAAAGCCCTGTGTTTTTCCCATCCCCTCCCCCTTAATTATTTTCTACCCTTTAATCTTCTCCTACATTGACAGAAAAGAGGGATTGGGCCTTGGCGCGCACCGCATGCATCAAGTGTCAGTAACGGCCCCGACGGAGACGCTTGATCGATACCCTTGAAAAGTTTACGGTGTGATTAGGGAGACAGCTCCAGCCCTCCTCCGGATGAATCATCACTGTCTGTGCCAAAGCCGTGGATGCTGGATGACCGTTGTTTGACAGTGGGGAGAAAACAGTAGAAGGGAAAAAAAGGGGGATTGTGGGTAGGGGTTCCAATCAAGAAACGCCAAGGTGACAAAAACAGCGCACAAGGCTCTCCTGCAGATGTAATTATGTCCCTAATGAAACACCCAGTATGGGGCAACCGGAGTGCTGTAAAAGTCAGGGAAGATGCAGGGAACAGTAGATCAGCCCATAACAAGGAGGCAGCAGCTGCGTGCATACCAAGTTCTTCCCTCACTTAGCTTGCACTGACTCTGGCCCCATAATCACTGCAGACACGCTGCGTTTAGCTAGTTCAGCTTTGGATCACTCTAGTTCAACTGAAGTACTGACTGTGTTTATCTCCAAAGATTAATCTCAAATATCTCTGAAAAACCCTAATCACCCCCATAGGCAAGATGTAGTATACTATTAGATAATAAGTCAACCAGAAATGGTAATAAAAAGTTAAAAAAAATAAAGCTAGAGCTTTTTCTGACTTTAACTTGAGGAATAATCAAAAGGCTTTGATTGCAGTTAATTCTACCTACATACAATGTGTATGTTGATGCTTTTGTGCAGCAAAGTTTTATTCATTGCAGTTACTTTCCTGGCTGGTAACAAGTGAAGGCTGCACTCTACATCATACAAGCTGCCTGAGCACACTCCATTACTCTTAATGGCACTTTTTACAGAAATGTCAACCAATTTCACTTCAATATGATCCATAATGTTGGCATTTCGTGTTGCGTTTTCTATATCATATTTACTTTATTTACCAGAGTGCAGTCATGCAGTGTGATGTACTATACATCGGACATGGTAACATAACCTTAAAGTGTGTTCTGCCATCCGCGTCACATAAAAATGTTAGATTAGATCTTTATGTAGTGGACACAACATATTTATCACTAACAGCCTTTGTATTATAGTTCAAACGTCTTGGATGACATAGTGAAATGGGATGTTGAATTTACTCATGTGACTATAAACAGTAAGAGCACATTGTTTGGAAATGATAAGGAACCTGAATCCATGATCATACCATTGATAAAAAAAAATGCTAGTGATGCCTGCCCAGGGAAACATACTCGTTCCTAAATGTAGATGAATCATCACAAGTTAACTGTTTTATATAAACTCCTTGTACACTTACTGTGGAAAAGGGGCATCACTGCAGCACCAATGGTTCAGGCTGTCTACAGCTCGACAGAACTGACTCTATAAGTAATTACTCAAGCATGACAGACCCAGTTGTAGATTGAAATATTTGGTTCTGCTAATCTCCTGTTTTTGGTCAGCAATGGCAAGGTATTCATTTTGAATCTCTCTTTCTCCACACACCATATCCATTCTAAAAAAGAGGGCTCCCCTTCACATTTGACACATATTTTAATGGTGGAGAACATTGGAAGCACATGCAGGGGTTGGCTGCACGTATGTATTATTGGGTCGTCTGAAACCTGAAATCTTTTTTTTGTAATCCGGTCCGATATTTATCTTGAATGACAAATCTTTTGTCAGTGATGGTTACTCATACAGTAGACCCAGATCATTCGTATACATAAGTGTTCCTTTGGGTTCCATAGTGTCCAATAGGAAGCTGAGGAGTAGAAAGGGGAAGTTGGGAATGTAAGTGAAGATGCATGGACCAAGCTGGATATTGATTACACATTTCTCACTGTATTGACTTTGTAGCTGTGAACTCAACATCTAATTTGCAATAAAGTTGCTGAAGTCTTTGACTTCTACGAATAAAGGCTGAATTATGTTCCCCCTCCATTGAGGTGCTGCGCTGGTTACATCCACTGATGGCACAAAGAATAATCTATATAGTTCACAGTTTGATTCAGCCCACTGACTGTTGTTAAGCCGCCGCAACACTCCTTATCTACGTGTGTGTGTGTGTGTGTGTGTGTGTGTGTGTGTGTGTGTGTGTGTGTGTGTGTGTGTGTGTGTGTGTGTGTGTGTGTGTGTGTGTGTGTGTGTGTGTGTGTGTGTGTGTGTGTGTGTGTGTGTGTGTGTGTGTGTGTGTGTGTGTGTGTGTGTGTGTGTGTGTGTGTGTGTGCGTGCGTGCGTGCGTGTATTCCTGTGGGTGGGATGGAAGCAGCGCAGGGGGAGTAGTGTTAAGAGCCGACGTCACTGCGGGTACAGACTTGGGCATGACTCATACCCCGAGGCACGAAGAAGCAGAAGAAATTCTTAAATCTTAGCTCGCACACCCAAAAATACACACACCACACACACACACACATACTCATATGCTGCTTGCTGGCTTTGCACCAAATGAATTAAAGGGCCGGTCCTCTGGGAGCCACTTAAGTGAGCAGAGTGAAATGAGGTTATGACCAATGCTTAGTGCCCCTCGCAGTGCTGACCTGGGAACGTAATCGCCACCATTGATGAATATTACTGTAACTTCTCCGTTTGTTTTACCTGTTGTTCTTTGCAGACACTGGAGGACTGGAATATGCTGGTTTTCCCCCTTTTTTAAAGGTGGAGTCAGCGATTCTGAAGAATGCTTGTTGTCAAAATCAGTGGATATCTTCTCCTCACAGCCTGCTACCTGTCTGTTCTGTGTGTGTGCGCTGAACAAAAAAAATTCAGTGTTAATACAAATCTGAAGCTCTGCAAACAGACCTTTTGCTAGCTTATGTTTTCAGGATGGATCATGGGGAGATATTCTCGGATTTTGACTAAAAGTGATTTTGACAAGAAGCATTCTCCTGAATCGCTGACACCACCTTTTAACAGCTAGCAAAGACATGATTATTTAACCACAACACTGCAGCAAACGTAGGCCGAGGCCGACATTTCTGAGAGTCAATTTCCTAAAGGCATGGAATGTAATGTAATGTAATGTAACTTTATTTGAACAGGGACAATGTACAAAAGAAACATTAAAGGTGCTGTAAGCGGAATGGTTCTTTTAGCTAACTTCCTGTCAGTTACTGCAGTTACTGCAGTTAGCAGTCCCCTCGCTCGTCCCTACGTCACCACATTAATGCACTGCGGTCTTCAAGCATCATCTCAGATCCATAAGTGTGATAAAACATGATAAAAACCATCAAAACAGACATTGGAAAGGATTTGTACCTGTTCCGCCATTGTAGGCGCATAAACATTCACCCATCTGTCGCTCTGGCGTACACGGGCAGTGAGACCATGTGAGACGGGTGTCGGTTTGTTGCGTTCTCTCTTGTGATTGGATATTAATTTTGGGATCCCCGAAAAGTTTATTTGACGATTACATGCAGAGCAGCTGACTGAGAGATCGGCTTTATGAAACGCACACATTATGTAAGTGATCACTGTATGAATAAAGAGCGATTTAACACTTATATTAACATAAATAATTGCTTACTTCACCTTTAACCTTGTTTCGAGCTAGGAGATATGCATTGTACCAGGTGTTAGCAAATTGCTATTTTTCACTATACTATTATATTCTGTTAAAAAAGATTAACAGAAATTAAATTTTTTTTTTAGGAAATTTCAGGCAGCTGCACTGCTCTCCTTAGACCAGGTCTGCAGTGGTGTTTTTTACGGCCATGCAGCTGGTTCTCATCAATGGATACCTTTTAGCTTCTGAATGCTCCACTTGAAGGCTAGAAATAGAGTATGATGTCACTCACTGGCTCCTGGCACCAGCTGAGTCTTGTTCAAGGCCTCCTAAGGGAGCCGATCCCATGGCGTAATGTTCTTGCGCTTATGATGTGGTGTGATGAGCTGTGTAGCATTTTTCTGTACAACATCGTCGGCATACAACATCTGCACACACATTATCATTACTGTCCCCGACACTCACTTACTACTAAATATCTAATCTGTCATTGAATTATGTAAGCACGACTCTTCAAAGCGGCACATTTTTCATCGCATATACTTTACACATGTCTGCAATTAGGGGCCTACTTAGAGCCAGTATAATTCATGCTGTTTCTGATTTTCGAGAATGCACACACGAGGCCAGTGCGTAAGCTTCATTACAAGTGTATCACAATTAAATTGGGCACTTGGGAAATTTCTGAGAGTCAAAGGAGGATTATGTTAAGGGCTATAAATATCGTTCTATAGAAAAATAAGAGTTGAATGTGTAATAGGTAAAAGGCATAATTGCTAATTTGATAAGGTGATATATATTTATATTTCTCATACAAAGTCATTTATATACCAACCTGACGAAAGCAAGATATAGAAATACTTTTAGGCAAATAACGCATGGTGCACTAAATAATTGAGCTGTAAAAACGGCGTACATTGGATTTCTGGTACTGCCAACATCACCCATGGAAGTGCAGTCATCATCATGGCAGTGGCACAAGTTGTTGAGCGAGTGTCTTAGAGTAGATGTCATCTTCTGCCCCTGCGGCTACCTCCAGAGCCACATATGCATTCACTCAAATGAGCTTGGGCTCAAAACCGTAGAGCTTTTTATAGCGTCAAACCCAAACGGCCTATATATAATTTTTCTTGGACCAATCGCATCGTGTGACAGGAATGAAAAATCCTTTCGTTTTGAAGGTGAAATATAATGACTTGTTCAGGCTCTCAAAGGAGTGGATATCTCTGTGTGTCCCCCTCCATAATAACTGCATCTTTCCCCAAACTGTCTGGAGCTTTGTCTTCCCTGTGGCAGATATATGGCAGCTTCCCCCCACACAGGGCCCACATCCAAGCCCACTGATGTGACTCAGGTGCATCAAAGGCATTGCACTTAATAATGACAGTCCTTACCCACGTGCCCCAGCGTTAGATAATGAAGTGTGATGGCCAAGTCATGTCTAAGCAGTCGATGCTGCTGCGAGGGGTTTGGGGCTCACATCTACATTGTTATGCAGTCAATGAGCCAGAGATGCTTGATCTAATTAAGCCGTGGCTTGTATGTCCCTTTCACGTGATGCAGTGTATCCCAGCTGTGTTTATTTGCAGTTTGAAACGGGAATGTAGATTTACCGATTTTCAGGATGTTGAACTTATGATTGACAGAGGCTACTCCAACAAGATTCCTTTTTATAACAGTTGATCATTTCAAAGAAAAGAAAATGGTGATACTTAATGGTGGGGTAAGCAATTTTGGAGAACGCTTGATGTCAAAATCACTTTCAGTGAAAATCAGTGAATATCTCCTCACTGACTCCACCTTTTTAACCGCACACGATTAGATTTCACCGGTATGATAGCTGTAAATAAGAAAAATCTCCCTGCTATGTAAAACTAAAATGTGACTGTCTTTTAGATAACAGTTTATAATATTCTGGTGTCAAACCTCTCCAAATTCAAACAGCGAGGGCGTCCCTATAGACGAGCCGTTTTGCACTCATGTTCAGCCTGTTTAAACAAATCGCAGCAGCAGCAGCAGAGATATCTGTTCCTCAACTGACAACAGCTCCAATTATGAAATCACAGCGGAGCTACTTGACATATTGCATTTGAAAGAATATTTGAGGTGCTTTTTTTTGTTGTTGCTGCTTTTGCATATGATTTAGGCTGAATGCAGTTTGGCTCATCAAATGAATTCTGGGACCTGTAGGAAATCACAATATAGACCAAAAAGTATATAAAGTCTGGTTAAAGAGAAAAAAAAATAATCATTTCATTAGGGAACACCTGGCGATCCTTGCAATTTGTACACAAAGACACATTTTCCATCTGATTTACTGTTGCACTCTCAAGAGACACCGACATTGCTGTGTGCGGCAGAGCTCAACTAACACATTTACATTTAGTGCAGTTGAGGCACGTACCGCTCCGACATCTACATTGTGGATATGAAAGTGCTTTGTGTGTGTGTGTGTGTGTGTGTGTGTGTGTGTGTTTGTTATTAAACCCAGAAGGAATTACTAAAGCTTGCAAGGCAGGATTTCTTAAATTGTAACCAGAAGAAATAATAAAAATCTAAAACACGTCATAGGCCTATACTGTAAAAGTGGAAAACCTGGCCAGGAAACATAAAATGCTACCAAGCTGGCAAGACATATGCGGTGTAGGCTAAGGGTTAGCTTGCTCTCCCGGCTGCCAGAGGAACATGGGGACTTAAGAGAGATTTATACCAGTGGAATTGTATTAATGGAGCAGATGCTTGTAGATTTGTATTGCCTACTTTATACGTTAATAGTTAGAGCAGCTAATACCAGCAAAGCCCAAGAAAGGCATCCATCCATCTGTTAGAAGTAGCCTTTACTTCAATTTCTTGGACAGATTTCTTGGCCGGTTGTGCTGTTATGCTTCTAGTAGCATTACCTACTGGCACACTACCATAGCAGTTCAACAGACATTAAAGTTACAGTCTTAAGTCTTTGTCAGTGAACAAGGAAGTACTGGTGTCGTTGTTGGACTCTTTATAGTTGCTCATTGAGTGTTGATTTGTTAGTTCAGTTTTTTTCAATGATCAGTGTGTAGCCGCCCTAACACAGCCGTTACACTTGCAGTCTGAGGCTAATAGGTTGCTAATACAGCATTCTTTTCTAAGTAAATTATTTTTTGAATTTTGGACTTGATCTATCTCATCTCTATATTTCATTTTCTATGTTAACTTAACATTGATGAAGAATTGTCTGTTTGGTTTACTAATGTATTTGTTTTCTTCTTTTTACTTTAGATGTCAATCTTTCTTTGTTTTAGGGACCTTCCGGATGATTTTTCCCAAATAAATTATTCTTTGAATTCTGACGTGAAAACATAACATTCATATACGTATTTAAACATACGTATTTTTGGCATAATTTGCAAGAATAGATAGATGGCGGCTCATCCAATCATGGAATTGGTATGAAGTCGTGTATCTGCAAGTGGCAGTGGTTAATTGTGTAAATTAAGTGGCACTAAGTGGCAGTTAGCTAGCTGGCCTGGTTGCTTTAAACAACAGCATTCCATGGCCCTTGTTTGGCACTGTGATAATCATACCCAGGCTTCCCTTTTTAAAGACTGGGGCCAACCCACGCCCGCCGCTACCCTCAGCTGCTTGTTTTGTTCCCTGTCATCTGGTGCCCGCCTCCCCACGCCAGCTGCTGCCCCGTTCAGCTTCCATCACACACAGGTATCCAATAGGGCACATCATGTACCATAGCAATGGGCCCTGTCCGCTTCACTGCAGTGGTGGTGGTGCACTGGAGCTGCCAAATTCTCATAAGCACCAGTGAAGTAATCAACCAGACAAAGCCCCAGAGGTGCCTTTCTCTTGGTTTTTAATGTATTACAAAACGTGTCCAGTTTTTTCAAATCAGCTGGGGAATATATTTGGGTATAATGTAGGTGCATAAGCAACTCTACATATTCCTATACTGTAGCTGTTTAGGAACCCTTAAGCCAGGCTTTTATGGTATAAGGAGTATTGCTTTGAATTCAGACATGCACACAAGAGGGTTTATTTATAGTTCTTTGTACGAAACATATAAAGCATAAAACGTTAAATTTTCATAGAAATGAATATCGGTTACATTCAAGCCATCGCCAAACGAGTTGACACAAAGTTGATCAAGCCTATCAGCTCCACAAAAATCCAAAGAAGAGCCAAATAAATGTTTCAGTTGATGATGCCACTGCCAAGACAACACCTGGACACGACAGACAGTACAGCAGAAGGTAAAAAAATCCATGCGCGATCACTGAAAGCTTACCTCATGTAGATGCGGCGAGAGTGCTCTTCATGGGGGCATCAGATGTCACACACTGTAGCTTTAAATTCAGACATGAACACTAGAGGGTTAACTTTGTCGTTCTTTGTTTCAAAAACCTGCTATGTAAAGAACCAGATTGAAATAAGCTTTAGTTCATTTTAAAACAAGCGTAAGCTCATTAACTTTTTCCGCCACTGACTAATCGTCCGTGACAAATAAACAAATTAGACCAGAAGTAAAACACTGTGCCTTACCCTTTGAAGCTGGAAATGTGTGATATAATGCAAAAAAAAACACAACAGCTCAGTCAACTCTCCCCGGATGAATACAGCTTAACAACAGTAATGAAAGTAATGTGAAGAATGCTTGAGTTGTTGGGTGAGACATTGTTTTTGCGTCCAACCAAAGGCATCCCTGTGCATAGAGGATCTTCTCACAGTGTTGGGAGGAGCTTGAAACCAAGTTGAGGCCCACAAAGCAAGTTTATACTATAATGTTAAAGAATTGTTGGCCGCGAGCAGGTGTTAATTTTGGAAGTAGATTAAAGTTGGGTCCACTGCTATCAACGTCTTGTGTCAGATTTGAACCTGTTTTACTGTAAGTTTAAAGTGGCACACACATTATGGACACACTCATTAGACAAATTGCTAGCTTCGAAAATCCAGGGAAAGCTGTAATTGCAAGGTGTCCTCTTAACTACTTTATCAAATCATACAACTCTCTGCACATTTTGTCCACATTATAGTGGGGCATGTAGTGTGTCGAGATAATGCTGCATAAATCCATGCTATTCACGCAGCGCACCGCTAACTGAATTACTCACGCCGGCTTCTCTGTACTAGAGAAAAATGTTTCAATTGTTTCCAACAAAGAGGCATTTGATAGAAGCTGTTGAAGGGCTGTAGTTTAGTCTGAAGGGGGAGACCACCACTGCTCCGACACAGCATGTGGGAATCACAGGTCTAGTGCCTAATGAAGGCCTTTTAAAATGACTGACGTGGCAGTAAATTGGGCTTTAGTGAAGCTAGAGAGTTTTTTTTTTTTTTTTTTTTTTTAACAACACTGTGTACATTATTATTCCCTCCCCTTCAAAATGCACACAGAATATAGATAAGCGGGCGGCTCATTGTAATTGGCCGCCTTTGGCTCTGGTTTGCCACATGAACATCTGAAATGCCTAACGCCGCTAATTACCATCTTGATTGGCCAATCTGAAGCAATCTCCCTCCGTCTCCGACTGCATTAGTCATGTAATATGCAGACAAATGCACGGCTGATCACAGGGTTCCCCTGGAGTTTGGATTAGTAACCAAGTATGTATCCGTGTCACTCCCTTTTGTCCATATAATGAGGTACAGTTAAAGGCATGTTTACGACTTGAGTTTACATTGTCAGTGCTTGCTGGGCTGCTAGCTCGACTGTTCACTTTTTTTTTTTATCCATACCAGCCTTTGTGGAGACGATATGAACATTTGATAAGAAGATTGATTTCATAATAAGATTTTTTTTGGTTTGGCGATTGTATCTGTGCAATGACACAAACAATGCTCTCTGGCTGAATCGATGCAGGCAGACTCTCTATGCCAGGCACCGCTGATTTTCTCCCAGACCTTAAAACTCAATGACCAAGTCGATTACTTAGACTCTTTATGGAGATAGAATATAGCTTGACCCCTCTGACCTGCGTATCAACACAATAAAAGCAGCAGATTTGTCCATCAACAAGCTTAAAGTATCGCTTAAAACTGTATCAAGAAAACAATGAAATGAGCCACACGCAACAATAATGCAATAATCTATATTTAAAGGTTATCAGGGAGCTGGGAGGTTGTTGTTTTTATAGATCCAGTGAAGAAGAAGAGTATGTATGCACGTGTGGGTGGCTGGATGAATACATGTGGGTGGATCTGTACCATATGCACATGAAGAAGTCATTGTTTGAAGTAAGTAACAATGCGCTTCGTTGGCTGTAAAGCATTCTTTATAATATATCACATTTGAATAAAAGTGTATGTATGAATATAAATGTAATAAAAGTGAAAATATAAAAGAATAAATTAATGTTCAATTGCCATACAAAAGGTCAGTTTTAGACCACATACAAAAACGAAATACTTGCTTAAATTGCAGCTAAGACTACTGCACTATTAAAGTGCTGCAATATTCAAATGCACATATTATAGCTTGATTAAATAATCATGCGCCCTGAGTAAAACACACACACACACACACACACACTCTCTCTCTTGGGTGGTGGTAAAAATCCACCATGGTTGGGGGGGAAAGCTGTATCAGCTCTTTTTGATCAGCTCCCTTGAAATCAAATGTTTGCAGTTCAAATAACGTCGTATTTTTCTTGGGCACAATACATCGACCGAAGCAGCAGCAGCAGCAGCAGTAGTTATCCAAGAAATACAATGGGGCTCCGAGATGACTAATTGTCTTCTCGTTTTGTCAGTGAGCGTGATGTGCAGTTGTTGTGACACATATCTCTGCGGCTGCCATGCTTGTTTATATTTGGCCATCATTGTGACAGCGCTAATTGACGATTTCCTCTTGTTTGTGGAAACGGTAACGTGATTCACTTACGCATTGAAGGAAGGAGAGGAGTGATGTGAGGAGAAATTGAAGTACAAAAAAAAGAGTAATTACAACAATTCTGTCAGTGCATCTACAGTACATGGGTTAAGCATGGATTTCATACCTTCTGCTGTATGTCCAGGTTTTTACTTGCCACCAGAATCAACAACTGAAACTCCTGAGCTCATGTGCCAGTGTCGGGGGGGGGGGGGCGACACCAGTTTGTAAACACTGCCATACTGAGAAATACAGAGGGAGAGTTGTGTGGACCTGATAGGCTTAATCATCTTTGTGTCAACTCGTTTGGCAAGGGCTTGAATGTAACCGACATTCATTAATATGAAAAAGTTACGCACTCTAGCTTTAAAACCAGAAGGGCATAGGCTAGAGTGAGCGGAATGATGGCGATGAGCATAAAGTGCAATTGGAGAGTGATGCGCTGTGAATGACACCGGGGTCAGACTTTTATCACCAGGCATTCAGACATGGGCTAATCCAGGCTGTAACTCACCCTATAACCTCTTCCCAATAACCCCTCCCTGTCTACCGTTCACACAGTACAGCCACTCGTTCAAAGCATTCATCCATTGCACATACTGTATACCCACACATACAATCCTCACCCAAGGTTGTTGTAAAATGTATTTATTTTTAGTTTCCAATCACTGCTCCAAGGTAGATATCATCTCGGCTGGCGGCAGCTGGATACAAGAGGCATAAAAAGCTATTGACTTTTTTATTTTGTTATACTCCTTTGAGTGCTGCAGAATTAAATAAGTCTGCTCCAGTGCATGTTTTTTTGTTGTTTGATCCATAACGGTTCTAAATAAAGGTTATAACAAAGTAACAGTGGGAATGATGAACCTGGAACGGAGCAAGAATTCAAGAGGTGGAAATGGGTTTTGGAGGCCAATAAGCCATTGAGCAAGGGACTGAATCCCTGCTGTTTTTGGGTATGTTAGAACTGTGTTCCTCAAAATTCAGCGTATAGGGGAAAGGGAAATAGCACAAGGTTTTAATATTAAGTGATCTCAACATCGGCCTGAGCTTAATAAAAACATTATCCAGAGTCCATTCGACGTACATTCAGCTGTAAATAAAAGAAACGTTGTAGCCATCTCCTGCTAGCCTGATCCTGTTTAGTTTAATGGATCGCCACGGACATGTTCTCAATAATTCAGCCGCCATTTATTTCGTGGCTAATGCATGTAAACGCTACCTTCCTGTGCTAATGGAAGCACTGGACACAGAGAAGGCCTGAGTCATCTTTTACCTTCTACAAGGAGCCACTTGATGATCACCAGACATCCTGCTTCTTGTAGCATTACGCAATAGCTGCTAGATTTTTTTTAAAACAGTGTTCCACTCCTTGTCGCATGGCTATATAGCAAAGCAACCATGAGAAATGGGTGAGAGCAGGGGTAGAAAGTAAAGGTGTAAATCGCTAGTTTTTTAACCATACGATATGATATTTGCAGATGACACCACGTCTGCCGCGATACCACTTCTATTCGAGTTCGATTCAATTTAGTGGCCGGCGATCGATATGAGATAGATATCATGTGCCTATTTTGACACAACCTGTTAGATTTATATCAACTCTCAACAATCTACTAACATACGATTTAACCATTTTTATTTCGAAACCCTTCCAGATAATGAAAAAAAAAAAACGACAATCCATCATTATAATGGAAATATTGTCACACACAGACAGACAGTGCAGAGAGATTGTTAAAATAAAAGCCTAAAGATGACGATATGCATCAATGTTTAGCCATTGAAATGATAGGGTTGGATCATTCACCAATTCATCTATATATCATTATACCGCTAGTTGAAAGTAGAAAATATTTTTTATAGATCTAAGCTGTTGGTGTGGTGCTGTTGAAATGGGGCCCCGGGTGAGGCAGCAGTATCCACAAAGCAGCTGGTAAGGCAGTGTGATGCACAGCTGCATGACTGACAGCTCCAGTTCGACTTTGCAAAAAAGTAGGTCGCAGCCAACTTTCCCCCTCTGGTGAGATGCTGGCAGATAGACAGGACACAGGGAAAGAGGAGATAAAAGAAAATATGGGAGGAGGTATGTCAATGAAGCAGACTGATTGGATTACTACACACTGCACATACCCTCCCCGACCCAGTCACCTGAAATGTACACTGTTGCTGCTCTTTATGGGTCCATCACTGTAGCAACATTATTCACAAGATGTTTAGATCAATCCTAGTGTACGTAACGTAACAGTCTCTTGATTTGTGAATGTTAACAGGAATCTGAAAATGTGTATTCCAAAAAAGTATGTGCATATCAGTTTTATAAATGTATCATTTTCAAATCTATGTCCACTCGTACCAATTAACAGATTAGTCTGAACATTTACAAATTTTAATATACTTGTAAATCAAAATACATATCTGTATTTTTTAATTTAAAATTTTTTTATATACACATTTACAAAACGGAATATGCACACACAGATTCTAAATACGCATTTGCAGATTTCAGTAAATACTCACATTCACAAATTTCGGTACACATTTAGGGATTGTTTTACACGCCTAGTCCGTGGTGTCCTGCAAATAAGCTTACCGAAAAGTCACGGTAACAGCTGATATCTGTTGGTCATTGTTGGGATGAACCAACCAATGAGTGTTTTAAATGTCATTCATTTTGGAATCAGTCGCAAATGAGGTTATGAATAACCTAATCATGACACAAAAAAGCTCAGTCAAGTCAAATGACCCCAGCGCTGAATAGATGGTCCTGTTATTGACAAGAAATGATAGGCATTGAATGGGAAAGTGTCTATTGCTCTGCCTTCATGCGTTCGCTTGTGATGATCCCACATTTGAATCAGAGTGTTTTGTCCCCTCTTGACCTCTAAGCGCTGCTTAAATCACGTGATTGCCGTCCTCCTGAAGGCTTGAAAAAGCAAAGAGATATATTTTCAGATAGGTGATGGGGGGGACAAAGGCAAACCATGACAGAACTGGAGAGGGAACAATCAGAGTGCATTGGGTGATATGAGATCTCTTATCAGGCAAATATTTCAGAATCTGTAATAATTACAAATGTCGTCTGTGAGTTAGACTTATGAATAACATGCCAAGTCTGTATGGGAAAAATCACCTACAGTATTTTGAGTCAAATTAAAGATTCCCTCCAGACTCAGTTAATCGTTTATTTGCTACACCTATCTAAAACCAGGGGGGGGGGGGTCTCTTGTATGATCTGTGGCCCCAGCAAACAGGGCTGAGGGATTAATCGTTTTCTGTGAAGGCTCAGACTCAGTGGAATTGATAATTGATCATATTTCGTCTGGTACACTGGAGCCGGTGACGCAGAGGCCAGGAGCATAAACAAAAGCAAAACATCATCGGGCTTTTGAGCCTCTAGGAATACACGTCTTAATACAATTTCTTCATAGATCGTTATCTTTCATTTCTACGGAAGATCATTTAAAGCAAGAATTGAAATGAAGATTGCGTCTTATTCTTTCAAACGTTAAGATAAGCCTAAATGTTAGCTCATTACTTTGCAAATTGTCAAACATTTTCAAATTAACACCTTTGGTCATAGAAAAGAAACACATATGATTATGTTTATCAAAATATAACAATGGTCTTTATTTTAAATGTGGGAGACATGCAATTTGTTATATCATAGACACAAACTGGAGTGTGGGAGGCTAAATAATGCAATCTTTTTCTTGTTCATCCTAACTGACTAACAAAACTCTGGTAAATGCTGCAGATCAAGTACCCTGCGGCTTTCGCAACGTTCAAAAAGAAACATTTCAAAATAATATTAGCATATGAAAAAAAATCAAAGTCTATTGGGATCCTGGTTATCCTAACTGCTTCAAATGGGTATCCAAACCCACTGAAGTGAAGTCAAAGGATGACGGAAATATTTTTAGAAGAAATAAAGAAAAAATCTGGCGTTTTATATATTTATATCTATGTAGCCCTGCCAAGTGTGGCATGAAATTACCATACTGATAATAGCTCCTGTTCTTTCATATCTCCTCTCATCCAGCATGTCTTTGGTCGACTGTCTAAAAATAGCAGTTTCCCACACACACAAACCGCTTTGAACTGTTTTAATCTCTCAGAGCTGGCAATCTTTAAATCCATTTTGGAGCCGTCTGAGGTAATGTTTGGCTTGTCCAAAGATTGGCCTTACACAGTATATTATGTGGTCATTTATGGTTTTGACAGACCAGCCCTTATTTATGCATGCCTGGTCAGTTTTTCATTCACTAGCATTATGATTTTTCACTGGTTTTTGTCAGACTCTCTCAGAGATCACATACACAGGAGGGTGGGGGGGGGGGGGTGTTGAGGATTCGAGGCTGTATTTTTAGGCCCGGGTGCTTTGATAGACGTGTTGGGTCGTAGTTCAAGTATTAACAGTCTAATCGCAAAGTCCTAGAGGGGAGCTCAGGCTATGTTTTTCTAAATATGGCACCTCCATTTCTCTGATGTATTCTGCTAGGGTTAGCTTCCCTCCTACGCTCTGCTTGCTCTTAGTCACCTTCGGAGACTTTCATATTTGGGTTCCCCTAGAGCACCCTAAGGATACCGCAGAGAGAAGACAAGGAGCGAGATGTAGGTGGGTGGCGGTGAGAGCCTTGAATGCTGAGCGTAAAGGACTAGTTTGAGTTTCTTACTGTTTCTGCTCGTGTGGACACTCAATGTCAAAGGTTGGTGTTGTTTGCCGGCAGTGACAAGAATCTCCAGAGCATCTGTGGTCATTCAAAGTTGACAGAACTTGCATAAACAATTAATATTTTCTACTTTTCAAAGTGCAGTGCTGCAGGGACCACAGTACGTTGCGAGTTATTGCAATGTAGTTATGTATTTCTTTTTCTTAAAAGCTCCATGCTGATCGCCATAATGAGAAATCGTTGGACATTGTGTCGAAAGTATTATCGATAAACAACAGTGCGGTTTATCAATAATTAACCACACCATAATAAACACAAGACATAATCACACTCTATGCGGACAACCCTCTCCTGTATCTGATTCATTTATAAAGTAGCCTGGTATTTCTCAATTGATTACACATTATTATATTCAACAGTGGTCTAAAAAAAAAGACAATTTTTCATGAGCTGTGCTGTGTTTTTGTCCTCCTCTTGTGCGTATTGTGACACCTCAGTGTCCTTTCTCTAGCAGGGTGCTGTGACCACCAGCCTCAGAGTGGTAACACTTCCTTTTTTTCCCTTTTTGTTTTTACAGGCTGAGTTTTACATGATCTGTGTAGAAAATAGAGAGGAGAGAGAGAGAGACACACACACACACACTAGGGCACAGATGGCCAGTGGGTTACTGATGAGAGGGAGAGAGACAGAAAATGTGTCCTTGACCTTCACACACTGACTCGACAGTGGCGCCATAAGGAAGCATCCCAAACACTCCTCTCCGAACACATACACACACTGATATCTGTTGCATTCATACCATGTATACATGCAACATTCCCATTCACACTTTGCCACCGTCTAATCCAACCAATCTAATCACAGCAATCTGACTTCCCATAAATCTCCTCTCCTGGTTGCGCACAGTTTTCGCGCTGCAATGCGCTCATATCCCCACATCCCTGTGATAACACCTGATCCATCATTTGCTTTCATTTGCGTTGCCATGGCCCTATTTTATGTGCCTCCAATCGCTGCCTCTGCTGGATAAAATCAGTGGGGAAGAACATCAAATTTACTGTTTCTGGCTCCACTATCTACTGAATATTACATATCTAAACTGCCATCAGCTGAACAAATAAATTCAACTATATAAAGAATACAAAACTCCGAAAATGATATTCAATCTACATGGAATGTTAGTAATCAACTACTAAAAAGCAGGAAACATGTGCGGACCCTCCTACCTCCCTAAGTTTTTAAATGGATATGATCTGATTAGCGATCCATATGACGTTTCACGTGTCTTGAATACATTTTTTGCTAATGTAGGTGCTTCTGTCTCCAATAACTGGGCTAACATTAGATTCTCTTTTAGAACATCAGAATCCCTGTCATTTTAAATGTTCACCCATCACAACTAGATGAAGTAAAGGATATCCTTAATCATGCTAAACTTGATTAACTGGTATTGTTCCTGAAGATACTACATTAAAAAAACAAAAGAATATTATTAATTTCAATCTGTTGATCCTAGTAACTTAGGAAACTATTGTCCTATATTTGTTTTACCATGCTTTTCAAAAAGTCTGTAAAAAATGTAAAAAAAAAACTAAACTAATTTAAATGAGAATAACATAAATTCCGATTTGGTTATGAGCCTCGACGTGGATGTTGAAAAGGAATATTCTACATGTCGCTTCTTTCAACTCTACTCTTCTTTACTTACATTGGGTTTTAAATCAAATTGAGTTGAGAGGTGGTCCTTGTAGCTTCTGTTTTAATTATATTATCTGGTTCTATGGTGTTGTACATGTGTGCAAACAAGAAAAACAAAACAAACTGTAATCCTCCAATTTAAAAGCAGCAAACCTGTGTTGTGACAACACAAGCCGTCGTGTCGGGTATGATCAGAGGCACACAGAGACTGTACACACACTGTCTGCTTGAACACTGGTCTCTGTGTGTGCGAGGATGAGTCATATTGAAGAAGCTAATGAGTTTGTCTAATCCACTGTGCCTTTTTATATCTCTAATGCCATGCTGCGCCATAGGACCTAATGGGAAATGTGACTTTGTGAAGTGTTGAGGACTGGATGAGCTAATGGCACATTAACTGTATGCTTGTGTGTGTGTGTGTGTGTGTGTGTGTGTGTGTGTGTGTGTGTGTGTGTGTGTGTGTGTGTGTGTGTGTGTGTGTGTGTGTGTGTGTGTGTGTGTGTGTGTGTGTGTGTGTGTGTGTGTGTGTGTGTGTGTGTGTGTGTGTGTGTGTGTGTGTGTGTGTGTGTGTGTGTGTGATATTTGCCATCACTAATGACGCAAGATTTATAATTTTGAGGCTGTATTAGAAATTTGCTCTGTAAATACAAGAGTATACAGAAATTAATTGGTTGGTTATCTGAAGATTTGTTGAGGAACATGGACTGATTTGCAGGTTAACATTGTTGTAGCTTAAGCCAAAAACGTATAGCAGTTGGCCATATCTCCCTTTATTATACATCATTCTATGAACCTTGGAGTTATTGCAGATTGCAATCTTGTCATGAATACATATTTTTAATTAAAGTAGGTATGGGTTGAATGAGCAAAAATCCCTGATATTCCTCCTTTACTCTGCTTTGTCTGTATCCCTTTCACCTTACCGTTAGTCCAATTTTTTTCACACACATACCCACGATATACACAAGGCGTTGTATCGATTTCAATCCCCCACACACGCACGCACACACACACACTACTCCCTCACTCTAAGACCTTCACTATCTCTCTCTCTGGCTTTCCCTTCAAAATCTAGACAGGAAAAAAACACACACATTCATTCACAGGTACACAGCATTTCATCTTGTGCGTTGACCTCCCTCTGTTTGATTAAGGACTGCAGCTGTGGTGGACTTGTGCTGACTGAACTGGTCACAGCATGACACACACACACACACACACACACACACACACACACACACACACACACACACACACACACACACACACACACACACACACACACGTAGTCCAGTGGCTCATCTTGCGATTGGATGAGCGCATGTCCCCGGCGCAGTCACCACGCTCGCCCTGGAGCCGCCTGCCAAGCAGTGATGTCACCATCTCTGTTTAGACACATCTCATCTCTCTCCCTTCAACAAGGGCAAAGCCTGACGCGCGCCGTCTCACACACAAACACACACACACACACACTCATATCCTGACGTGTAATAAAAAATGGCTGTGCTTGAGTTGTGTTGGAACTCAAATCCACTAGCCACTATATGTTTTAGCTCACTTTGTATCCCTGCAGGCATTGCCCCTCAGGCTAACACCAAACCACTTCAGCTGTCGCTAACAAAAGATTGGGTAGTGAACGGGTCAGAGGAGTGACCCTGTGGCTGAAGGGTTGCTGCTTTGACACAATGTGGCACTATGTGGGTGGGCAACAACAACAATCCACAACCGTCACGCAAGGCTGCTAGAACTAGAAGCGCTCAATAGTCAGACATACTGTAGAAGCTATCTCTCTCTCTCTCTCTCATGCTAGCCACATAGCGAGGCCACTATGTCTCCTGCTATAAGACTCAACGAGGAGCATTTTTCCTGCGCTTCACCCAGTTATACCTGCTTATAAAAAAACGATGTGCTACTGTCAGCTGTCAGTTTTGCAGGAAATAATACAACTTATTTGACATGTCAACTTGTCTGTCTGTCTGTCATTCTGTCTGTCTGAACAAATGCATGTGTGGCCCTCAAATTGGAGTAACAAATATGAAGCAAAGCCTTCCATCCAGTAGAAATCCATGAGTATTGGCTCTGACCTTTTGGATTTGGTTGTTTGTGGAAAAGTTCAACATCCATTAGGTTGGTTAAGATTTGGATCAATATATTTTCCTGAATGTCAGCCTGATTTGTTCTGTTTGTTGTCAAGAGTCAAGACGCTAGCCATTCAATTTGGTTTGCAATGTAGTAGTCCTTACTAGCAAGTAACAGAATTTTCTTTGTGTCTTTGAACAAAAATGATAGATAGAGACAAACATGCAGATTTCTATAGCCATTCATGGATCAACCGAAAAGGCGGACCACCCTACAGCATCTTGTCTAGATAAATAATGGATAAAACCTTTAGACACTATCTATTTCGCATACTGCAAAGGATATAGTTAAGTCATGGTAACTCATGAGCCACTGCAGCTTGCTCTCATGGCCTTGAACCTCTCATATGAACTCTGCATCTTAAGCACCTAGAAGACTGTGATGGGTGTGCGCTTTAGCACTGATATTTAAATGCCACACCGCGCAGCATATGTGAAGAGGCTGACATTTCTGAGGGGGTGATGAGGAGAGGGCTGATATTGATGTGTGTGTGTGTGTGTGAACATGGATGTGCAGAAGTGTATGAATATGTTTTTTTTTTTAAATGGGTTTCATGTGAGCAAGCCTTTTGCATGTCAATTTATGTGTATACGCCCAGCCCTGTGTGAGTGCGATTGTGTGTGTGAGTGCCTAAGAGGCCTCGTCATGTGACGGACAGAGCAGTAGAGCTAGAGGTCATCGGTAATGGAAGTCACCCGAGTGTCTGCTTCCTTTAGAAATACACAAATGCAATGCGGTTATGGTATAATTGTTCTTGCGCGCGAGCTTGTGAAGGAAAAAAACACACTCTAAAACACAACTGGATCCAAGCAGTTTGGATGCATGTGTCTTATTTCTACAGATAAAGCAGAGCTGACCAAACCTTACAATTACACTTTCTAGTGTAAAAGGGATTAAAAAAACTAAAAAATGCAATGATCTTTCTAGAGCTTCCGTTCCAGCAATCACAAAGGGACATCTTTTTTATAACAAGAGGCAGAGATTTATTTTTCCACCAATGTGTTTGTAGTGCAGACCACGGGACATCTGTGTCCTTTTTCCGTGGAACACTTTCTCTGTCTCTCTCTTTCTCTCTCTCTCTCTCTCTCTGTCTTTCTCTCTTTCTCTCTCTCTCTCCCTCTCTCTGGAGGTTACTGAAAGTCATTGTGGGAAACGTAGTGTCTCAGCAAACCAAACAAGGAGACAAGGGAAGGTCGACGGAAGAATAATTTGCCAAATGTCGCGACCTTGTGGTATCCAACACCGGAGCTCCAAAAGCGACACACTCGGCCATCACCTTTTCTATGTGCTGATATGAATATGAATATCAGTATATGCAGCACAGGACGTAGAGCAGTGGTAACATTTTAACCACTGATATCTAAAATAATACAGAATATTAAATACCAAGGGCTTTTTATCTTGTCCTAGAAAACATATCGACCGCTCCAGATGAAAAGTATTGGCATCTTTTCTATTGTCTCTCGGAGGTGTTGGCTGTGTGTTTTGTTTGCCCGGGGCGCCATTTTAATTAACAAACAGATCCATCCAGACACTTTCTCTCTCTTTCCACATTGTATTAAGTCTCTGTTCTCCAGAGGTGTGTGTGTGTGTGTGTGTGTGTGTGTGTGTGTGTGTGTGTGTGTGTGTGTGTGTGTGTGTGTGTGTGTGTGTCTGTCTCTGTGTGTGTCTCTGTGTGTGTGGGAGGGGTGTTGCGTGACAAAAAGCAGCTAAAATAAAAAGCATATGTCCGTGTCTCTTTGCCCCTCAGAGGTGAATTGGGCTTGTGCTCTCTTCTCTTCCGCTGGCTGATTCTGTCCTCTCTCGCATCCACTCTTCCATTTTCCCAACCACCCACTCTAGTCCCCTGTGGAGTGGATGCCCGGGCCTCTCTTGTGTTACGGGCACTTACAAGAAGACACACATTTGCAGAGGAGGATGGAGTCTGCCTTAGAACAGAGTGCAAAGTTTAGAGGGAGCTGAGCAATTTTGGTTGTCAAAAAAATAAGTAAATCTCTCTCTCTCTCTCTCTCTCTCTCTGTCTAACATCACTGAGCTAAGAAGCCTTATCCCCCCAAGTTATTTTTAAGAATCCATAGCAACCCCCTCAGCTGATCCCTTCCCTTGCTGCAGACACATATGCCTTCAGTGGTATTATACTGCTATAGTATTATAGGGAGAGAATGAGTTCGAAGTGTAAATAAAGAAATATCGCTCAATCGGAGGCATCTTTTTCAACCATTGGTTTGATGCTCACAAACGCTGGCAGCGCTACACATGTGCATTTTGAACGTGTCATAGTCTGCATTCATGGCTGTGTGTGTGTGTGTGTGTGTGTGTGTGTGTGTGTGTGCTTGTGTGTCTTGAGTCTCCTAGAATTAGCTTCTTTTTTTTAAGCCCAGCCAGAGAATGAGTGTGTGGGTGTTGTTCAGAAACCCTGTTGACACGTCTCGGCGAACAACAACAGCAGCCGGTTTTAGCGCATTAAAAACCTGAGCAAAAAAACAATTTCCAATCCAAAAAAGAGATCAGCGAAGCATCCTGCATTTAGCCATCCTTTTGTATTATAGGCAGCATACCGGTGTTTTGTTTGTTGCACTCTACACTACAATTAGTCCCATGAGATCTCATTGTGTTTGTGTAATTCTTGCCAGCGAAAGCAATGTTTGACACGTCTGTCTACCTTATCTAATGTGTGTTCCTTTCTTTCTCTCTCTTTGCTTCTCTCCATCGGATCGCGGCCCTCCTGCTCCACCAGGTAAATGCCTTTTAAATACATTCACTGCTGGTTTTGTTCTGTATTCTATGTTCATACAGGTGTTAAGTACACATCAAGCTCTTAGTGATCTCTTAAACCATGAATGGCTTTGTTGAAGGCTATATCAACTTAGCAACCAAGGAAAACTTTGGCTTTGGGGAGTCAAAACTCTAGGAACCCCCCCAGAAAGCTACAGGCTAACTGTGCTGCAGATATTTCTTTGGGTTCGGCAACAGATTTACTTACCTTGGAAGATGTCAAGCACTAAAGCTCATTGTCAAACGACCCGATTAAGGTCTGAGATTGAATCTGGCTTTTATTGCCGGTGTGCTGCCAAAAAGTGATTGCCTGCCAAAAATTTATCCAATTCCCGTTATATGTGTATAAGCGTTAACTGCTTTCATTGGGATCAAACATCATCATAATATGCTAATGTAGATACATTTATATCCCTGGCAATAGCAAAGCTACGTCTTTTTAAAATGTAATGTTTTTTTGTAACCAAATGATCATAATCGTCTTTGCAGTTATAGCGGGGGATCAGGCTAGACATTTACATGATGAACACATATAAATGTACATAATAAATATAGGATCTCCCTTGCGATTATCCTTATTGCTGTGCATCAGTTTACTAGTATGTTGAGTTTTTTAATCCCATCCTATTCCTATACATTCATGAGGGTTATGTGGGAGAGGCTAGATCCCATCCAGTGCCCTTTAACTGCTGATATACCAGTTTATTTGAATGAAATCTCTTTTTGGCATCACAGCGGATCTTTTAAGTGCCCTGTTTCGACGAGGGAAATCCAGTGTTAAAACCTTCTGTATTTTGGTTGGCAACTCAGTCACATGTGAAAATAATCAAATTGACCACATCCCAAGCTTAGCAAAATCTTTTAAACACAGATAGTTGCATAGAGGAATGAGAGGGGTTCAAGGGCCCAGCATTAATCCTTTCCAGGCTCCTTAACTGGTTAATCCGACCAAGGCTTAGTTTCTAGCTTGCCATTTAGTTCTGTTGTAGTCCTGCCAAGTGTAAAGGGGACATGGAAAAATATGGGTGAAAGATCTGTTGGGAAAAATGTATGAAAAGATATCCATACATACAAACAAACACAAACACAGCAATGCTACTCTACAGATAGAAGCAGTATCTGTTCACCTACTCTAGGTTTGCTCACTCTTTCCACTCACCCACACAAGCCCCCACAGAGACATCACTTTAATTTTGCAAATTGAGTGTAGTGGGCTCGGCATCTCATTACAGCCTTAGCTCCAAGCGGGGGGTCGGGGGAACCGGGTCTCATCCAATATAAAGTGTAGTTTTTAGACCTTTAAAAGACCACAGAGCCGCGTCGTAACTAACTGCTGATGATCTACCGCTGTGGTGTATACGGGCCCTGACAATACACTGTTAAAGGATGCTCGGCTGTGGATAAAACCAGACTATAATGGAAGCCAAAAAGAAAGATAGAAGTGGAACTGACTGAAGCATAATGCAATCTACTCTGGTCCATCCATCCATCCAAATCCATTGACCAAGATGAATGAATGACATTTGTCGTTTTTAGTGTGTGGTTTTGTCACAGTTGAATGCTTATCTCAAGTAGATGCGTCGTTAGTGTTGTTGTACATTCTCACAATTGCTCCGAAGTTTCACACTATAGCTTTAACTAAAGCAGACTCTTCTAGATGGATACACATTGGTATCAACAGCTTTTGCTTAGTCCATGTCCGAATGTGTAAATCTGCCCGGGACGACATTTACTATCATCCAGGGGAATCGGATAGAGCAGCTCTCGAAGCTCCACTCGGAACATTTTGCCCCGACGCTGTACACAGCAGTAGGAGCGGTGAAATGTCACACAGCTAAAGGTTATTCCCTACTTCATTAGCACTCGGGGTGAAGCAGCGATGCCTTGTGTTCCGTCTGAGCGAGTCGCAGTGGTCAGTGGGCCAAGGACAGTGTCGGTCTGAGATAAAGGTGAGAGGGAATGTGAAGGCCTGGACTGTTTTTTATCATAGCGAATAGCAGGAACGAATGTAGGGAGATTGTTAGAGTGGGCCATTTGTTTAGGAGAAAGTGGAGTTACAGACAAGATAAGCACACTCACACACATGTACTGTATGTAGTGGTGGAATAAATATTTACATATTTTACACATTTTAAAGGTACAAATACAACATTTTAATGATTTGCACCTGTAAGTGATTCCTAAGATTATGTAATACATTACTATGGCTATGAGTCCAGTGTAGATTTTCTCTTCTCTTCTCTTTTTTTTTTAACCGATTATCAATCACCTAGTTCATAAATTAAGACATTTTGAACATTTTGAAAATGTGAAAAAGGATGCACTGGAAGGATGCATCACTCTGACGGCTAACAAGAGGCCTTGCTATGCCCGGTGTCTATTGATTGTATATAGATGCTTTGCAGTAGATTTGTGCAGACGGCTACTTTTCCTGTCGGACTCAAAGTGCAAAGCTCACGCCTGAGAACAGATGTGAGAGATGGCAGCACTGAACGTATAGAATTGTTTGGTGACGTACTCTGTGCTGCACCCACCTGTTATATCTAATGGGTTGGGATTTTCAAGCCGAAAAATGTAGGCTTGAAAAAACAGATGTGAATAAGTCTTTGAAAAAGAAAGCGATTGAATCTTTGTTGAGCTCTATGTGCAGTAGTGGGCTAATTTTTTTGAATTTTTCCCCAAAATCAACAGTACATAAAATAAAAAAAATTAACAATCAAATCATATGTTTTCAAATTAAAGAAGAGCCCCTGAAAAATTTGATAACTACCGTAAAACAAATTCTCATTGTCTGAATGGTAGATATTTTCCATGACACTTAATTATATTAGTCGTTTCCTTCACTGCCATCCCATCACCATTGATTTTCAAACAAAAGTAAGAACGATATGTCCTTTACAAAGCTTAACAAACTGCCTCTAACTGTTTGGGCAAGATCTGTCTGTATCTGTCGGTCACCTGCTGCAGTCAACTTCATCTTGTTGTTAGATACTGTCATCTTGTGGCCAAACCAGGTAGCACAACAGGGATACTATTGAAGGGGGGAGGGGTGAAACCCTGGTGAATTGTCTCTGTAGGATTTGATCACATGTCTATTGAAGTTTAACAGCAGGGAGAGGGGAAATTAAAGATGGAAAAACTGGTGCTATCGCAGTGTTTTGGTTTCATTTCCGTGTAGACGTTTACAGCTCCATAAGCATTTTCTTTAGAGCTGGGCAATATGGGTATAGTTCTTGAAATCATATAGTGCATGTTCTGGAAATTAAATTGGGAGCTGTTTTGTGGCTCAAATACCAGTGGAATGTCTATTTAGAGTAGACTTGAATACCCTTTCAAAATAAGTTGCTACTTCACATTGATGCAAAAGTCCTGTAAATGCAATGTTGTCAAAAATAAATACATTAATTAAAATGAACAAGTCATGCTAATTGATTTGATATACATGTATGTTGGTGTATATATACACAGAAATAAGCAAAAAAGCCCATTAACTCAAAAACATTTTTATTTATTGTTTTGTACTATATGGTGTCATATCACTAGACTTGATTATTATTATGTTATTTATTATCTTGTATTTTTGTTATCCCACACAGTTCAATTTTCCGCATTGGCAAACCAGACAACCACTAAATGACATCATTAATAAGTAATACTAATATTATTGATGTTTTATTTTACAATTTAAACAGACATTGTTCTCTTTGTTTGTAGAATATATCCTGTGTAAAGGCTGTACAGTATGTTTCTCCTGTTAATATAACAGACAAAATAGTACAATCTATGGAATCAAGCGTGTGCTACGTGATGTTAATTATACAACAATTTGCCTCCATACTTACAGAGAGAAAAAACGGTTATCTCATCCCATTTCACATGAAAAGATTTAGAATGGCCTCCTAACAGGATAGTTCTTCTACTGTATCTACAAATACAACCACCACTTGTCTTTGCCCAGCAGAGGGCGCTATGTAACAAGCAGTTGTATTGAGTCTATCTGTTACCCTCCAAAGTGCTATCTATCTCATGCTACCAAACCTCATTAACTTGCATCTTCATTCCTCAACATCCACCGCTGCTCGTCTCCTCACACATTACATCCAATTTCCTCCAACATTTCTCCGGCAGTCATTTAAACTAAGCTATTGATTTTGGCAAAGCGATGTTGAAGCTGTGATCATTTTTGGGAGACTATATTTCTCTCGGTACTTCTTCCATGGAGGGAATATGAATTGGCTCTCCGGCGAGAAAGGGGGCGAATAAAAGCGATAAATCACGAGTCATTTGTGTCAGAGGGACTCCTTCAGACTTCATAATGATCTTTTTATTGGGCTGAAAAGCAGGAAGCCATTGTCAGTAAAAGATTGAAACGGATGGCTATTCTGCTCTGTGCTTCTTCACAGGGAAACACTGGCTGCATTCCAAATCGCATACTTTTTTTTTTTCCTATTCTACATAGTACAGCTAATTATAAAGAGAAGTATTTAGTTAGCTTGCACTATAGGCATACAATTATGACATACTTGAACTTATTTATTTCATCATCAAAGTTGCACCTTGAACTTGCCTCTTGCTTTATACCTGTTGTATCGCTGGTTGTTTTTGCTCCGTCGATGTGACGTAACTTTTGGTGCGCTGTGCATTGTGGGTCGGAATGGCCGAAAAATCATGGTGATTTCCACACTAAAAAATCCTGACTGGATCTAGTAGGGCATCCAGGTTATTTGTAAGCATGCATCTGACCAAAATAATTGGGACATCCTAAATCTTTTTCTACCATACTTAATAGCAGGGAAGTATGGGTATCGGAACACAGGGAGAGTGTATTCACTCATTGATCGCGTTGTTGACACAAATAGAAGCCTTCTGTTTTGACCTTGGCGGCAGGTAACGTTTAAACTATTCTTGATCCCAGCTTGAAGATGATGTATTGACAGGTTTGTACTTGTGTTGACTTGTTTCCCTGAAGCTTCATTTGTTTGCATTTGGTGTGGTCTATATAAGCGTCTGCACTGTCGGGAGGCCAATTAAAGGCGTGTGATCAAGTGCAGGTCTCTTGCTCTATGCTACGCGACAGGCGAACGAAGACAAAGTGCTCGTGTGTCCACATTCAGCGAGGATGGATGGGTCTGTTTAGGGACAGTGTGGGCTCCCCAAGCTAAACAGTGAGGACAGCTTTCATTTCCATCCATCACCTTCTAACGTGATGATTTGGCCTTTAGAGAAGCACGCCGTCTGTCCGCCCTGTTAAATTAGGTTTTGAGGGATTCCACTGTACGAGAACTTAATTGAAGTGGAGGCAAGATTGAATTTGTACTTAGTTCTCTACAGCTTCTCTGTTATATAAAATCCAGATATCTCTCAGTTATAAAACTATAGTGCGTAACTTCTGTCGCCCCCACGAGGAGGGCATGGATTTTATACCTTCTGCTGTACGTCCAGGTTTTTTTCTTGGCGATGACTTGAATGTAACGGACATTCATTCTTATGAAAAATTATGAAACAGTTACACACCACAGCTTTAACTGAACATGAGTAATAATGTTTTAGTGCTCATCCCATCGTGAAATGTTTTTCAGCCAGTACTCACTTTGAATATTACATGTGCTCAGTTTTGGCCTTTTTCTCATTACCATGGGAACTTTAACCTCATTTCCTTTGCCCCTCTATTCCATAGCTTAATGAGTTTTTGGAGCGAAAACTGCTGCCGAAATGGTATTTCGGGTCCCAAAAGCAGGGTGTGTTGTTGTGAGTAGCAGCAGTATTCTCTCTATGAGGCTGGGGGCCGTAATGAGAAAGTTATGAGATTGTTACCGCCCCATCTGCCCTGCTAGACAAGACTGATGAGCTCGAAGTTTTAAATAAATTAAAAACAATCCAAGGAGAGGGTGGGGAGGAAGAAAGTGGCACACACATACACACACACACACACACACACACACACACACACACACACACACACACACACCAAATAAAGCAAGATGCGTGCTCGTATACTCCTAGAAGATTGATTGTGTCAATATACACTTCATTTTCTATGGTGCAATGTGTCTCCTCTTAGATTTCCTCCTGCACAATCCGCCTTCAGCTATGGAAAGAAAACTCCACTGATGATTGAAAGTTGTCCTCTTTCTTTAAAGCTGTTATTGCAGTACTAACGGGACTCATTAAGAGGTCTGGGGGAAAACAAACTAATTTGGGCGCTAATTCAGTTTTCACAGTGTAAAGGCAACACCTTCTGTTGTTCTGTGACTCGGCAACATTGCGTTCACCACGTTTTAGTTTTTTACTCGTGGGTTGCATCTTCAAAGATATTTCTGCTATCCCCCACATGTTTTCTCTTTGTACACAGTGATTAAAATGTCTGCCTGCCAAAACTTAGATTTAAGACTGTGCCACGCCTAGCAATAGTTTAGGCCATAAATGGGCATTTACTTTTATCCGGTCTGAATGATCATACAATTACCCTTCAGGTAGACTAATTTGGAAATCAATTAATACATGTTAGTTAAATAGCTGCAGAAAATATGCTAGTCACGAAGCTTGTTGCCAAGGTAAGGTAGACTATACTTTATATTCACAGATCCAAGGTAAAGAAAGAAACACCTGGGACCGTGATCGAGGCTGGATTTTGCGATAAACATTAATCATGAAAAAGGCCATGTCTGACAGCCCCTTAGAGCCACTGCTGTATTTGTGTGTGTGTGTGTGTGTGTGTGTGTCCATGGTATGCTAACACTAAACAGAGCATCTAAGAGGCATAAGCCGCCCACTCTGTGGACCGACAGTGTGTGTGTGTGTGTTTGTGTGTGCGCGTGCGCGCGCGTGTGCGTAAGTGCTCATTAAACCTTCAAAATGACTCCTGGTAACCTGTCCTCCAACCCACATCACCAGAGATGTTCCCAGAAGCGCCACAGAAAGGTTGTGTCAGATATTGATGATAGCATTGTTCCAGAGTAGGGGAGCTAACATCATCTTCAAGACGTAGTGATAATAATGCTTGTTGAAGCAGTTTGCAGACAGAAACTCCCACTAAGATCCATTATTTTTTTCGCAGCGATGAGTGCATCCAGAAAAAACTTCATGACATTCTAATGAGAATGCAGTGTCCAAGAAAGAATGAGGTGTGGGCATAATACAAGCTTTAGAGTGTTGTGACTCACCCAAGGCCTTTAAAAAAACAAAACAATAATGTTTTAAATAAAGCAGCAACGTCAAAATAGCAGCTTCAAGTGGGAGTGGATATATTATCTTTAATGGGAACCTTGTGGTGCTTAAAAAGACAATTTTAAGATGGTTCCTCCCAAACAAATGCATTTATTTTTAAGCGGCATACATTATAGCAGCTTTGACCCTTGCAGACAATGTTGGCAGTTGTAAAGATGCTAACAGTTAGCTGCAACCCTTTCAGACTGTTAAACTTAACCATATAACTTAATAAATACGACTTCATATACACAAGAAAACCCCCCCAAAAAGTTACTGATCTATGAGCAGATTTATGTGCATCATGTACAGTGCAGCAGAGGAGAAAACACCTCGTCGATTGACAGTTTCGTCTTGATCCGCTTCTTCTGACAAGTTCCATTTCTCATGTAGCAAACCAACACATGTACTCTCTTGATGTTGCCAGTCAGCGTAACTATGCACATGAATAACTACGACCCCAAAGGCAATGATTGACACTTCATACACCCCGAATCAGCATGTTTCTTTAGAACTGCTGAGTACATCAGAGCAGCCCGCTATATCCGGAACCGTCAAAAGCCACATGTTTGTAATGCATTGTCGGTTAGATCGGTGATGATTGAAAACCTGCTACTACCGCTCGCCAGCTCGCTCTGAGTTTGACTACTTTTTACTGGTAGAGCCTTTACAAGTGCATCCTGGCATCAGCACTGTCTGTGTTATTTTATGTATGAGTAAACAAATAACTGTCACCGGGGATAGTGTTGAGAGAGCTAAATATACAGTGTGAGTCAAGGAGGATGGAGCCAACTGGAAAAGCTGCCATCTTTTGATATTAAGGACTCTCTCAATGGTGAAAAAAAAAATAATTGTCTCTCTCGGATATGATGTCAAATATGTTATATTAACTTTGTTTTGCCTACTGGCTTAAAAAACATCAGTTGTCCAGCTGTGGAACACCAATACAGATGTATATTTGCCATTTGTCTATCAATAAAGTAGCTACGAGGAACTTTTGAATATTTCTGAAACAGTCTCATTGTTCCTCTGATGATCATACATTACATGTAACTGCAAGCGAGACCATTAGTGCAAAGAATGGTATTTTTTTAATGCCTTTGTCATGGGTATTCTCAGCCAGGAACAACAGCTGGCGTAGTAAAAACACTACCGCTTTTGTCCAAAGAATGAACAAAAACTGAAAGTTCCTCAGAGCACCTTTTAAATCTGGGGATATTTTTAATTTTATTTTATTAGAAAATAATCATAATCTAATTTAATGATGCATCTTACAGTTGAAGCTGATCCTACTTCCTGAATTTCCCATATTCATGAAACGTCCATATACACATTGTTCAATGATAGTAAATGGTATTCTTATCACTTGGGTCACCTTCATAGGATCAGACAGATCACTAGAGGTGGTTGAGTGACCAGAGGAGTGGCAGAAAATGGTATTGTCCTTGGTCTGTGCATTCTCCTTGTTCTGCTTTCAGGAATGGTAAAAGTGGGGGTCAAGACAGCAGTCAGCCACAAGGGTGAAAACCTCATGTCCAGTCTTGCATTGGAGAGCTGAGAGGAGTTTGGAACTCTATTTCCGGCACCTCTGTCCTGTCGGTCTATTTACCCTCTTGAAAAGGCTGCCTTTAATCTTAGCTATATACTGTAGGATGAGAGTGTTTTCAAATGACAACCTACTGACAAGATCTCCTCTTTGAGACAAACTTTCCAAGGGGGAAAGAAATGTCAAAGGCTGTTCAGCTTCCTGCACAGCTTTTGGTAAAAAGAAAAAAAACAACTCCACTGTTAAGAGGACTTGGATTTTTCCCCAGAGGGTAGTAGAGCAGCAATACAATAAGTTATAGAATAAAATGGATCGGATCTCTTCAGTTTTCACTTGTGTCGCTGGATGTCTTTTCACACAGCCTGCTTTTGAGATCTTGCAGATCAAATACGGAAAGTTCCTTGGAATTTATCATCCGCCTATTGTTTGAAAGACATCCAACATTCGCTAAAAAAAGACTGCCTGAGTCTGAGCTTTGACATTACCACATAAGACAAGAAGAACATGAAATCTGCAGTCAGAAGGGAGTGTCGGAGAGAGGGGATATGGTAGAAAGAAAAAAAGGTTTGCTTTCAAAGTTGCATCATTCAAGATATTTATGTAAAAAATAGTATGTAAATAATGTCCTGTACAAATAGAGCTCCATAGTGCTACTAGTAGTCAAATGCTGCACAGTGTACCTTTTTAAATTCACCAAGAGGAAATGAGTAATAAAAAAAACCCATAATATTTTAACAGCCAACAGCCACTCCTCATGTTGCTGAATTACCAACAATGCTTCTATGCTAGCATGAGAGTGAGTTAGCTGCAAAACAACAGTTAAGGAAGAGGAAAATCTAATGGCAGGAATCTGATGTCTGATCACTGGCAGGCTTCATTTGAAATATAATACAAGATGCAGTGGAACACCTTACAAGATGTCTAGATAGTGTTCACTTACTTATTGTATCGAATGTATACATAATAATAAGCTGTAGAACTGTGCTTTCACAAACTGGCTTATACAGTACTTTTCTCCATAACCTTGCCAGCCTCCACCTCCGTCTCTGCAACCTTTAATCTCCCACTTACATACCATGTACCACTACAGTCCCAAGGCAGAGAACTATGTAAGCAGATATTATCTACAGTCTTGTGAGTATTGATATACATCAGAATGTCTTATCTTTTATTTATGTTTTCATAATCTACTAGCATTTTATGGTAATTAAGTGCATATGAATAGCATCAGACAACAATTAACATATTCATGGGATATACAATTATGCAACGATTATGCCGAAATCATGTCACTAGAAATGCAAAAATCCATAAAAAAGGATGGCTTTACCCTCAAAAGGTCTATTGAAAACCTGCCATCCTTCTCCTTTTTGTCCTACCCAACAGCATTTCATTTTGCTCCCTGAGTCAAACGGCTATTGACTGGCTGAGGTTCCACACGCACACACACACATTCACACACACACTTACACACCTACACACACACACACATTCACTCGCTCTGTACCCTTGACAATAGCTCCCTAATGTTTCAGCAATGACAGGAGCAGGGCAACGTCCATTAAGGCTGTCTGCCCACACATGACTGTTGACGCGATCAATATGCCTCCGCTGCTGCTGCTCGGCTTCAGTCCTTCCTTTTTCCAAGAAGCCTCCCTTTGCAAGAGGGGGCACGAGATTTGGGGGGTACACTCAACCTTTACTGACACCTGTAGACTTTTCTTGCAAGGCATACTGTATGTTAAAACTAAATGGGAAAAGATGCGGGATTAGGCGCAGTCCTCAAATTCTCAGAGCAAAAGCAATCTAAAAACACTCAATAGCAATTGCAGTCGAATACAATTATTTGAGAGTGCTTTCGAGAAATTGTTATTCTGTACTGGTTGTGAAGATAGAGCAAGATACTAAATTAACGAGACTAAATTATGAAGACAGGGAAAAAAGCCCCCAAAAGTATAAGAAATGAAATTTTTTTTGACGCTTATTACAGCCAGTAGGATTTTGTTCAGGGCATGGCAGCAAGAGAAAGACCCAATTAGGCAGCGACAAGCCTGGTAATGGAATGGCATTGATGTGAACCCTTGAGGGCCCTTCGGCGAGAGACTGAGCTATCAGACGGGAAGTTTCTTGGAGAATAACAAAATAAAACTGGCAAGCTTTTATACACAAAACTTCAGGGAAATTTCGAACGTTGGAAAAGTCATTTTCTTCAATGATTTTGTCCTGAAAAATGTCCTTGGCTGTACATTTTGAGATACATTGAATCTTATTCTTGTGAGCTCATATATCCTTGTCTCTCTCTGTAATCTGATTCCAAGCCCAGAGGAAGAGAGCTCACTTCAGTCGACGTGTTAAGCCCTTTGGGGGAGCTCCATAATACAGAAGGTGCTACGGTGTTAGATGACAACACGGATTCGGCAAAGAGTGTGTGTGTGTTTGACACTGTGTCCCAGGCACGGTGACAACAGAGTATGCTAATTTCTAACACGCGACCGTCCCCCCCCCCAATTCCTGCATAGTCCCACTGTGATTTATCATGTGCTACATGTCAAATGTGCACCACGACAAGTTATAGTAGTGAAGAGTCGCCTCTTGGGGCTGTGCCATTTACAGCAATACCGACACTTTTGCTCGCTTTAAAAGACATAATTTTGTCGTTAAAGGTGCAGTGTGTAGAGTTTTACAGTTGGCTACCTGATATTATTGATATCAATTTAAATTGAATGCATTTGGCTTTTGACATGTTTGCTCTGGGGACTTGTGATTTAGCATTATTTTGCTTCCAGCTTCATTCCTTTTGACAATCTTTGTTTCACATTTGTATTTTTTCTCAGCGTGTTAAGGGGCAAAGCCAGGGTCTCTCTTTTGCAGCCGAATAGTTGCTACCTGTCATCTCATTTGTACCCATCATGTAGATCGTGGATTGAGAATCTCATGTAGCTAATTCAGTTGACATTGTTTCCTGGGATGGTATATATGTTGGTGATGATTTGCAATTTTCAAATATAATATAATTGATTTGAAGCTGCGTTGCTCGTCCGTCGCCCATTTTTCTCCACTACTTTTGCTTCCTCACAAGATGAAGTCGCAAAAGCAATAGGCAAACCCTGCATTACTTATGCCCTAACACTTTTCTGTTCCTTGTTTTGCAGGTCATTTGCAGTTTAAGGCTACGTAAACTGCTTACAAGGCACATGCAGTGCACACACACACACACACACACACACACATTTACAAACACATCCTCAGGTTACCAAATCCCTGTGTGGCCTCACACTCCCACTATTGTTGCTACGGGTCATTGCTAACCGTTTTATGTGTTTTTTCCCTCAATGGCGGGAGCTCAGGGTTTAATGAGCTGAATTCTTATCTGTCCTCGACAAGACCTCTCCAAGCAGCATCACACATTTACACCGAAAGGCATATTAGCCTTGCTTCTCAGAAAACCGCAAATGCTTCTCAAAATCCCCAAATATGTGTATCATCAGCGCTACTATCTGATGTATCTGTCAGAGGCGGGAGCTGGCCTCATAGATTAGGACGGCGGGCCGATCAAACAAGGGCTTTCAAACCTAAAATCAATTTGTTTGAGCTCTTTGATTGATGAAAAGGGACTGTGTGTGTTTTTCTTCTTAAGGGATTTAGAAAGGAGAGAGGGATTGCGTTTGGGAAGACGTGCAGGAAATAACGGAGATGGATCCACACGCAAACACAGACACACAGACACACAGACACACACACACACACACACACACACACACACACACACACACACACACACACACACACACACACACACACACACACACACACACTCAATTCAACGTTGATTAAATTAACATAGTCACAGTGGGGACATGCAAAGATACACTTTGATTAAATATTGATTGCTAATATTATTTTTTAAACACCCTACTTTGATCGAAAATGATATTAACTGTTCAATTTGTACAATAATAACCCATTTTAATTCATTCAGAATCATCTCTTAAAGCTCCCATATTATACACTTTTCGATTCTATTATACACCATATTATATGGTCTTAGTGGTCCCTAATACGTTTTTCTTTAATTGTTTGCTGAAAAAAACTTTCAGATAATGTATTGTACTATGCTGATGTTCAGCTAATCTCACAATGGCCTATTTTTTAAAAAAGAGCTGCAGCTCCCCTCGTAAATATACAATCTTTGAGCTCCCCCCGCCCCCTGTCCGGAAGCGAAGCCAGATACGCCTCGCCCTCTGTCTGTCAGGGCCATGGACCAATAAGAAATAGGGGTGTGGGCTGCACAGTGGAAGCTTCTGGCTTTCCAGTTTGTGAGGTCAGAAACGAGGAGAATTCTGACTGGAGTATATTGGGTGGGGGAGGGGTGGTGGTTTCAAAAAGGGGGAAAGTGAGAAAAGGAGAGTGTTATTTTTTTAAATATGTTGGCAGTCTCTAGGCACACCGTGGACCCATGGATATGTTAGAACACATTTAAAAAGTGCATTTAGCATAATATGTGACCTTTAAACAGTATTGGTCTCTTGACTCAAATATAATTTACCATCTTTTTTGAAGCCTTGGCAGCTTTCGGAAATGCCCGAAAAGAATAAAGAGTAATGTGTGGATCCGAGCTGGAGAAAACACAAGAGAGGATTGATAGTGTTCAGCCAATGAGCATTCAGAATCATTAAGCCCCGCCCACTGCACATCTGTACGGTGATGTCATAGTCCAGTGCACTGCAGCACACACAGACCAGTCCCTTTCATGTGACTGATGTGCAGCAGGGCTTAGTGTATAGTGTAGCGCCTAATGCTAAAGATCCTGCACGTCCGCACAGTCACACTCCTGTCTGTAGTAATGTTGCATCAGTCTAGACACAGCTTGTTGTCAGTTAAAAGGAAGCAGCAGGCAAGTTTAACAGGAGATGGAGGTCCCAGTTTGCAGCAAACGTCTCCTGTCCTGCAGAGTAGATAGGCTAAAGCATGGATCCTTTATCTATAGCCTTTGTTTCTCCAAAAATCACTATACTTTTCTGGAATTATTCTTGACTATACCTCCAATTTATTCCAGTATAACATTAAGTATATTACCTACACAAAGTGGAGTTCTGCAGAATTGTCTTACATTTACAATCTTGTCTGGCAATAGGAATTTGTTGAAAAAGTCTTAAAGGTACAGTGTGTAATACGGGTGTATTTTGGCGTCATCTATTGGTGAGATTCTAGACAGCAGGACTCCCTCCCTTTTTGGAGAATTTACAGAACATACTGTGGCCTTGACGGACAAGAAGCAAGTTACTAAAGATGGCATCATCCACCACTGCCTCAAGTCTTTCCACAATATCAACTGATGAGGTGAAGATGTATTCAATTATGTATTACTACAGATTGTTGACAAACCATCTCTATGTAGCCTATAACCAGTTGCTTGTGTGGACGCTAAAACTGAAGCTACCTTTCCTGCCCTCAGGATGCCCCCCTCGTGGCCAAGTTTTACTGTATCAGCCAATTAGATTTCTCGACACTAGACCCCATCTTGAATGTGTCTGCCCAACTCTCTCCTGGCTTTATCCAGGGTAAACATATATAGGGAATAATACAGTCACCAACATGTTTTACTACTAAATTACAAAAAGGAAAAACGTATTCTTGATACGCTTAAGTTCCTCTATTTAAAGGTGCTACGAGGAACTTTAAAATATTTCTGAAACAGTCTCCTTTTTCCTCTGATGATCATAAATTACATTTAACAGCAAACGAGACCATCAGTGCAAAGAATGCTTTTTTATATAGTTTTTTCTTAATGTCTTTGTCATGGGTACGCTCACCCAGGAACTACAGCTGGCGTAGTAGAAACACTACCGCTTTTGTCCAAAGGGAGGTGCAAGAATTTACACATACAGAAAGTTCCTCAGAGCACCTTTAATGAATACTAATGAATATCATACCTGGGCCTTTATCTTGGATCTTACTTTATCATACATTGTTTTAGGGTTAACTTGACCAGACAGAAGTATTATTTTTTGATTCATATTAGCAGGTCAGGAGTTCAACCCCCCGTAAGCTCAGACTGGTTAACGAGATCTGCCGATCCACAGCTGGAAAGGCTGTTAACCTGCTGCTATGTCCAGAGCAAATACTTTGAAGTCTCCCAGAAACCCTAAATCCCCTCTGACGAGTGTGAGAGGCAGCAGTATAGAGTTCTACCCACTCAGCTTAATCAAGCTCACTCAGCTGTGCCTAACACCACTAACATCAGGGCAGAGCATGGACCTGCTTGGGCCTTTCCTGTAGGGACTAAACAGGATTTAATATCTATAATGAAAAGCTAAATACTTTTGATTTTTTTTATCCAATTATCACAGTTTATACTTTTACAGATGGTTTTTGCTATAGCTTGGATTAAACCATGATTCAGCAAATGAGGAATACTCTCATGAAAAGGCCACTTGATGAGAGGAAATTGGGACGAATAAATAGAAACATGTCACTCCTGGTCGGAAGTCAGTTCAATTGGAAGTGCTTTTTTTTTCCCCTTGCAAACTTGTTGTCAAAAGCATTGTCAATTAGCTTTTTCTTAAAACGGTTGACGCACATGTATTCCATATAAATCCCTAAAGTGCGTCAAACAAAATCGGAACAAAAAAAAATCAATAAAGTCCTTCTGCTTAGGGAACATGACAGGTCTGTATACATGCTTCTTAAAAGCACGAGGCAGTAAAAAGAGATTTGGTAATGTTGGAAATGTTTTTTTGGAGACAGTTCGATATTGGCCTGAGATTTGCTGGTAGAATGTTGATGTAGGTTTATAGTGAGAAATTATTACACTGTTAAGTACATTGTTGAATTACTATAGTTCACACTCAGAAATCACACCTTATAGTCCAAGAGATTGTGTGTCAAAGGAACAGGGTTTGGTTCCCAAGAGAAAATGCATACTAAATATTGACTGTGTGCTTTAGTGAAGGTGAAGGACAACTCATTGATCAAACAGTCACTCAAACGGTGTCACACACATTATTTGGTAGACACACAGACTGAACCAGGTATTTTTAGTACAATACAAACACAGATCAGACTTATAGGACCGTAGAAAAACTTTAATATCTTGGCCCTGTTTGCAAAGTAACATGACATGCCACCATAACATCACCTCTCTCCTTCTGAGTGAACAGACAATACCAATGTTTTTCCAGTGGGTTTTAGACAGCGATGACCTCTCAAATGTTGTTCCAAGGAGACATTTGCCAAAGTCAAGGAACTCAAAAGCATCATTCTCCAGCTCGGTCAATAGTATAGCTACACTGCAACAACAAAAGTCAACATGCAAGTCATTTTAGGAGACTACAATTAACTTTCAAATGTTTATGAAACGGTGGCGGTAATAATCCTGCATCCTGCTGAGTGTGATGTAAAAAATATCGATTTTTATTTTCATTTATTTTGTTTCATGTTTAATTTTTAAGGACACCGACATGTTAGACATCAATGAATAACCACAGTGTACTGTTTTATTTCCACTCGTTTAAAAAAAGAACATTACACGATGAATAAATGTAGCGTAGTGTAAAAACAGCGTTTGTCAGTGTGTGTCTGTGGCTGCCAATCGAGGCACCCGGCAGCATGTTGTTGGGCTGAGCCGCGCGGTGATGCTCTGAATGATTGGTGAAGCCAGAGAGGAGGTGGAGAGAGGGAGGGAGGGAGGTGATAATCCGCGCACAGACGGGAGCTATCCTCGCCGCTGGCAGAGCTGCTTGCAGCGGGCGTAGAGAGGACCATGGAGCCGCTGTCCCTCAACTCTCCGTGCACATCGCCACACGGACACACAGAATAGAATACTGTGCATGCGATTTGGATCGCGCAAAGGAGACCATAGAGGAGTTGCCTTGTTTTAACTTTTTTTTCCTTTCTTCTAAATCACATTTGTCTGTCCCTTGGGGCGTTGCGCATCTTACGGGATCTTTCCACCATCTAATGCCGGGGGCGCAGCGTCGGGTCACGGGCTGATCCGAGAGCTCGCCCCCTCCCTCTCTTATTTTTCTTTTTAAGTTTTTACTTAACGTTTGGCTGACATAAAACACGGATCATCTCTGGATTGTTTGCCCATCAAAAGGATTATGATTTTCTCAGACATGAGCACGGGGACCAACTCCCCCAAGGTGCACCCACCCAACGGGACGAGGTTTTACACATTCCAGGCAAGTTAATATTAACAGTGTGGGGCTCCATTGTTTTACTGTCCTTGCGTCATCACTCTCAGATGACAGCTGCTGCCGCCTCTTCTAATGTTGTTTGTTTTCCTTTCGCTGTCATTTCTTTGCATCTTTGAGGCTTTTATTGTGGTAAATGTGGAGCTGCTGGTGTGTGTGTGTGTGTGTGTGTGTGTGTGTGTGTGTGTGTGTGTGTGTGTGTGTGTGTGTGTGTGTGTGTGTGTGTGTGTGTGTGTGTGTGTGTGTGTGTGTGTGTGTGTGTGTGTGCTAAGCAGTGATTGCTCGGGTGTTTCCAACCAGCAGCATGTGTAGACTGACTCCCATGTTAGATCACTCCCACATTTTTTAACGAATTTGCATTGGATTTGCAACCCCTATTTGTATGCATTTTGAGGATGCCGGATAGAGAGAAATAGCCTGTAATCAGTGTAGTAAACTGAAAGCTTAGTGGATGCTATTGCTAACTCACCATCTGTAGTGTAGAATCCATAAAGACATAACATTTCAACAGTGGTTATTGCATAATCCCATTGCAATTTAAAAAAGAATATTAAAAGAATATCACAAAAGGATTTCAAATGCGTCACACACGCTTCATCTCGTTTAATAAAACATCTGAGAGTGAAAAATTGTGAGAAACTACAATTGCGAGTTCATCGTATAATGATGTTCAATTATTCAAGCATGTAGCCCCACTGTATCTCACCCACCACAGTATATCTACAGTAGGCTATATTTGAATTGTGTTCTAGTTCTTTTACATTCTCCTCCTAAAGAGAAATAAGGACAAATGTGCACGGTGCCCTACATCGATTACTGTACTGTATAGGCTACAAACCCATGTATATTTCAGCCCTGCCCAGAGCCTATGCATGGCAATGAAGCAGTGTCAGTGGTTATTGATCCAGTGCGTTCCACATGACTCCTGAAACCAAGCCAGCACTCAAATTATTTTTTAACTGTGGGTGTAAGGAGGAGAGTGAGATGTTTTTCTATGCAGTCGTCAAGGAATTGCTGGTTGCAGATATAGCAACATTTTGGAAAAGGGAGAAAAAGGTGATGATGGCTGATTTTTTTTGCATCCAGGTGCAGTTAGCGTGATTTCAGAAGCCGATGCTGTTACTTCAGATGAGTGGAAAAGGGGGTTTGTGTGGGGGTTTTGCCTTTTCAAGTGAGCTGAATTGCCTATGGCCCATGGAGGCTCATTATAAGATGAGATGTTCAATGAAGAAATACACCTGCATCGTCAGTGTAATAACAATCGAGGCCAGCAACAGAGCTACTTGTCTGAATGTGCCAGTTTGAGTTTTCATATCTGCTTGCCTGTGTTGTTATATCTTAGATGACTCTTTAGTTTTTTCCTAAAAAAGGCCAGGGGCTGTAAAAGCCAATAAGGCGCACTGTCATTACCTCTGCCTCTTAAATCACCTCTTCATCCAATATGGTGTTTTATCTGCCCTGCGGAGGAGCCACTGTGTGTCGTTCACATTTGAAGATCCCCCCCCCCCCTCCTTGAGTGTTTGTCTGGGACGTTGTAAACCACGCTTTTGCCTTTTCATGTCAAATCATTAGTGAAGACAGGCCGCCCCGAGGGCTCATACCTGTTGCAAGAAGCTCCTCTGATAGCAGATAATCAAAGGCAGTAGCTCACAGATTACAGTCCCAGAAGGAAATCCCCCCATTAGAAGGAGAATGCAGGGAATGTCAGTAATGGGTCCTGCTTCAGTACACACTTAAATCACAACTGTATTTTCTTTCACCCTTGAGTTGGAAGATATATCATGCTTGGTTAGGTGAAAAACATTGCATCAGCAGCCATGTTAAAAACAGTTCCTGTCAGTTTGTTTACCGTCTCCTAATGATATTCATTTTTATCAGATCGCCCTTGCTACTTTGCAATTATAAAATCGGACGGGGGCAAATTGAATTAAATTGCAAAGTAGATGCCTTTTGAAGCCTCAGCGGCCCTATCCCGGTGATGGAGTTATTCACTTTCTTTTTAGTATTCACAGCCAGGCTCTGCAAACATGTACCCAGAAGTGTCAAAGTATGCTTAGTTTGGGGAAGCTTGCTAGTCAGAAGCACAGCTGTGTCGACAGTCTTGATAATCTTGCTCCCACTCTAACCTGATATCTGCTGCATTTGAAAAGGCAGCGGAGGTGGCACATTAACATTAAGCATAGAGCCAGGGAGACTAAAATAGCTATTTGCTAGGACACAGTTTTGTGATTAACGAAGAGGCCTAGCATTTTCAGCTGAGATGCAGTAAAAACAGGTCTTAAGGTCTTCAGCCAGGCAGCATCTTTGTAAGGCCATTAGGCACAGAGGAGCTTTGAGGTGCAGTGATTGAACACAAAGTGCAGGTGAAGCTGATGACAATGACTTTATTTTTGCAAGGCATAAACTAAAGTATGGGACTTGATGATGGCACTTGAGTAAATGATCTACACAATATCATGGCAATCCATCCCATATCTGCTCAGATATTCCAGTGAGGACTTTCAGACTTGAACTTGCTATTTCTGCATTGTGAGGTGAGAAAGAGGAATACCCTATGCTGTGCCTCCTGTTAAGTGCCTTCTGTGTGTGTAAATGCCAGTTTTGGAGTGACATCCATTGAGATTTCTCCTGAGGGAAAGGTCTGCTGGCAGTGCTCTGGACCCATTGGGCCATATTACTGAAGTTATCATGGTTTTTTAAGCTTTGATGAAATAAGCTCAGTTGAAATCATTGTTGAAATCATAAAACAGCACGTTTCAATGATGTTCCCTACTTTTAGTTAGTTAGTTTAGTTTAGAGAGAGAGAGAGAGAGAGAGAGAGAGAGAGAGATAATTCAAATGTAGTTCAACCCAGTGTTTTGCTATGTGCATGTCCTTGTATTGAATATTCCCATTGCTCCCGTCGAATCATACCCCTGCAACACTGTTTGTCAGGCTTGAGCTACCTACAAAATGAGATATAATTGTTGCCCAGTATTTGTCCTTGGTTGTCAAATTAGCCCTGCATGTGATTTGCCCCAAGGCGTGTCTCTCTCTCCTCTCTTCTCTCTCTCTCTCTCCCTCTCTCTCTCTCAAATGCATTGGTTTGGTTTACACATAGGCCATGCAGCTTGTCACCACCAGCAGTGGAAGGTATACTTTATGACAGCTATAGGCTTACACTGTACAGCTGAGGGGATCTAATCAAGTAGTCCCACCAAAAGTTGGCAGCCAACTTTCAGACAGATTGTCAAATACATTTCCCTTGTCCCTCCTGTCCTTTTGAACAAAAAGTGTCCCAGTGGCCCCGCTGTTAAAGTGGAGTGGAAAGAAAAGGAACTCTGTCCCTCCCTCGCTCTCTATCAAAGTAAATCCTCTCTTTCGCAGTGAACTGGCAGTTGGGAAGTTTATGGCAGCACTGTTCGGCAGCAGGGGGTAAAACATTTTTGGCTAAAAGAGCCGCTGTTTGGGGTTAGGGCTGGTCTAGTAGCATCTGTCCACGTCGCTGTGTTTGTAAGCACAAGCCACAGCCCAGGCCAACCTCCACTTAATCAGGCCGTTAAAGCCGCGCCTCGTTTTGGCTCTGGGCCCTCTTGACAGACAGCGTGACTGAGGGTTTGCCTACAGGCCTTGACAGGAAAGAGGAATGACACGGCGGCGTACACTGATTAAAGAGTGATGCTTCTCATTAACCCTGGTTGCTTACCTCAACACAGGGACATTCACACTGAGCCTCCAATTGAACTTCTGTTTCATGCTACTTCAGCTGGAGTGGAGGGATGGCACAGTGGATCTTATTCAGCAATACCATCTACAGATGCATGAATCAGCATTGACTTCTACACTCACTGGTTCCTTCACACAAACACCTGAACACTGGTGGGTCATTTTGACAATGCCAAGAATAACATTTCGCGTAAACATGTTTTGTAAGCTAATACCCCTTCCTCTGAAACCGCATAGACCACCTTTAAGGACGACCATTGTTAGTTGTAGCCCAGTGCCTATAATTGATTAAAGCTCCCATATTATACACTTTTCGGTTCTATTATACACCATATTATATGGTCTTAGTGGTCCCTAATACATTTTTCTTTAATTGTTTGCTGAAAAAAACTTTCAGATAATTTATTGTACTATGCTGATGTTCAGCTAATCTCACAATGGCCTATTTTTTAAAAAAGAGTTGCAGGTCCCCTCGTAAATATACAATCTTTGAGCTCCCCCCGCCCCCTGTCCGGAAGCGAAGCCAGATACGCCTCGCCCTCTGTCTGTCAGGGCCGTGGACCAATAAGAAATAGGGGTGTGGGCTGCACAGTGGAAGCTTCTGGCTTTACGGTTTGTGAGGTCAGAAAAGGGGATAATTCTGACTGGAGTGTTTTTGGGGGGAGGGGTGGGGGTTTCAGAAAAGGGGAGAGTGAGAAAAGGAGAGATTGTTATTTTTTTTGATATTTTGGCAGTCTCTAGGCACACCGTGGACGCATGGATATGTTGGAACACATTTAAAAAGTGCATTTAGCATAATATGGGACCTTTAAGTTAAATACTTACAGAGATAGTTGCAGCCTTTTTTAAATGTATTTCCTGTCATCTTTGCACTTCTAACTCTCTTAGTGACCTCTCTCACTATGTACTACAGCATGTCAGCACTTAATCTTGGAAATCCCCATTTGTGTAGCTAGCAGCACGATGCTAGTCCGTCCCCTTTAATGATCTGTGGTTGCTCCACTCATCACATGACACCAGGAGGACTTGGTTGATCCGGAGGGGGGGGGGGGGGGGAGGGAGGGGGGAAATGTGCTAGCTTTTGTTGCCAGAGCTCCACTGTTGCAAGCTGTGCATCTGCCTGATTAGTGGGTTACTATTTCTGTTCTTCTGTTTCTGGTTTTGAATGGCAACACGTGCGCAGATGTATCCACGGCAACATGTTGTTCATTATACGTGGAAACACTCTTGAGTCGAATTGCAAAAGAAACAAACAACAACAAAAAACCCAAAGACAAACTCAAGCTGTGACACATGGGAACTACACGGAGAAGCTCTCTTGTCACTCAAACACAGGGCAGAAGACACACATGCATGCACACACATATTCACACACGCGCCACACACACACACACACACACACACACACACACACACACACACACACACACACACACACACACAGTAATACACACAGCTGTGGGAGCAAGCTTATCCCCCCAGCTGTCTTACACCCTATACACTCCTTTCCACGCGTTGCCCCGCCCTCCCTGAGTCATGTGTTCAGGAGCGGTCGATCGTGGGACAAGCAAAAGGTGGCCGTATGCAAATGAGCGGGAACATGGCAAATTGATACACGGCCGACAGATTGAAGTCGAAGTGCTTGACCTTTTTCTTTGTCAGACTGGCACACGGTAATTGCTAACAAATGCGCCTCGACACCTTTGTCCAGGACAGACATTGGAACATGCTGTACTCCCCAGTGATAATATTCCTGCTGTTGGTCTCCTGTGTGTGTGTGTGTGTGTGTGTGTGTGTGTGTGTGTGTGTGTGTGTGTGTGGGCCTGCGTGCGTGTTGGAGGCGTTTTGCCCTATTTTCTTGGTCTTTTTTTTTTTAATCAGGCCCTCGTGCATTTAAAATCTGGCCGGGGCAGATGGGGAAGGGAGTTTGACCCACTTTGATGGATTCCACACCGATTAAAAGGATGAGTGAGCTTTCGAAAGCAAGAGGCCCCTGTGTGTGTGTGTGCGTGCGTGTGTTGTGTGTATGTGTGTTTGTGAACAAGGGGTGAGGATGGATACAGGTTGATTTGTGTGGCAGGGTTGTGTATGTTTTACTGTAAAGCCTGTACCTAGTGGGTAGCCATGTTTCAGGTGCATTCGGTCTCTCTAGGAATTTGTGATCCTGCCATCACAAGGATTAATACAAAAAAATATCAACAAATCAAATACATTTGACAAATGATCAAGACTCAACCCGTACAAACTTACTTTCTCTCTACTCTGATACCTTAAACTAACTAGTTGCTTTGAGCAGCAGCACTAAGCAAGATAGAAGGTGCTACACTTACCTTACAGACTCATTCTGTGTAGAAATAGACCCAACTTAACCTTCCGTGCAGCTACCAGCGAAAATTTGCAAATTTACGGTATTGTTGAGATTCACAAACACAATTGGAACTTTACTGAAATGTATTATATATTTCAAGAAATGCTTTTACAGTTAATTTTCAATTTAAAAAATGACTATTCACAAAGAGGATCATATGGGGACTGGATGAGTCTGGTGACTTTATATATATTGTTTTACTGTCAATAAATCACATGGCACCAGCAAAACTAGCATGTACATGTAGTTTATCCCACATAGACAAGCATACCAAAATTGGGCATTGGGAAAGTAGTTCCCAATAAACCCATACCATTGGAGTTGTTTGGATCCAACACTTTTTTTTGCCATTTTTTAAAAAGGAAAGAATAAATTCTAACTTATTTCCGACCTTATACACTTCAGTGTGAGACTCTTTATCACACATCGTACACACAAAGATCCCACAGAGATTTTCAAAGTGGAGTGAAGTGCACACACTAGCACCAAGCTACTGATTTCAATAGACTCTAGTGCACATACAACCATTCTTCATTGATGCAATTATGGTGTAACCCCTTTGCCTATATAACTTACTGCAGTGGTCTGATCCCATGCTATCCAAAAATGGTGGACTTCAAAAGGCAGGGGAGATTTTAGTGTGTGGCTTGATGCAATGGAAAACTGATGAAATTTAAAATTCCAAGCGGGATGAATTGGTCTTACTCCCGGGTGTTTAGTGAATTGAATGAATTTTGAGACGTTTATTTCAGAGTCTGGAGGGTCAAAGATTTTAACTGAGATGGACTCAAAGCAAATGAGGTAGCATTTTAATAGGACACATAAGAGCCTCAAGAAAACTTTTGACCTGTTTATAAAAAATAAATAATTAAAAAGGGGCAAGCGCTGCAAGTCAAGTCACCTTCACAATTTTTTTAGAAACATGTTGGTAGGTACTGGCTATGTAGTTGGGTTAAAATAGCTCCTCTTGGCTGGCTACATTGGCGATTATTAGAAAATACAACAACAGAGGGGGGATATAGTGGAGCAGTGAATCATGGCTGGCAATAAAAGCGGCCCTACCTCACGCGCTGATCACCTCACTAGAGACTCATTCAGCCATTGACGTTGTGCCATGCCCAGATTCAATGCTCAGACACCGAGCTGAACCCCCGATAGCCAATAGCGTCGCGGAAGTGATGTACAGCCAACGGGGTGGGAGTGTTTGAAAAAGTACGGTGACAAGTTTCCATCCATCTCTTAATCTTTCTGTTCCCGTGACACACACACTATAGCACAGACACAATGCAATGCACCTCAGAGCAGGGTCAAAACCTCCCCCAAGATATTTTGTCAGCATATTTTTCATTGCTGTCACCCAGCTCCTCCTTCTGTGACTGCAGAGGAGGGGTTAGTTCAGAGAGAATAGCCATTTTTTTTTCACTTAATTCAATAAGCCGGACATTTGTGTTCATGTCAGCTGATTTCTTGTTTGAAGGTGGTGTTTTTATCTCGCTACACAGCCAGTTATTTTCAAGCAAATGCAATTTTTTTTATACAACTTGGAAGCTGCAGTTATTCAGAAAGTGAGAGGAACAATATATGCCCAATTTTTCGAGTAGTAGTAGTAGTAGTAGTAATAGTGGTTGTTGTTGTGGCGGCTGTGTGTGGCCTTACGACAACCTGTACAGCTGTGTCAATCTAATCCATGCTTGTTGCTATTTTTAGGTAGCCGGCCAGCTAGTATGTAGGGAGGTGACATCCGCTGACTAAATCCCACTGACAGCTTTGTACCCATTTATTTTTTTTCATTACATTTCAATTTTTTTGTATTGGAGGATTAATCCCGTGAGAGAAAAAAATCTTGTTTTCAAGAGGTTCCTCGGGACAAACAAACGAAGGAACCAAAAACATTGTACAGTACATAAGGGTTAAATCATTTTCACTATATGATTATTATGCTTAAAAAAGTAGCAGCCCTATAACTAGTGTCAGTATCCTGCTCAGACAGCAAAGGCATCAGCGTGGCTGTCAGGTTTAAAGATGATGAATAAGCCCTTCAGTTCATCGTATAATCGCAGTAAAGTGATGACATGATGGAACGGGGGAAGTCGCTAACTCTGTCGTTTTTTTTTTTTTATCTTTGTAGAGACTGCGGCACACAGTCTAATTCCATGCATTTCAATCTGTTCAATCTTGAACCGTTCTCTTCAACTCGGCTGATGTGAGGCTTTCCCTTCATCTCTCCATCTCTCCAATCTGGCCTTTCGCTGTCCATGGTGCTGATAACTGGAATACCCATTCCATAAGGCACTCACTCCTCCATGGTCGTTTAATTTTATATCTCATACACTGTGCTCTGTAATTGAGAGTAGGGGGCGTTGTATTGGGGCCTTCCTATATTCCACCATTAACCCTACATCCTTGTCTCTTTGTGTCTTTGTCCCCCCCCCTCCCCTAATCCTTCTCCTTGATTGTAACGTACATCTCAGTTCTTTTCATCGACCCGTCACTAAAGGGCAGGCCACAGTCCATTTTGATTGTCCGACCACTTTTGTGTGTTTTCAAATTGGGTAATTCATTCACCCCGAGCCTGTCTCTACAGCCAGCTGTGTTGGACCTTAAAGACGCTGTCAGAGATTTTCTCTCTTCTTCTCACCCACGCTGACTCTCTCTGCGAACATTATGTCTCCCTCCCCCGCAGTCATTCAGATGGCCATACAGTCACTCTCAGTGGCCCTTGTGAATAATGCAGTGGCAATAAAATAGTTTGCTATGTTCAATTACACTAGCGTTGGCTTGTTTCCTCTTTTTTTTCCCCCTTCTGTTTGTGTGTGTGTAAGTGTGTGTGCTCTTATTATGGCGGGCCCTGGGCTATAAAGACCCAACAACATTAATTTTACCACCTCTATACCTCTATTTAACTTGGAATGGCTTCCAAAAGTGGACCGGCCTGCCTATAAAATATAGTTCTTCTTCTAAGCGAAAACTATCTCTTAACAACATTGCTGCCGTTTCAAGTTTTTCGGATGTGTCGTCTCTCTGTCGGCTTTTACAACACTCTGGAGTTCACAAGTCCTTTTATAGGCCCCTTAGATATCTCTATACTGTGACCTTTGCCATAGATTTAAAACATGTCAATACACAAATGCAAGACAGCGTGCCCGCAATTAGCAAGACATGCCTAGACAAGTGAGAAAAGGAAGTCAATGAATGGTTATTACACTTTCCTTGGCCTCTGACCCCTGGGATAATCAGTTTTCCTTTTTGTGGCCATCAAGCCCATATTCCCAATAGGTGAAGAGAATACAGTTAACTAGCTTTCAGTTCTGAATGCTGATATATGCATATACAGTGTGTATAATGTTGTTCCTTATGGAGGCTCCAAGGACAGAGGTTGTCGTATGCTGTATACATTGTAAAGGCCCCTAAGCCATGTTGCTCTTAGGGCTTGCCCGAATGCCATTTTTCAGGCTTCGAATATTCGTTGGTTTTTCCGAGCGAATATTCGGATATTCGTTCCAGAAAAACACACCATCAAACCAACATTAATAATGCCAATGTACTCACTGAAACCGAGTGTGTGAGCCGAGACAGCAAGCTGCGTAGTTTGTTGATGCTTTAATAACTTTCGAACGGTAGTAAAGTCGGAGTTCCTTAATTTTTCCCCTTGGAGGCGAACAGCTGTTTTTCCGTTCCAAATCAGCTGTCCTCTGCGCCATCGTAACCTGTACAGGAGCTTATCAATTCATCCAGGAACGTGCATCTTTTCGGCGATTTATAAATCCATACAAAGATCCAATATTGATAGTCTTTTGTGTCCATAATATATCCATTATTGACCGCCTATTCCCATGATGCAAGCAAGTCACGGTTGATGATGGCTGAATAGCAGCGCTGAATGTAAACAAACAGCTGAGCTAAGCTAAGGTTAGCATTACGCCAAGCATTACATTTCCTTCCGAAATCGCGCTAATGTTGTGGTAGCCTATAGAGTTATTAGGAACACAATCTATTCTTCCTCCATCTCTCTCTCCCTCCTGCGCTTGGTGCCGCTTTTAGTTTGCCTCACTCTGGTAACATCACGTAGCCTACTACAGCTGATATCACCGGTTGCGCTTTGAAAGGGCAGCGGCCAACTAGGTCAAAGTTCAAATAATTCGATAATATATTTTGAATGAACGTCTAATTTGTATTTTACAATTGTTTTATAACTTGTGTATCCAAATATTATTTTGGTTTCCGAATACTGAATTGAGCTCCAAATACTAATTTAACAAATGCATACTCGGATATTCGAATAATTCGGGCCAGCCCTAGTTGCTCTTTGTCATACTGGCTATACGATTACAATTGACTTGACTTGATTTTAAAGTGAATGGTGAACATTGATTTGTGCGTATGCCAGACAAAGGTAGAGGCAGATTGAACAGTCAAATCCATTTGGTCTATAAAACGGCACGGTTGTAAAGTTTACAAGGTCTTAGAGAGACTGTAGTCGCTGTCTATGTACGTATATCTGGATCTTTAAATGTTAGATTTTACACCAGCACATGTAGCTTATATTTTTTGTACACAACCTGCTAGCATAAGTTTTTGTTTGTTGCCCATAGGACTGTATTCCCACTGCTACCAACATCCTCCCTCCAAAGGAAACCCTTCCCAAATCAATACATTCGTTTGTAGGCTCACATGGGACAACACTGCTCCATTCGATGCAGCAGCAGCACACACAGGCTCCCCGCTGAGACAATGCTTGTTCTGGGCGAGCATCTGTGTTCAGGGGGCCAACAGCAGAGAACTTAATTATCTGAGCTTTTCCTATATCCTTTGTCTGGTGGTAGAAACATCTCTCCCGCTGTTATGGGTTTTTACACTCTTTCCAGGCACTGAGCTCCTACCCGCAAAAACTATGGAGCAGAGATTTTTTTTTTACTATTTTGTTTTAAGACAATTTGGGCCAAAAAGCCCTTTAGGTGAGCTGGGAGCATCTAGCCATTCAGGGATTGTTAATGGAAGTGTCTTGCAATATGACTGGAGAGGATTTTGCCAGACTGTGCGCTTTGGGAGGTCCTGAGCCAGTTTACCAGGGGCGCAGCAATTAGCATAGAGAGATGTTGAGGGACAGATTGGGATTGGCTACTTCAGCGAAAAGAAGATGGTAGTCATTTCTTTCTTTTACCATTTCATTGTTTTTCTTTTACTCTGCCTTCTCTTAGTCCGATTGCTTTAGGGGCTGTGAAAGCCCACTGCTGGTTCTAGCATCATGATATACGATGTCTTGCCCAAATGATTGTTAAAGCTTGCATATTATGTTAATTAGAACATGTTGTGCTCAGTTGCTCGGTTGTTAAGGCATGCCTCGAGACACTGAAGATGTGCAGAGTCTGTAACAGTGCCATAAACCCTGCTGTAAATCATATGCTAATTCAAGTATCATATCAGTGTATAATTTATGAAAATAGCTTCAATGAATAGAAGGTAAATGTCTTGAGTTGAGTCGTGATCGGCAGTGCCCTCTTTTGCCTCCATCACTGTCGGTTCAGTAACCTCTGAATGTGCAAACAGACAGTAGATACGGTAATGCTATTGTTTTCAATTGTTTCTATATTGACCTGAAAAGCATCTGAGCCACTACAGCCAGTCACGGAGGCTGAGTGTGAGACACAAGTGCCTCTCTCTCTCCAACCATTAAAAAGCCTCTTTGTATTCACAGCTTTATTACATGCTGCAGGCTGCCGTGATGGAGTTGCTCTATCAGTAGTTCGGGCAGTTTAGCCCCGAGAGACACAGTTTAAATGTCTGACTTCAGGGAGCACGGTGTTGGCAGACTTAAGGTTTGCTGAAACACTAAAGGGGAATTGCGTGGTCAAGTACCTCTTGTTGGAACCCATCCAAATGAGAGCCAATGGCTTTATAAGTTGCACCCTCTGTTATAATGCATTCTAAGGTTTAAGGGTACAAAAGGGAAGACAATTTGTGAGGTTGTTCTCAGAGAGTGTACAGAGTGCAGCCTTTGTCTGAAATGCTCCGTCCCTTTAAGTCCCGATCTTCCAAAAAGCCAAGTCTGCTCTGATTGGCCTTGAATATAACTGTCGGTTTGAATTCGGGGGAATCTGGGGGTATGCTTATCACAGTTGGAGGTGGTGCTAAGTAAGGTTTGTAATAGGGGTGTGTGTCTTCTCCCCTTATGGTGTCATAAAGGGAGAGAAATCTGACTGTGTTTTTTAACACAGGTTTTCAGAAAGGTAGAGGTGGGAAAAAAATAGGGAGGGTTAGGTTTTTCTCATACCTTGGAATCCTCTTGACACAACAGGGAACTATCTTAATGTTTAAAAAAGTACTTAATAATAGGTGACCTTTAAAGTCTCACATTTGTGGAGAACCCTCGAAGAAATCCTCGCAGTCTCTTCACCCCAACTCCCATAACCTCTCCATGCAGGAGTCGCCTTCTGTCTCTATCTTCTATCTGTTTCTACATTAAGACCTGATGCCGACACGAAGCAGGCCCCTCCCGACTGGTGTGTGTGATCTGTGCTAATGTGAGCTGACAAGATAGCCTGGTCATGGTGCGGTCGTGACCAGGCCCCCATAGCCCTGCAGGCCAGTCCACAACGCCACCTGCTACATGGCCTCCCGCTTGAAAGACACTGTCCGCCCTTACAAAGACCTTTAGCATCCACCCTCGGTTGCCAGGGAGACGGGGATGACTGCTGCAGTTCATCTTGACTCAAGCGGAGTGGTGGTGGATCGGCTTTGCCACACCCATGGGTGTCTGGGATAAAAGGAGGGGGTGGTTTAGTGTGAAAAGAGAGAGAACAGCTCTGAAAGACAGCAGGCTTTTTCACATAGGAAAAAAGGGAGATCTATGTGTTGAAAAGGATTATGTTTGTTTACTGTTAAATTTACCTTGAGCCATGATTTAAAGAAATTACGTCTCACGCTCTATTGTCTGGCAGGGTCTACTGGACCATCGTGTGCCATGGGAATTGTACGAATTAGGGCTATTGATTACAGAGATTGCATTGACTGCAATGTATCCATAGGACACCAAATGATTGCATCTTCATCATGGTATTGACAGATGAAGCAATGTCACCTTCAGAGTTGATTTGGTTCAATGTCTTCCATTTTGTAATGCAGATAATGCTGTTAAAGTTTTTTAACTGAGGAATATCCAAAGATTTCAAACATGTCTCAGAGGAGGCGAGTGTCAGGATTTTTCCTCAACATGTGGGTGTGTGTGTTTTTTTTTTGGAGGAGATGCTGAGAGCGAACGTGTGCTAAAAACAAACTGACGGGCTTGTGGAAGAGACTGCAGGATTGTGCGAAGGAGCAACAGAGAATGAGTAGTGATACGTGGAGGAGCCAGTCAGTGATGCATGCCGTTCACTCAGCTGTGAAAAGTTTAATCATGAATGCATTCAACAGGCAGGTTATATATAAATAACAATGTTTTAACATCAGCAACATTTGGTATTTAAATGCTGCTTTACCACAAACCAACATTATTTAAAATGTCACCGGTTTCCTGACACGGATTCTCTCCAAATTGTGTCCGAGTGTTTTGCGTCAGATTTCTCCAAATATGTCTTGAGATGATGACTCATCTGTTTGGTTTAATATGGTCTTAATACATCTTTGCATGTCTTGTCTGCACTGTAGGCTTTGGTATGTAGCAGCTAGCAACGCACAATAACAGATGTACTCCACTACATACATGATAGATCCAGAAGCCACACATGATTACAATTGGGATTTGACTGCAACACACAGTTCTTCAATATTCACAAAGCCATGAAGCCTTGTTTGGCCTCAGACTAGCTTAGCCATGGCCTAGCGTGCGTGCTAATGCTAAGGCTTGCTGTTGATCTGCTTTGAATTGCACTTAGATAAGAACTGTGAGGACGGCATGAAAGGATTAGATGTATGTTCTAGAATGATAAATATTCTGCATATTCGGAAATGATGCTGTTCGAGTACAGTAGGCTACAGATCAGTTTTACCTGAGGCAACGCACTTCGTAGAGGCAGGATTACGGCAGGATACTTACATATAGGCCTACATTGAGTTTTAGGCTACCGACCAAAAGACAAAGTGACGGGAAGCGTATTTGTTGTACATCCTTGAATAATTCAGCACAAGCTACCTGTATATAGTCAGTGTTTTATTTTGAAAAATGCCTTGAATTATGAATGCAGTTGGACCATGTATGTCAGCACTCATGTTAGATCATGCATTCCACCTGTAGGATTTGAGAGAGAAAAACATGGAGTTATATCACAAGTCAAATGCCTGGCAGTGACGAAACCTATGCTAGCTTAAAGGCCTACTTCACCGGTGGGAATATGAAGGTGTATTGAATTCTGAGATCCTATGTAGTATAAATGTGCAAAAAAAAAAAAAAATCGGTTCATCCTAGCCTGAGAAAAGGCAGAAAGAGTGTTTTTTTTTACCCTATATTAATCTTACTGTGACATCACAGTAAGATAAATATAGGGTTAAAAAAAAAATTACTTTGTAAATATTACTGTGATGTCACAGTAGGAGAAATCACAGTAATATTTACAAAGTAAGGTTTTTTTTTTAACCCTATATTTATCTTACTGTGATGTCACAGTAAGATTAATATAGGGTTAAAAAACGCTCTTTCTGCCTTTTCTCAGGCTAGGATGAACCAATTTAAATTTTTTTTGCACAATTATACTACATAGGATCTCAGAATTCAATACACCTTCATATTCAAACCGGTGAAGTAGGCCTCTTTCTCCACATGAATAAGTATACATATTTGATGTGAATGCACTCTATATATGATGAGCTAAAACACATTGTTTGGCCATCTGTTAGTCACAAGAGTAGAGCATAATAACATTTTAAAGGTGCACAGAGGAACTTTCAGTTTGTGTTCATTCTTGCACCCCCTTTGGACAAAAGCGGTAGTGTTTTTACTACTCCAGCTGTTATTCCTGGTAGGAGCCCATGTGTACCAATGACAAAGGCATTAAGAAAAACTATATAAAAATAGCATGCTTTGCACTGATGGTCTCGTTTGCTGGTACATGTCATTTATGATCACCAAAGGAAAAGTTAAGACTGTTTCAGAAATATTTCAAAGTTCCTCGTAGCAGCTTTTAAGTTAGAGTGCTTACAGAAACTCTCAACTATGATAAACCGATTCCAGGTTTAAAAAATAAAAAATAAAGAATATGACATTACCCAGTCTTGGGAACTTTGTACAGAACAACATAGGAACTCTTGCTTTTTCATCGATCTGTTTGCCTGTTCTTGAACATCGAAATGGCATGTTGTCATGTTGTTGTTGTCAGTCATGGTCTAATGGATTATTCTCCTTTAGTCATCTGTACACAAGTGCTTCCACTCAATTTGCGCCATGCTTCCTGTGTACCTCCTCCATACACACATACATCTAGCTGGTGGTTGAAGTGGAAGGTGTGTGTGTGTGTGTGTGTGTGTGTGTGTGTGTGTGTGTGTGTGTGTGTGTGTGTGTGTGTGTGTGTGTGTGTGTGTGTGTGTGTGTGTGTGTGTGTGTGTGTGTGTGTGTGTGTGTGTGTGTGTGTGTGTGTGTGTGTGTGTGTGTGTGTGTGTGTGTGTGTGTGTGTGTGTGTGTGTGTGTGTGTGTGTGTGTGTGTGTGTGTGTGTGTGTGTGTGTGTGTGTGTGTGTGTAGGCATTAATGGCCCAGGCTTTTAGCGTACCATGGGAACAGGGAGTTGAGTGTTCTTTATATGACCCCTTTGTGTTTTATTCACATTTTTCAAGTGGGTGCCTTTAAGTGTTTGTGTTTGCTAGCTAGAGACATTACAGATTAAAAAGGAAAGACTTTTGATTATGTTTTTCTCAAAGTCATTGGAAAATCTGATAATTGGGGCAAGATGACTTCCCTTATAAATGAGTTTTCTTCAGTAAATTGACTGATATTAGTGCAGTGAGTGACCTTTTGTTTCTTAAGGTGAGACTGACACTGCAGTTGAATAGGGCCAAATGTATTCTTTTCATATTTAAAAAAAGAAAATGTTTCATAACACATGAACAAATCCTTCTGTAATAACGTTCAGAATAGTGCCCCCAAGTCCAGTTCCCATGAACTCAGCATATATTGCTTCTTTTCACGTGGAAGCTGCTTTACTTTACAAGATAAGAGCTAAGTGTTGTATCAGTGTTGTGCTTCCATAGGCCAATCGGTATCCTGCTAAGTGGCTAAAAGGTCCGTCAGGGGCGCACTTCACCATGCTGTCGGCTGGGGGAATATGGGTTTGAGTGTTTGCAAGAGTGTGGTGAAGTATTGAGAATGCAATTTTTATTTTATTTTTTTTCTTAAGGGGGAGTTCTGTTTCGAAAGTGTTTGTATTTTGTGGCGGGAGGTTGAATGGGGAGAGTGGGGCTCCTAGCTGACATGGTTTTGATGTTGAAAAAGGTGATTGACAGTCCGCTCAACCACTGAGCGAGCTGGGGGAATTGCTCCGAAATGCAGAATGTTTCAAAAACTTCCGCCTCAACCGTCCGTTAACTTTTTCCAATTTTTTTCTCGCCAACAAATACTAGCACACCAATCTCACAGCAGCCTCCTTCTACCTGCAATACCTGTTCTTGCACTTAGTAGAACATTCTATAGCCACAGTTTTTTGTTCTCAAAAAAAATGAAAGACCTGTCAACATAATACTGCATAATGAGCCCAAATCTCTCCTCCAATATCATCATCTCTTTTCATCTCTTTTATTTATGGATCAACAGGTGTTACGCAAATTATAACCGAAAGCAGGATGGTAAATCCGCCCAATCGGTTGTTGTTTTGCTTCCTTGTCTTGCCAAAGGGCTTAGTAGAATAATACTATGTTAATACTGACAGTTTGTTGCAGTACCTGAGTGTTCCATAACGCTGCTTTTGAAAGATTAGCTATGATCACGGCAGTTCAAATTTGTTTAGCTGATCTTCCGGAAGATTTCCCTCTCCAAAATATTTCCTCATTAAATGTGTGTGCGCGTTGTGGGTTGAAAGATCCATCTTAGTGTCAAAATATTGGGATCATTTCAGCGGAAATAAGTGGCATTGTCTCACCTCACTGGCAGATTTTTTGAGTTCAGGATATATGCGGCTCATTAGGATAAGACTTCTCTGTTAGCACTTCTTCGATACACTCTCCCGGGAAACTTCTCAGAATGTGCCGCTCGGTGGCTGTCACTTTGTTCTTAGAAAACCGAATTTGAGCGGTCTCCAAGGCACGTTCGTCTGTCGCAAGGCATTTCAATAATGCTTCACTCTGCTGTCATTGAACGCCTGTCTTTTTCCACCTGTGTGTGTGTACGTGTGACTTGTGCCTGTGTTCTCTCTCTTTTCCCCCTGATGGGATTTCACACTTTTGTGGCGGGAGCAGCGATTGCTTTATATGCTTGTGTAATGCCGATTTCATGCCCGGCAAACGCCCCGTCACAGATGCTGCACCCACTTTTCCATCGCCGTTATTTTTCCTCAAGCCTTGTTGGCACGCACCCCCTTCAATGCGATGTGCCGTTATCTTTATTCGGTCTCTCGTTAATCTTCATTAAAACGCTCGGTGGGAGCCAATTTATGGTAACAATATCAGATTAGGGTTGTTTTGACTGAATAGTCTTGTACCCAAGAGAAGCCAAAGAATAATGCTTTTGAATTGTACACACTCTCTGGCTAAACTTGTTTTTTTGTTTTTTAACCAGTAAAGGTGGAAGTCCGTGATTCTGCAGAATGCTTTTCTGTCAAAATCAGTAAATATATCTACTCACGATTCGCTAGCTGTGTGTGGCGTGCGCTGAAAAATCAAATTTGGTGTTACACAGCCTAGGCTCTGTAAACTGGCATGCAAACAAAGGGCATAGAAACAAAGGGAGTCCACCGTAGCTAGCAACATGCTCATTTACAGGGCCTAGGCTGTGTATTAATATTGGATTTTTGTTTACTGTACAGACAGGGAGCAGATTGTGAGGAGATATTCACTGAGTTTGACAAAAACAGATTTTGAAAACAAGCATTCTCCAGCATCACTGACTCCACCTTTAAGTTGCATGTTCAATCCCTGTTGCTTTTGCTCTTTATAATCACTCACTTTTGAGGCGAAACACTATTTTGACTCCCGGTCTTTATGACTGGCCTCGAAGCTGAGTTTGATTTGTGTCACTTTAAAATCAATGTCAGTTAAATGGCATCAAATGAATGTGTCCGGCATTACATTTAAGTCTAATATCGCCTTCTTAGACACATTGTCAATATCAAGCTTGAAGGGGCTCTGAAGAACTGCAAGTCATAATTTAAGAAAATTGTGTACTTTTTTCTGTCCTGACTTGCCTTGGGTGATGTGCACAAAATCATACTTTTTAATGTGATGCCTATGCCTTGCACATTTAGATTGTATTATCTCTCTCCGTGGGGTTTGCGTGTTTGCTGAGGAATAACTGCAGGGGGATGTGCCTAGATACACAAAACTTCTCCCGTTGGCTTTCCTAACAGAGTATGTATTTCTGCTGGTGTGGGCCCAGCTGTAGCTGTTCTCTATGCATGAATTTGGAGCGAGCGGAAAGATAACGTTTAATTTGAATTTAAAATACTGAGGACTGCAAACAATTAAAGTTATAAAATGGAGACACAGCTCTTAACATATTGACCTAATCTCAGTTCCAAAGTCAATTTTGTGTCTTTTTTTCACATTCTGTCTGAACCTGTTCTGACCCACAGAAATGTCATGGACGAATAGATCCCATTTGTGGGAGATTTCAGTCACCCTCATCATCACTGCTCTCTGTGTGTGTGTGTGTGTGTGTGTGTGTGTGTGTGTGTGTGTGTGTGTGTGTGTGTGTTTTTTTTTGTGTGTCTGGATAGGGATTGTAGTCTTTCTTTCTTAGCAACTGGTCACCTGTTTCATTATACAATATTACCTCTGTTGCTCACTTTATAAGGGTCCACACATAAAAGTTCAGAGGCAAACGTTGGGTACTCAATTATGGTTGCAGAATCTTACATGCAATTTCTCTTCATTCATTATGGGCCCTTGAAGCCTGGAATAGGACTAGTGTCCACCAACCAAAAAGAACATGTTACTTTTTACTGTACTCTTACAAGCACAAATTCACATTTCCTAGAACCAAAGTGTGCCATTTATTTCATAAAAAGTCCCATTGTTCACTTTGTCGTCATTGCTCATGAAAATAACTTAAATAATAAGTACATCTGATGAAATTCCATCCCTGGCATCTTTATTACTTATTGGTTAACTGTATTAGGTGACGCTCCCCTCCACAGATGTTCTATTCAACACAATCCCCTCATTGTTTAAATGCAAACAGGCCTGTGTTGGGCCATAATCTCATGAGAGGTGCAAGCGGTTCATTTTAATAACTGGGTTTTAATAACTTCATCATGTGAGAGCCCAACTGGATGTGTAACCCATTACTGGCTGGCTGCTGCCCATGGCCACTGAGGAGTCAGGCTTACCGGTGATTGAATAAGTATTAATGGCAAAACTGTGGCTTGATTCTCAGTAGTGGAAACCCTTGTGGGTCTAGGTACTAGTTTGCAGAAGTTAAACAAAGCCTTATGTTCCATACTGTTGAGGAGTAGTCCCACAAAAGCAGCTCTCTCATGACTTCCTCATTGACTCTCTATGTGATAGCTATCATTGTTCTCTAACTTCTATATGTACCTGCAACTCTTAGAATCGCCTTTCATTTAATTTTTTTTTTAATTAATTTTACAAAGTTCTGAAACTTATTCCCTTTCCCAAACTTTATTAAGCATTTGTTTGGGCTTGGGAAAACACACATAAAATGTTTTTAATGTAAAAAAAAAACAAAAAAACTATAGCACTTATTAAGGGTATTTATATTAGAAGCTGAGATTACAAAGCGCTTAACCAGAAAACAAAGAAATGGATGCTCATAAAAAGTTGTACGTAGAAAACATTTAACAGTTTGATCAAATATTGCAGGTACTGATGAATTGGTGTTTCCTCATGGGGAATGCACATCAGTACAGAAACCAATAGAAAATGGATGTATCATACTATATCACATAAAATCTCACAGACAGACCCATAAGCAGTCTTACCAACAAGCTCTTGAGAGAGCAGGGTGGTCAGTGGGGGTTGGGGCGTGTTTGGGTTGGGGTCTCATGACCTCCCAGAAACCAGAAAGGCAATTTGATTAACCCTGGATGGAAACTGCAGACGTCTGCCTATAATCCTATACAGTCCCATCTAATTACAGTAAACTAGTTCCTCTGTTCATGTATGCACCATCCTCTCCTTTGTTTGCTGCTTTACACATGTGAAATAAAGCTGACCTATACAGTCAGTGCATTTTATTAGGATGAGATGCATGATGGGACAGATAACAGACAATAGCAATGAAGGGGATGGAAGTATGGCCAGTTATCGTATGCCCTTTTGAAAGCACAACCTCTGTACCTTGTTCATTTCCTCACAGATCTCCCGAACAGATCCACTTCCTGTCTGTCCACCACGATAGCCATCCAGCAGACAGGAAATAACATGTGACTATTTTTCACTATCAGTCATTCTCCTCTCTGCAATCCGTCTCTCTCCGCTCTTATGTTTGCTTCTGTATTTTCATATTTGCCAGTCCTAGGTCAATCCTATTCCTAACCCTATCCTGGGTTGCTTTATTTCCCCTAACTCATTATAACAAATAACAAACAGGTTTTATTTTGCCAAAGTTATTTAGCTCCTAGAGGTCTATGGGATTAGAATCCTGCCATAATTCAAATATTTAAAAAGTTTCAAAGGGATAGAACTATGCGTTTGAAAACTTGACATCTTGCAACAAATATTTTGCAACATTAAAATGTGCCTGAATTTAGTTTCTTAAATCCCTGCGAACACTATTTTTTATTTTATGTTTGCCGTCTTCAACATTTTTTGGCAACACATTTTCGGAGGTAAAATTTGTTCGGCGTTTTAAAATTCTGGCACAGTTCTCCCTGTGTATAAGGCAGGATTCTGATCCCATAAAAGTCTATTTGATATGCTTCAAAGCCAAGAGTGTGCTGGTGTGTGCAGGATCCCAGTGCTGCGCTCGTGACTTGCAGCAGCGGCAGCGGCGTTTGAAGTGACTTTAACGTGACTGGTCCCCAAAGGAAATCACTATAGCTTTGAAAACTTCCCTCTCCCATCCTCTGTCTCTACCTCTTTTAATCAACTATTTAATCCCTAAATCAATCAATCAATACTTCCACATGCTCTTCACATTTCCCCTAAGAGTTATGGTGTCCCTTTTATACAGTAAGTGCTTTAATTATTAGTTTTTGTGAAGTTTTGCTGTCATGGAATTGTCAAGTTGAAGAAGGAAAAAAAAAAAAATTCCCTAAACTAGTTGCCACACAGTTAGAAGTGCTTTATTTGCTTACAATAGCATTGAATGCAGTAGAATAGACTATTTATGGCCATTTGAACATACCATCTCAATCAACATCAGTCCAAACGAGGAAATATTTGGACAATATTGTCAACAAGACAACAGCTATGCTATTTTACCTCACAGTAACTGAGTTAAACAGGAAAAAGGATGCCATGTATAGTGTGAATAAAACAATCTATATTTCAGCTGTGGTTGATTAATGATGTGGGGTGTAGTTCAGTGCACTAGACTGGATGGCGTGTCATATATCCAGTCAATACATAATAGGATCTGGCTGGCCAATGTGCATTCATTAACGCACCACCAGAGTTTTAAACAAGGCCATTGGGGGGTCAGATTCCCACATTTGGCTCGGGCAGTGACTGGAAATTGATCAACTGGTAGATTGCGTATTTCTTTTGTTGTTGTGAGTTATTGCTGAGAAATATCAAGTTGTTTTTTAGCAGCATAAAAAATGACAAGACGTGATTAGAATGTGGTATAAGAACAAGTCAAGTGGGATATAGTTTTACCATGTGTTTCTTATTACTTTCTCAGATTTTTAATTGCCGAAATGAAAAAAAAAAAGAAAATACTGAGCTTTGCTGAATTTTTTTTAGTTCTCAGTCGTGTGTTGCTACATCAAGCTGAAGTGGGGGATTTTCCTCAGTCACTATTGGCCCCACGAGAGCGAGTCATTCTGTACAGATCCTCCTAATTAGACATTGTATTAATCAACAATTATACAAACGCTCCGAAAAAACCTTCTCCGACTCATCCCCATACTTGTTTGGATCAAATGCAGTGTCACGGTAACAACAAAAAAAATTTGTGTAGTTAAAAAGAACTGAAATTAATTTGAATTTCAATTAGGGGGAATTTGATTTCCATAATGCAGTGTCTGTCTGTTGCCCGCTGCTGCCTTTGTGGATAAAGATGAAAAGGGGTTTGTTTGCTTTCAAAAAAGGCTCCTCTCCGGAAGATGATTTTTTTCCGACACTTTACAAGTGTGTGCTTTGAGGTAAAGTTGCACACTCCCCTAACAAACCGCTTTGTGGTTTATCACAAGTTTGATTATGTGTTTGCAGAATTTGTCAGTCTATTCACCTTGACTGCAGCAGCGAGGTCTGGTGGTGAAGCTTGAATGCACCCGTCTCTCTGTAAAGGAGGAGCTATTGGAATATTGGATTTGCAGGCTCAGCTTGGGTTCTGCATGAGTGAACTATAGTTTTACTGCCGGGGTCCTAGAAGGAAAGGGCTGCCGGTGATTTGCCCGAACAAAAATACTGTTTAAGTTGCAGTAGAAATTAATTACAGACTCGCATCTTTCTTAATGTTGAACTCATTGAAGGGAACAGCTGAAAGGAATGTCCTATTTATATTCCCATCCCTCTTGAGGTAGAGAGTAGTTCTAGTAATTTCTGTTACATAAAACTAACGGTATCTAGTCAGTGGTGAAGAAAGCAATTTACTGTTCTTGGACTGTCAAACACCTATTTAAAATGTATGCTTTAAAAAAAAATCCCTCCCTTCTCTCATGTTAAGTTTTTTTGGAAAGTGTTAGGGTGTGGAGCACTTTTCCACCATCATTGGGGTCTGTATTTTGGTTGAAATATTGTTGCAATTGTCAGTTTCTGATTTCCATATTGCAAAGAACTTCAAAAGAGATTGTTTTGTGTCTGATTTTGATGAAAATACACATTATTTGGCATGAGGCATTTGATTATAATGCATGGGTTCTCTGATTTCGGATGCTTCCAAATCCCTACCAAAAAAAAATGTAAGTTTGTCACAAAATCAAAGGTGGCTCCTAGAAAACCCATTCGTGGTAAAAGGCAGACTCGAACAGAAACCAAAAATTGAGTATGTAAAAAAACAGCACAATTTCCTGTGTTTGTTGGTCCCGTCAGAGGGGTAAACTGATCAAAATGTATCATTATTGACCAACAATGCAGCAATGCAGCCAACATGGATGAATTAATAATCACGTATGCAGTAGGCTGAAATGGTGCTAGAACTAGTGTGTGTGTTCAGTTTGCAGTGACTGGCTAGCAGCATAAGCAACTTCTCAGCCCCTGTGGAACCCAAACATCAAGTTGATTCATGACCTCTCCGCCAATTGTCTCCAACAGTATTGAACCTTCCACTCCCTTTTTCCTCCTTAAGAACAAGCCCGCGAGCCAAATGTGACCTTTACTTTGCCAATGAAGAAAGATACTGTTAAAAACCCAGGCATATAGTGGTGTTGTTGCTCACAGGATTTCTATGTGTTTGAGCGAATGGGGCAAAAATTTTGCAGTTCTTTGTGTTTAATGGATTTTAGTGTATTTCGCAAGACATGGATTCAGCACACACACACACACACACACACACACACACACACACACACACACACACACACACACACACACACACACACTGTCATTGATGCATACTCTAATCATTTGGTGTCTTAGGGGTTTGGTCCTTAGATAAAAACACAAGATCCTTGAATGCCACAAGATTGCATTCAAGGACCTTCCTTCACTGTTGTTTCACACCTTACCCCAGAAGCCATAATGGACGACCAAATGAATGTACAAGTCTTTTTTTTTTTACTTCATGGTGCTTGATGTTGGAAAAGGCAAACCCACAGAATGTACTCGAGGAATGAAATAATTACTCAGTAGATCAAAGCAATAATTGTCACATCAAAGAAGATTGAACAGACTAAAATCTAGGTTAGGCAGCACATCATCGTTTTGAGCTCCTTACAAAGAGAAAAATATTTTATTCATAATGTGCGAGTCACTTGGACTCTTCAGAAGTAAATCATAAAATAGGCCTACAAATCTCTTTCTAATCAGTATTTGAGTCCTTTATTTTCTGAAAACAAGTGTAGTTTATTTGAATAATTTCTATTGAAAATCTAGCTTTTTCCAAGGATTTTGTAGAAACTAGGGCTGTCAAGCGATTAAAAAAATGTATCTAATTAATTACAGGCTCTGTGATTAATTAATCTAAATTAATCGCATACTTATATGACACTTTTATGTCTGTTTATAAACAACTGTATGGGCTACCGTTCGTTTCTCTCTCTCTCTCTCTCTCTCTCTCTCCGTCTCTCGTAACTTCTGTCTCCTCCCCTCAGCAAGGTTTCTACATGAAATAAATTTAGGAACTACTAGCGCCGAAAAAGAAAACAAAAAAAAACAAGCAGGCTAAATGACGACTGTCTATCTCCCACAACAGACAGCGCTGCACACATTCACCATCGTCCTGCTCATAGCCAAAAATATTGACACACACACACACACACACACACACACACACACAAAGGAGGAAAAAAGACAGGCATATGCTAGGAAGAGTGAGAGGGGCGGGTGTCCGTTAGCGGGAGACGATCGCAGCTAGCAAACAGAAGTGAGACACGGAGGAAGATTGAGAGATACTGTTTTGAACCTACATTGTTAATTAGGCACCCACTAAATCAATAATGCCCAGACACTGCGGAGAATAACATAAGACGTATTCCTACCTTCATGCTTATTTGCCCGGAGTAGCCAATAACACATCCATAGAGCCCTCGGCCCCTTTCCCCTGCTTCTTTCTTTACTCTTTAATCCCGTGCGGGCTGTGTCTGCAAGCTACAAGTGCAGCTCCGCTATCGCCTCACCTCTTTTGCACCGGGTCAAAGGGCAATATAGAAATGCGATTAATCTGCGTTAATTTTTTTAATCGCGTTAATTTTTCTGTGATTAATTAATCGAAATTAACACGTTAATTTGACAGCCCTAGTAGAAACCAATACACATCTATATTTATTTAATGTAATGTGTGTGAAGAAAACCTACTTCAAAGGATATATGGGAGATTTATGTCAATGTGTTACCAAATGTGGTTTTTCCACTCTTAAAGGGACACTGTGTAACATTTTAAGTAATGCATTAGCTAAAATCAATATCCTCATTCATAAATATGTCCTCGTTGGTGTAAAATCACCTCTGCCAATAATCTGAATTATCCTCCTGAGTGGAGAATTACAAATATTAATGTTACATTTTGTACATTGAGCAGGCAAGTCTTATGGAGGAATCCATGTTTTTGGAATGTCATCAGGTGCATTGTTTAAAATTTAGAATTGTTCTTGTCCTTGAAGGCCACTGTAGCTTCTGTTATTATTCAAAAGGGTTGGGGTTACCCAGGGAGTGTTGCATTCTAGAAATGTCTAGAACTTTCTTGATGATGTCATATCACACAGTGTCCCTTTAACACCACAATTGTCCGTCTTGCGATGCACAATATTTTTAGGTACAGGAAATCTTATTTTACCCACCAGACAATTTTGCGGATGAGGGGTCCAAATGGGGTTGCCAGTTTTAGAACAAGGTTATTCTGAGTTAATACTGACATCAAATATTTAAAGGGATCAGGATCTATGCTCACCGTCTGTCTGACTTGACATTGAATTGATGGCTACGATAGAGCTCTTCTTATGTGCGAGCCTGAATCTTTTCTAGTGTTTAAAATTGCTGCATTTCTTGAATTTCTTTTGATGACAGTTTGCTGTCAAAAGTGAAGATCCTTTACTCTTCTTACCTGTTGATTTGAGATTGAGCTAATCTTGTGTGATTATATTATATATATATCATCTTAGTGTTGATCGAGGACTTTGCAGTAATTAGTTGCCTTTTACAAATGGTATATTTTTACACCACAAGTGAGTGGCAAACAAAACCACAGTTCCCAAGGCAACCAAAAAAAATATTGAATGTGCATCAGTAGAGTAGAAAGAATTGTTTTCCCTGATAATTGTAGGCGTCATTTCTCCTCCGCTAGACTTGAATACATCCTCCAGGCTTCATGTCAGCCAATTTGGCTCCAAAGTAACGATTTGTTAAACAAAATGTCTGAGAAACGTTATAGCTATTTCGGAGTGAGGAGAATAAACTATGCTTGCATGCACCATTACCCATTCCAGCTGCAATGCAAAGTGCACTTTTGGGTTATTTAACAGAGATTTGATGGAGCACTCTTGACATGTGTTTGTTTTTGATCTGTGATGTTTTAGCTCTAGAGATCCCTTAGGGTTTTAGTGGGTAGAAGAACAGGCAAAGTTCTATCTGATGTTTTCAGTGCACTCTGAAGATGGAACATGTGAAGTTTTCAAGATATATAATATTCATATATATATTAGGGCTGTCAAGCGATTAAACAAATTAATCTAATTAATTACAGGCTCTGTGATTAATTAATCTAAATTAATCGCATACTTATATGCCACTTTTATACCTGTTTGTAAACAGCTGTATAGCCTACTACTGTTTGTTTCTCTGTCTCTCTCTCTCTCGCGCGCTCGCTCTCCGTCTCTCGTAACTTCTGTCTCCTCCCCTCAGCCAGCTTTATACATGAACTAGCGCCGAATTTTCTCAAAAAAACAAGCAGACAAAATTACGACTTTCCATCTCCCACAACAGACAGCGCTGCACTGCCACCATTTCGTAGCCTACTCATAGGCAAAAATATTGACACACACACACACACACACGGGGCAGGTGCTAGACAGCTAGCAAACAAAATTGGAGGAAGATTGAGAGATAGGCCTACTGTTTTGAACCTAGCCTACATTGTTGCACCCACTAAATCAATAATGCACGGACACTGCGGAGAATTAAGTAAGATGTCTTCCTACCTTCATGCATCCCATAAACCGTCCATAGAGCCCTCGAGTCGGCCCCTTTCCCCTGCTTCTCTCTTTACCTTTCTCCCTTTAACCCACGCGCCCGGCCCGGTGAGCTACAGGTGCAGCTCCGCACCACTTTTGCACCGGGTCAAAGGGCATTATAGAAGTGCGATTAATCTGCGTTAATTTTTTTAATCGCGTTAATTTTTCTGTGATTAATTAATCGAAATTAACGCGTTAATTTGACAGCCCTAATATATACACATACATACAATGGCTGCCTTTTATATATACTGTATAAGCAGCATGGCTTGGCATGGTCAGTTTAGCAACTATTGGATGGATTTGCCATTCAAATTTGGTACACATTCATGGTCCCTTCAGGATGAATTAAAATAACTTTTATGATCAAGGCTTCTCATTCAGCGTCAGCAACAGGGTAGTTGAATTTGCCCAATACTTCATTGCTAAATACTGGACCATTTTATATTCACTCTAACTTGGTCATAATCCCTGCTAGTGCAAAAGGTGATGGTGGATCTCATTTGGGCCTTGCTTGATTTTAAGTTGTATGTACTAGAAAAGATCTGGGTGTGTGTGGTGAGCTTATCCATGTAGTATTTTTTTTTTCATTTTAAAGCATATGTTTAAGTGAATGAACATTCCTCCTTTGAAACCTTGGACCGAGGCCATCACCTTTTTTTTTTACATGTTTCAAAAATGTTTGAGCATGAATCACCTGGAAGCCATCGTTAATTAGGTTAAAGAATGTGAGGTTGTGATGACTGACTGTCAGTGGAGGCTTTGCTTTTTCAGCAGGAGTAACATTTGCAGCAAAGCAGAGGGGAGAGGTCACATGCTTTACTATGGTAACAAAGCACAGAGAAGAAGAGGATACTTGTTTCCAAGGAGATGTGTGTTGCTACATCATAACATTAAAGTAGAGGAGCTGGTGAAGATGCTCCAATACTATTTAAAAAAAAACACGCTTCACAGAGTCACAATCGTGACTAGGCTTTGTACCGTATTATATAGCGGTCCTGAAGATTGTGCATTTGGATACAGTGCATTTGTGCATACAGAAAACATGATTTTTTTATACCTTTGTGAAAAATGAGTAAACCTTAAAGCTGAAACAACCTGTCTATATCCAGTGCATATTGCTGACATTCCTGTTTCAATTAATCATTTATGGTGGCCCCTTCCTCACGTGCTACAAGTTCAAAGTCATTGCACAATAGCCTTCTTCTCTTTAACCATCTCGACATTGAGGTTGCTCAGATTACACCAATGCGAGAGCTAGTAATGTGTCCGGGCTAGCTTTTTTTGCTGCCCGAGATCCCAGTTTTTAATTAAGCACTTTTATCTAGGGGGAAAGCCAACACACAGGCGTTAATGAAAGGGACAGGCAGCATGGTAGAACTTGGGAGGGATATAAATAGCAGCTTTTGTAGGCTATAGGATTCCCTGTCGGTTTGAAGCCAAGCTCACACAGCCGATCGCGCCGGATGATTAGCATAGACATGCTTCCAGCGGTGGTGGATGCAGAAGCGCCTCCTAAACAAACACAGATACCAAGCTCTTATTTGCATTGTATTTTTCTGTAAATGCACAAATGCACATTAGAAAAACAGCATCAGGCCACAGGAGAAAGAATGGTATAAATGCTTCATCCTACACTCAGGGAGGCATAATATTATTGTTATCTGCATTTGATTTATTAGTGTAGACGACTGGCCAAACATAGAAGGTTAGACTTTTTCTATTAAGGTATTTTTTAACGCTGCTTCTGTTGAGTGCAAAATCAAAATGTCAGATGACAAAGCCTTTCAAAAATGAAAAACAATGGATTTTTCTTAATCCTGCCTTTTTTGCCCCAACACACAATAACACCGTGCAGCAGTCTGTAATCTCAACAGACCATTGTATACAATTTAAACCAATTGGCATTGAAAAACTACCCAAGGCTGATAATCAGTTTAAAAGTGATTTTGCCTTAAATGTTATTTCCCAAGGCAAAGGTTATGTTTACTGCTGTAAAAGGACACTAATCACTGCAAGCTAATGGGAAAACCTATTGTGATGTGGACTGTTCAGGTGATGTGGAAAAAATGGCTAGAGAGTGCAAATGAGCTACTGATGATTATGCACCGAGGCTCATTGGCATTATTTAGGAAGAAAAAATAATAATACATGTTTTAAGGTACGCTGTGGAGAGTACCTGTAAACAAACATAATTATCTTTAAACGGTGTGGTTCTCTATTCTTGTATTTATATCCTTGAGGCAACCTACATATATGTTTACAATGTGTTTACAACCTCTATCTACTTTACCGAGAAAATTGTTGGACTCTTTATGTGCAATTTGTAGGTCAACGTAATGTTTGGTGTGTGCATTCTCCCAGTTCTTTATATTTTGCTCCATGAGTCGAAGGAAAACACATTTTCCAGAGGTCGGTCCATTCTTCTGCAGTCAATAATCACACATGACAATAATGGATTCTTCATCTTTCTCTCTTGACTCCTCAACAACAGGCTTCTGTGTGTGTGTGTGTGTGTGTGTGTGTGTGTGTGTGTGTGTGTGTGTGTGTGTGTGTGTGTGTGTGTGTGTGTGTGTGTGCGTGTGCGTGTGCGTGTGCGTGTGCGTGTGCGTGTGCGTGTGCGTGTGCGTGTGCGTGTGCGTGTGTGTGTGTGTGTGTGTGTGTTCAACTGCACTGTGAATGGAGGTGTTGTGTGGTCAAAACGAACAAGGAGGACCTAAAGTAAACTTGCATATTTGACACTTGTTAGAACATCCACTTTGCCTTTACCCTTTGACAGCATTTTTCTCAAACTATCTATCTGCTTTAGATGTCCTTGGTATTGTGATTTATCCTCTATTCCTGCTCAGCTACTCGTCTGGAACAATCCAGTATGCTTTAAATTAGAGGAACCAAATCATAAGAGGGGCACAAAAAGCTTTTTTTTTTTTACCGAGCCTTTCTTTGATAGGATTGGTTTACAATTTGCATTTCAAAGTAGCCCTTTTCAACCCCTGATTGCGAGCTTCCATGATAGACTGTGCGGGCTCCTTCACACACACAGTATGAGCCTCTATTCTTAGCAGCAACCAGCAGCATGCGGTTGAAAGCTACCAAAGGAGGAGTGTGACAGGGCCATGAAACTCTACTGCTTTTCTCACGAGTTTCTTGGTTTCTTGTACTGATAGTTAATGCAAATAATGTAGATAAAACAACACACTCATACTCTTACTTGTGTCAGATTAAAGTCCACATGCTCATTTCCTTGCAGGCATTTTACAACACCTGTTCTCTTGGTCTTAGAGCAATTTAAACCTTCTATATTTCATAGTGTCTTCCTCTTCGCAGCTAGAACACACCTTGCTTGTACCTCAAGAGCTCACAATGTGTACCATACCTCAGAGGCTCATATATTTTTACCTGCTGTGTGCCACACATCTGGCAACCCAACAACAGCAGAGAGCCTATGGTGCATATCTGGCAACCGAGTAATGCTTGCAATATGAGCCAGAGCTGGCAACCCAGAAAGAGCTGAGGTTTGAGTCAGAGTTGGCAGCCCCCGCACCCCATCCCCTCTAACCCTGGAGATTTCTGACACATATCTGCATGACAACCTCAGTCACCCCTTGAGACTTCTGAGGCATATCTGGCAAGGCTTAATCTCCACCAGGGCTCTCTACACAACATGGCGCAATCTTGATCTGGCAACGCAACAGCCGTCTCCAAGAAACTGCAGGGAAAGCAGCCTGTTGCAGAGGATGGTCCTGGCAGGCAACTCACCCACGATTGGCCAGTTTCTGCCGTCACTTGTTTGGCCTTTTGGATTTTTCTACACAAGGCAGCTATCACAACAAAGCCATGCCCCTTTGAGTGCTTAAGAATTAATGGTAATAATTTATAGTGAAATATTCAGAAAGTGATGCACACTCCCCCCTGGACTGCAAACTATAAATATTTAAATGCATACATCAAACTGAATAGCAGCCACTTGATTGCTTTTGCATAGATTAAATTCCTCACAAGAGTAATCAAGATACACCGAAATGGAGACATGTAGGTAGAATGAACATTTTTGTTCTACCATGTCTCAATCAAGGACATTTTAAGAACTCAAACTCTGTGTCTTATATACAAGGGATGCACAGATGGTTGGGAGTAAGACATAACTAAGTATACCCAAAAAGTAATTAAATTTTAAGGGGTGACTGTTTTTTTTTGTCTTTCTGCTCAGAGGCTCCTTATTGATGCGATAACATAAACATATTTCATTTTGGGCCAACAACCCACCTGGTATATACCCGTTTATGTGTCTCGATTAAAAAAAAAGACAATAGTGGTCTATTTTTCCACAATTTACGAAAAATATTTACACAGACATTTCTATTTGCAGTTAGATATGTTATTCATTAAATCGTTGAGCCTTATCACCGTGATAAATAACTGTAATTAGAGTAATTGGCATTAAGAGTGGGAAGTCCATTTCAGCTGTAATTGTATAAATGTATTCCCTGGCAGACCAGACACCTTTTTGGTAAATGGAGGACTTGAGAATATAACAATTGAGAATAAATATGTGTGTTATCATCTAATCAGGGCTTTAAGAAGGTCTGATGTGTTCCTGTAATAGTAAAAGAGTGAGAGGTTTTTTATATGAATGGGGCAGGCAGTGTAACAATACATTTTGGGATCATGCTGGATTATACACCTGTTTTTGCACGTGTGTTGTTACTATTTTTGAAGTCTGAATTCATAGAATGAATGCAGTTTAGATACAGATGTCACTTTGTGTCATCTGAAACCCTCTTTAAGATTTCATAGAGAGCTTCAAGTAGGTTGTGGAACCTTTTTTTAGATCCACCCTCATGCATTATTGAAACAGCTTTCGAGTGTTTTTTAGTAGCACTTTTCCTCAACAGCTCTTCCCCAAGCAGATCAGTCCTGCCTATTGTCCTTGATGTGACCCCGTAGCCACATTAAGATGCCACTAGGGAGCCACTGTACTCCTGTGTGTGTGTGTGTGTGTGTGTGTGTGTGTGTGTGTGTGTGTGTGTGTGTGTGTGTGTGTGTGTGTGTGTGTGTGTGTGTGTGTGTGTGTGTGTGTGTGTGTGTGTGTGTGTGTGTGTGTGTGTGTGTGTGTGTGTGTGTGTGTGTGTGTGTGTGTGTGTGTGTGTGTGTGTGTGTGTGTGTCCTGGGAGAATGCTGTAGTGTAGTGCGTATTGCTTTCAGTATTCCGCTCTTATATCACACCGACTGTAGTATGCCTCGTGCATCACAGGCATATAAGTCTTTGGGGCGAAAGATATGTTGCTATATCTTGCGCAGTAAATCAACCTGTGTGTGGTGTTTGATATTTATCTGCCTATAAATGCTTTGAATTACTATATATTGACATATATTGGAGGGGGCTGCTACAGCAAGTGAAGGGCTCACACTCAGAAGTGGTCTTCTGCTGTGCTTGTTGTGTTGTATGTTGTAGCGTTACAACATTGAACGTTCACCACTAGATGATACCAAAATACACCGATACTACACACTGCACCTTTAATTACCGGGACATAATTACTTCCTACTGTGTACTGTTTTTAGACTAGTCTGTGTAAGCTTTATTTCATTTCTACCTCCCTTCTTGAGTTTCTGCCTGAAAGTATTAACAATTAAATGTGGCGCTTTAGGCTTTAAGCCATTAAAACTAGACAGAGACTACATTAACCTGCCATTTACATGTGAGGGAGTTGTTGTGTTCTACAGCATGCTAGCTGTGTGTCATAGTGTTATGGATGCTGCTTTTAACGGGCCACAGGGGCCCAAACGTAGGCAAGCAGACACAGCAAAACATCTGGCAACTGAGCCTCCAAGGATCTCATGGACATTAACCTCCCAAGGACAATTCTCTCTCTGTCTGTGCACCCCAACGCATCATCTGTTTAGTGTGTGTGTGTGTATGTCTCTCTGTCTGACGGTCTGTCTGCCTGTCTGCGTGCGTGTGTGTGTGTAGCTTCCCTATCCCCCTTACTACCTAGCAATCAGTCTAGATCGTGCAAAAGGGGGAAGTTGCCTTAACAACATTTCCGATTCGAGCCATTACAAAACAATTATCGCCTGTTTATCATTGCTACCTGCTAGAACCAATCACAGCCGTTTATCACTCTAACAAGGAACACTTATAGCACCATTGAGCCATTGCTTAAACATTGATGTGTGCAGTGACAGTCAGCACAAACAGGCGTCAGACTGCATGTTCATCACCTGGCAGTTGTTTGTGTTGTATTTCTCGGCCCCCGAAGGTCCTGTCCACGATTCCTTATCTCAGCACCTCCATCCAGCCTGCCAGCAGAATGCATTATCATCCCATCCTGCCTCGGCCTGTGTTAATGTGTGATTGCTATAGGCTGCCTGACTAGACAGACTCTCCCTGCTGATACTCCACAGTGTAAGAAATAGGGAAGTGATTAAAAGGTTGGCATCATTTGTTTAAACATGCAGCTGCATTGATCTGAATCTCCAGGTTATGTGAGCGTTAAAGGTGGAGTCAGTGATTCTAGAGAATGATAATAAAAATACTTTTTTTCAAAATGAGTGATACAGATACAATACCTGTACGTACTGTGTGTGCACTGAAAAAAACCCCACAAACTGTTACTATACAGCCTTGGCTCTGTAAAGCCCCTTTGTTTACATACTAGTTTATAGAGCCTACTAGGCTGTGTATTAACACCAGATTTCTCTTTTTAGCGCACACACAGTATGGGCAGGTAGCACGGATTGTGAGGAGATATTCACTGATTTTTGACAAAAAGGTGATTTTGACAACACGCCTTCTTCAGAATCGCTAACTTCACCTTTAAACAAACAAAACAATTGTTCATTCATACACAAAGGGATTGTTTTGATCGGTGTGTTAGGCCTGAGTGCAGGCTGACTCAGGTGGTCTCCTTCGTGCTACAGACCTTTTTATTAAATGCCAAGAGATTTACTGCGCTGGACCCACAACACTAATTCATTTTGAACAGTGCCAGAGGCCATTTGACTTTCAGTGTTCACCTGCGGGGCGAGACCGAGAGGAAAAGGGGGAAGGAAGTATTGTGTGGTTTTTATTGAGTGCATATGTGTAACAGCACGTCTGTTCTCGTTGTCTTCACTCCCAATCGCATATGTACGTCCTTGTCCCCACTCAACTAGGCATGTATTGAAATATGTATCAAGGTCTCGTTTTTCACAAATTCTGTTGTGAGTGTTTTAGAGCAGCTGTATGTCAACAAGATGTTGTAATTCGGAGCAGCTTGACCTTTAAAAAGCCAACGCTGCTGCGGCAAGATAGCATGGATGATACAGGAGGGTTTGGCAGGGGATTGGAGAGGATATTTCGGAAAGCGTTTCTTTTTGGAACCACGGTGCCTGATGGAGAGCCAGCAGAGAGGCACCTTGGATGCCACATGCTGTGATTTTCATTGTAGTCTGTATAATTCATGCAGGAACCCCTGTGATCTGCGGCCGAATTAAGTGTCCACAAGACTGCGCAGGAGAGAAAGGATGGAGAAGGGTGATAACGCTAGCCCACACAATGATGGCTCAGATGACTAGAAAAAGACAAGGGGCAGGAAATAGAGAGGACTGTGTAGTAGATGGTTTATATGATGACCTTAAAGGCACCAGCCCCAACCAACCCCGCCCCCCCTACCCCCCAAAGGCACCCTGGTCATTAGCTCCCCAATTTCCCAGACCTTCCTTACCACATAGGCTATTTCTGTGTAGTTTCTATTGATGTAGCTCAATACAGTAGGTATGCTTATATGCATCACAATACTGTGCAAAGATATTTGGTTTAATTCTCATTGGGGCCACTTTTTAAAAAAAGTACAACATTTCATGGGTTGTAGTCATTTTGATCATGCACAAAATCAGTGTTCTATCATTCGGGTGGACTGGAACTTTAAATTGATAACTGTGGATCATGCAGTGGAATGAAATGCCAGTGATGGGAGTATTGTTATCGCGCCCCGTGCGATGTTCAATCTGCTGCTTTAAAAATGCCATCCTCTGCGTAAAACGCTGAGACCGTAATTGTTAACTCGCAGCGTTCAATATTTACAAGCAATTAAGCATTTATGCTGTGTCCAGGACTAGTAAGTAGTAGACACTTAAACTGCATCACACACAATGTTTTACAGTTGCCTATAAATTGGCATCAGACAGAGATTACATGATCACCTTGATGTTTGAGGTGCTATTAGACTATATTATGGCCTCATCTGTATCATCAAATAGCAGTAAAATGATAATGGATGAGTCTTATTTTGTGCACATAGGAAACAAATTCTCACTGAGAGCTGTAAGATCCTCTCAAAAGCTTTTTTTTCTTTAACTAAGTTTCATAATATTTATGCACATTATTTTTCAATCATATTTCTGTATAAGCTTATTGAGACACCCAATTTGATATCATATATTGATTTTTTTTTTCAAACTATTTCAGACCAGATTTTCCAGAGGCTTTAAGATATAAATTAATCATGTCCTCGTCTTTGGCAGGCTTTACCCTATTCTGCCTTATTGTTATGGATTTTTTTTTCAATTTAATCTGTGAGTTTCCGAGCGCCTGTGATAAATGAAAGTAAGGTTCAGGTCAGTTGACCCTGACCTCCCAGAGGATCAAAAATCACTTTTCAGCCTTCCATTTTAGACCACACACCCAGGCCACAAAGACATTGAGGAGGAGGAGGAGGAGGAGGAGGAGGAGGAGGAGGAGGAGGAGGAGGAGGAGGAACCAATGTCAAGGGGTCAAGAAAGTACAAATCATATTTTCATGTCTGCTGCTTTCGATTCAGTCCCCTTTCTTTGCCTTAGCTTGAAGATCTAAAGCTCCGTCTTTCTATGCGGCTTCCGTAGGCAAACTGTTTTCCAAAATAGCATCTTAGTCACTGTCAGTACTCTGCCCAAGTCCTTTGTAAAGATTCCTGTGGTGAAGCTTACGTTTTTTTACTCATTTTACCAATCTTTTTCATATCAGCGAGAAGAAGTGAACATCATACGGTGAACACTCTTTGATGCACAGACAGTGTTTTGTTTTGTCACGGCTGACGCTGGTTGTTATCCGCACGGAGAGGGGGATTGAATCGTCAATGCTTCAAAGCCCACCCCTCTCTCCCCACTGTAATCTTTGCAAATCCCACCACTTGTCTGATGAATTTTTACCAAAACGTGGCGTCTCGCCCGCACCCGGCAGCTTTCGCCGTTGTTGGTAGGTTATCAGACTTGCTGAAATTGCTGTGCTTATCTGGCAAACTGGACTTTGATTTACAATACAACACTGAAAGCCCATGTTCTAGGGCTTGTGTCTCCGCAGTGTCCAAGGCAGGGATGAAAGAACTACCACAGCATTGGAGCAGTCATGCGATTTTCTTTAGAAAAGATGAATCTAATTTGAGATGCCTGGCGCTGTACAAGATGTCTGTGTCTCACTGGATCTCCCATTGATCTAGTCATAATTCTAAACAAATTTTAAAGTGTGTTAATGATTTGTTAGGCAGATTGATACAAAATAAATACACTATAATTGTAATATTCAAGTTACCATTTGATGGTTATTGATTAAGTAAAACTGCCGGTAGCTTACGGTTACTCAAATGGGATGACTTGTTGCTTTTTTTCAAATGAATGTAATTTATAATGAGATGAACTACTTTATATCCAGTCTCATATTTTTCAAATAGAGATTTTAATACATTAACAATACCATTGAACACAATCAGGAAATGATGATGGATGCCGTGGGTGTTTACTATTGAAAGCCACTGCCAATTTAACTTTTTTTTTCCTGTAGCTCTTCCATTTCCTTTGTGCAGTGCATGGTGGGAGGACAGTGTCCATCAACAGCACTTACAAATAAAGCTTGTATTTTTCCCCATGCATGACTCTTTTGTGTAGTCCTAATTTTAGTTATCCATTATATACAGAAAACCCAGTTAGAATTAGTGTGTAGTACGAAATTGGAGGACAACAGGAAAGACTCTGTGGCAAAATGATGCTTCATTTTTATATCGCCAAAATAACGTTGAGAGTGCTATAGTGCGAGTCAGTATTACATATTCATTTGAAATGCGAGAATGGAAAAAGAGAATATTTTAATGGAGAAACTTTCATGGATTTTTACAATACCATGTGTTGCTACCTCGCAGTGACCATGCCATAGTAGAATAAATAAAAGGCAAGGGAAAATCAAAGACAGCATAGGGTTCAAAGAGGTTACTCGATAATGAAAATAACCCTTAATAGCGGCCATACAGGATAATAATCCTATTTCGCAGCCCAGCTATAATAAGAGGATAAAAGGTCGTCATGGGAATCCTCTCCTCCTGCTAGTGCACAAGGCGAATAGAAGTCACAGCACATCAACCCAAGAGCTAGCAAGCTGCTGCTGGCTTGTATGTGTGTCCCTGAACAAAAAACCCTGAAAAATGAAGTATTTTGCCCCTTTGGAGCGTTCTGCTCTCTATGGGTAATAGATGATGGATTGTGTGACATTTCCGGCCATGCTTGTTTGGGTATTTCACAGCGATATATGCGGCTCTTTTTCTCCCAGGCCTGGATGCGCAGCTTTATTGAGCCCAAATGAGAAGGTGGTGTGTGACGGAACATTACATGTGGAAAACAGAGTGTAGGCATTCTCACCGGGTAATAAAACACCGACCCCCCCTCCCCCACCCCCCCTTCCATGACCCTTTTAATATTGGCACAGTATGACCAGACCATGCGTTGCGGTGGTATCAGTTTTTCACTGTAGCACACACTGGAGCAGAGCTGAACGCGTATCGTTGAGAGGACATGTATTTGAGAAGGGATGTCTGTGGGATACTTTCTCTCATCTTAGCCTCACTCTCATATCCCAATGAAAGCCAAAGGCTCCTTCTTGATTAGTTCTTTATTGGATTTATTAAATGGAGCTCTTCTGTGCTGACAACACGTGTTGTTTGCTGTCCACAGTACATTAGACAGTTATTCCTATTAGCTGGATGCCTTATTAAAGTATGTATTAACTATTTGAGAAGCAGATGAGGATGGATGGATGGATGGATGGATGGATGGATGGATGGATGGATGGATAGATTGATTAAGTATTTATTTCCGAAGCATTTGAATCATTACTCATGTCAGACAGCTATGGGATGTCTAATGCTTACCCATGTATTCCCTTACCTCCGGGATATTGTCTCTGATTAACAGATATTGATTTATTAGGTTTTGGCACAATGGAGTTTGATTTTGAACCCATTTTTTTTCGAAGGCAAAAAGCAATGGAAACAGAAATAAATTGGTTGAACACAGTTTTCAAAGCATAAATCAACCAACCAAACTTTCTGGCCAACAGTTAGATGAAAAGATCGATCCATTTTTCCATCAAATATGCAGGTACCTTGTGTAGCCATTCGTTGTTACAGGTTTTTGTATGAGTGAAACAAGTTATTAAGTTTTAGAGGTGCTGGTACAGAGTTTTTTTTGTTAACCTTTGAATAGAGCCAGGCTAACTGCTTCTAGTCTTTGTGCAACACTTACCCAACCGTCGACATTGACCCAAACTCTGATAGTGTAGCTTAATGATTGTACACAGCCACAATGATCAGTTTCTGCTTAGCATCACACATAACAGAATATAAATAGAACTACTTTATTACCTCTACTGTTCTTACTCAGTCCTGTAGAAAATATCCTAATATGTTCATATACAGTCGCTCATCTTATGCACGGATGAGTGAACCACATCACCAAGGAAAAAACAAGATCTTTTTTGATTAATCTCCTATCACCTAGTATGAGTTGTGAGACAACATGATCATGTTATCATAAAAATGTGATAACATATTAGTATCTAATCCCACATAGATTTTTCCATTCTGTTACATTTTGGGTGTGAGAGGTTGAAGGCTGTGGCCTATGTGATGGGAGGCTATGGAGCTGTGGCAGGTCCTCGTACGGGAGTTCAACGGGATCAAAATTAGTTATTAGGCGCTCGAAGGGCAGTAAATTTGCCGGGCTATAATTTCCACTCTCCGATTTATGGCTTGCCCTCAAGGGGCCTTTACAGCATCGAGACGACCCCTCTTACCTCGCCAGGGGAAGGTTATTGTAAATCAAAGTTCTCCTACCCACACTGCGCCATCACACTCTCTCTCACAAACACACACACCCTTATTGACCTTTTATTTACAATTTTTGGGGGGTTTTCCGTACATCCCTGCTGTGTTTTCTCTGAAACCATCCTTTTCACAAGTAGCTGTTTGTCATTGGGGTGTTGTTCACCTCTGCCACCATTATACAGTATTAAATGCATCGCAATTTAAATGTTAAATGCATTGCAATCGGTGAGCTGACCAGTCCTCGGCTGCCCTGCTATGGCATCATAACAGTGTCAAGCACATGTCCCTTGAGGACAACCAGCTCATTGTCCTTTTCCCAGAACTGGCTCGTATTTGTTTACTCAGCGTGCTCTTTTTTTTGTGTGTCTTTTAGCCCATTCGTTTAACCGTCCAATTTCAGAAATAATCATAGGCAATCAAGCTGAATAAAATCAATGTATTATTCAACCGAGATAATTCAATGGGTTTCCTTTTTTTCCATGGCTGGTTTCATTTTAAGTTAATGGTTGATTGCTAATGATTTATTCCTGATTGGTTTATTTGTGCATAAATTGTCCACCCCTGTGAAGTGCTGTTAGATTTATGTGTTTGCAAAGGACATCTACAAAGAGATACAAAATTAGACAGGCATGGTGCTTCATTAAATTGAAGGTCAGGAAACACAAATACAAGCTGGATGTTTTTTTTGTTTTTTTTTACAATAGCCCCCCTACAGCTTCTGTGTATATTGAATCATGCTCTCTGGTATTGAGAGGCTGTTTGAAGTTATGATGGCTTTACAACAACCTGACAGTTTCTGCCAACAAATAAAAGGTGGAGTGAGACTTCAAACGGTGTCATATTCATGCCTATAAGGTTCCTTATAAGTTCTGAAGCCACTATAGGACTGATTGTCAGAGTCAATGTGTCCTCTGTGTCTTTTTTTATATAGATGAAAGGCAACTACACAATTCCTGAGAAGGCTTTAATGATAGAGGCAGGCTGGTGGCGGATGGAACACTTGTTGCCTTCCTTTTAAACTCAAGGGCGTGTCACAACAAGGAAGTTGAAATGCTCACTCAGCACGGATGATATTCTGCTGAGGAAACAAAGTCTGCTGGTGGAGATGAAGATCATGTGTAGTGGCTTGTTCCTCAGTGTCTCTATGGCTCCTCAGTGTCTGATCCATAGTCCCCTATAAGACTGAGCCTTCTTTATCAGCAAGATGCAGGCCAAGAGTCTAGCTGGCTCTGGTCCGGAGATGTGTGGTTGATTTTATGGAGGTCACTTCTTTCTATATAGGTCCTAATTCTCTTTTGTCTTGAGGAGCGACTTATTTGGCCTATAAGTCTTAAGCGGTCAGTGACTGCACTATGTACATTTTGAGGCATGTCAGATGTGATGGGTGTCTCGTCAATTGAGGACCTACATTGTTGATAGTAAGAAAATCAGAAGAAAGTAGAGATGTCATAATTCTTTTTACTAACTGAGGCCTTTAAGTTCCTTAGGCCATTGATGAAGCTTTTTGAAACGTGCTGTTGCAGCAACAGTTGATACCAAAGCTATCTTCTGGGCCATCCCAAAATTACAATATGTTGACTCTTTTGAAAACTCCTCCCACCATTCCACTAGAAGTGCATGGGAAAGAAAAACATTGTGTTAATATAGACAGATACTGTTTAGTTGATACAGTCTTACGCAGCACTATTAGTTTCCCCCCGGCAGGCCTAAAGCTGCGTAGTGGAGCAGGGTCGTTCTCTTGCATGTGTAGACATTTGTTAACCGTGGTGAAATGCAGCGCTTCGTATTGATGGCAGCACGCTCATCTCATCATTAATTCATAACCGCCCCTCTGTCATGTCCTCCCTTTGGTCTCCACATTGTAAATATAACACTGTTTATCAAATATTGAAGACCTTACAGTACAGCGGAGCATTCTGTAACTCCCGATGTAGTAATTGAAAAAAAAAACGCAAATATCACAGTGAGGCCCTTTGTTTGTTGCATGCTCATTGCTTGTTATGTGGTGCTTTCCCAGAGTGTTCTCCGTCACACCAAATTAGAGTCACGGTGCGCTCACAAAGAGGCCTCTTTATGCTGCTACAAAAGCCTCATGCCATGAAAGTTGTCAGGAATTGTGTAATTCATTCTAAAGGTTACACACACTACTCTCTTATTGAATCGTTTACCGTCTTATGGTCCTCATTTAAGGTTTTTCCTGTTGGTTTCAAATGACGCTGCTCATCATCTTTTTTTCCTATTCAAAGTTTCCTGAGGCTTGGCTGCAAGAGACGGTGACTGTTTTTTTGGGGGGTTATTTTTTTATATGCTTTCCAAGCTGCTCATTGTGTGTTTCACTTGGTTAAATCAGCATGCCGTCAATCACAGCACCACTTCTCTGGCTCTCCTGAGAGTGATGCACAATAGCCAGTTTGTTTTTTAGCCTGGAAGCATGAAGAAGCACACCTCCATTTTTTGCTGCTGTAATTTTGTCCGACAATCGGGGCCCACTCAGGGAGGAAGCCTGGTGCACCATTTCATTTAGAGTTCACCTTCTAGGAAGACTCAATTCTCTTTCACACACACACACACACACACACACACACACACACACACACACACACACACACACACCCTACCTGACGTATTGCAGTGCTAGGCAGTCTACCCAGGTAATGAGAAGTGAGGGAGAAAGAAAAGAGGGAGTGTGTGTGTGGTGGGGGGGGGGGGGGGTATAGTGGTCAAGCAGGTCATGGATAAAATGGTGCTATAAAGGCTTGAAGCAAAACCCTTACCTCATCCGTGTTGATTTTTTATACTTCCCAGCTGTTTGAATGGACTATAAAGTAAAGCAGTAACACTTCATCAAAGGTGGGCCATCAATTAAACGACCTTGGATAACATTTTGAAAGAAATAGAGAGGACAACCAACCATTAAAAAGCATGCAGGCTGTATTCAGCCCAGCATACCGACGCTGTGTAGAAGCTCATTTATTTCTCATTGACAAGTTGACTCAGCAATCAAAACCACTGTGTTACCAAAAATCACAGTTCTGCTTTGGTTAGGAAACTCCGCCCCTGTTCACAGCTGGGTTTGCAATTGGCGTCAATGTGGAGAGTCAGCATTGCTCTTGTAACCGTGTGTGTGCATACAGTATACTGTGTGTGTGTGTGTGTGTGTGTGTGTGTGTGTGTGTGTGTGTGTGTGTGTGTGTGTGTGTGTGTGTGTGTGTGTGTGTGTGTGTGTGTGTGTGTGTGTGTGTGTGTGTGTGTGTGTGTGTGTGTGTGTGTGTGTGTGTGTGTGTGTGTGTGTGTGTGTGTGTGTGTGTGTATATATATATACAGCATGTTAGTGTTGGTTTGCTGTGCATCAACCTCTACTTCAACTCGACATGTTCTAACCACAGCAGAGGTTAAAGTCCACCCAAGCGCAATGCTCTGTCACGCAAGGCCCATCCCCATGTGCATCTTTACCTTTTAACTTAAACACTATAGTGCTTTGGTTCCTCTCTGTGTGTTTCCACCACACTGCATTCACATGTTGCACCTCAGAATGTCTTTGTGATTTTGATACTGAACATATTTTGCCTTTCTGGTGCATTGTAGAATTGGATGGATTCTTACTGTAATTTGGTGTCAAAATGTACATCTTTTTCATGCTGATTGTATGGTGAAAGGGCTTCTATATAATGTGATGCAACAATTAATCGTCTTACAGTACAATTATAATAGACCGTGTTACCATTATTAAACAAGAGTTTCCAGTTTATTTTGAATCACATATGAACATTGAGCCAGTAGGCGATTAGTTTAGCTTGCATTCAGGACATTCAGGACATAAACCAGCTAACTTTCAAGCCAGACTAATGGATGTATAGAAACAATTGTTTTTTCAATACTACTGTTTTTTAAAACTTAAGCCAGTTACATGTTAAGGCTTTAACTTGTCTTGTATGTGTGTGGCAGAACATGTAGCAGTAATTTAAGTTGGTTAAATGAGGCCATGTTTATTGGTCTACTTCAGACATACTAACTTTTTCATCTAGGACTCTAGGTGCATATATTTAGGGTGCACCCAATATTACATTGAATATGTCATGATACATTTCAGGTGCACTGGTGCGGCTAGTGAAAATATACAGTAGACGCACTCCACAGATATTTGGGCACATGAGTTCCCAAAACAGGTGCACTCTGGAGCCCTGCTACCTATGCTGCATGTTCTAACTATAAACCCACAATCTCATTTTTAATCACATAAATAAGTCCCCTTGACTTTTTTCGAAGCCTTCACTCTGAACACAGATTGAGTCAGCGGTCATTTTGGGATTTCTCATTGTCTATGGTGTGTCAGTGCAGAGGATTTGTTGCACTATAAGGTCTGTAAGGGATGGTAACGCTACTCTGGCTGTGAGACACAATATTGCCCGACACTCCCTGGAGTTTGTCTGTAACACTGAGTTATTGTCCTTGTCTTCCTGAAGGGCAGATGGTGTACACATTCTGAATTACAATGGCGTGCCTCACATTGACAAATCACTGACTAGTTTTTACTCGTCTGACAGCTTGTGAGACTTGATTTGTTATTATATTTCAATTGTATGTTAAGCACATTGTGATTGTGTGCTGTGCAATAACAATAAAATGTGTCACAAAATAAGGAGATATGTCAAGACACACCAAGGTGACTCAAAAGTATTATATTAACAAAACTATCGAAATGAGAAAAAACAGCTTATCTTGACCTTCAAAAAGTCAAAAACAGGCAGATTATGTTTCATGAAAAACTAGTAAACAAATTAAATGGTATAAATAACTTTTAGCTGTAAATGTTATCCATACTTAGTCATACAGATAATCCTTGCCATTTCTTTATTATTATTATAATTTTCTTGCTTTTTTTCAAGGTTTCATCATGGTTTCTTCTTCTCATGTTCTTGACTTTTTTTCGCTTTTTGTTGAAGGACCGAGCTAAATCGATATACACTGAGCCAACTATTATCAGTAGCTATTGTGTGTCTCAATTTCTGCAATACTATCCATACTGCACGCTCCAATACATACACACTTTTTTCCTTTTTTTTGACTCTGAAATAAAACACTGAACATGCTGGTTATTGCTGTACATCAATAAGAAGATAACAACCCACCGTCCCATCACTCAGGAGTCACATTGAGACAGTTGTGTGTTTGATTCCTTTGTACCTGCTTGACAAAAGCATCTCCAAAGACGTGTCTGTTCTGTGTCTTTACTTTTGTCTGTGTTGATGGGGACAAAGCATTGAAGTTTCTCTGAAGGACAGGTTCCTCCTCTTTTGGTTGTTAACTAGAATGTTACTGTCATAAGCATATGGCCCTGCATTCCTGTGTGAGCTTGTGAATTCAAACTGTGTTCAGAAAAAGGATCAGTGCATAGAGGACACTGTTTGTGGTTTGTCAGGTCTGGAGTGGAGTGGAAAAGCAGGGTCATCAGACAGTAACTGATGTATAAATGTAGTTCAGGCGTATTTGAATCTTTTGTCATTGTCCATCTACAGAAAAAATGGAGAGAGAGAGAGAGAGAGAGAGAGAGAGAGAGAGAGAGAGAGAGAGAGAGAGAGAGAGAGAGAGAGAGAGAGAGAGAGAGAGAGAGAGAGAGAGAGAGAGAGAGAGAGAGAGAGAGAGAGAGAGAGAGAGGAAAAACATTTACCTAGTTTGATCTCTGTGTGACCTCTAAGCTACATCATAGTAGTTACTTTAAAAAAAGAATACTTTCTCGCTCCCCATCCTCCTTCTCTTGCTCCTACTTTTTTCCTCCTTTTCTTCTTTCTCTTTTCCCTGACACCTTTTTTAAGTATTAAAACTGTATGTTAACGTGTCAATGTTTTTGTTATTTGAATAACTCATAGTAGGAGTTGTTCTCAGTGATTTGATGTTTTTCAATTGTCCAGTGTTTACAGTACACTGCATCACTTTACCTGTGGCGGAGTATTGTGTGATGCTGACCCTTGTACTGACCTGTTCCTTAACCTTTCTTATTTCTTTCTTCACATTTTCAGGAGTTTGCTGCGCTGACAAAAGAGCTCAATGTCTGCAGGGAGAATCTGCTGGAGAAGGAGGAGGAGATCTCTGAGCTCAAAGCCGAGAGGAACAACACCCGGGTGAGGACATGCACGCACACAGACACCCACACACACACACACACACACACACACACACACACACAAACAAACACACCTTTAATAATATACTTAATCGATTATACTGCTACCACTTATGCCAATTATGTAAAGCGGTGTCTGGGCAAATAGAACTGATCTTTCAAATAGAAATTAAGTTCATAATTATATGTGTTCTGTCTACATCCAACACCCTTTAAAGCTTAAGTCAGTGATTATGGAGAACGCATGAATCAGTAAATCTCTCCTCATTACGTGCTGAATTTTCTTTTGTTGGTGTTATTACACAGCCATAGTAAAACATATACTGTATGTAGAGTAGATAAAGTGTATGTGTACAAAGGGGCCACCATAGCTAGCAGCATGGCAGTTTACAGAGCCTAGGCTGTGTATTAACACTGGATTCTTTTAAATTTCCATTGCAAAAGTTTCTAAAAGTTTCACAAGTCAACCTCGAAAAGCCTGCTTCACCTTCTTATCGACAGCGCCCTGAAGAAGCTTAAGCTATCTGGTGGGTACGCTCTGTTTTTTAAGGGCTGCAGAAGCAAGCATCCAAAGCAACCATGTGCACTGTCTGTTTCCAATTCACAGACCTACCTCATTAGCTCCCCACAGCACATTCTGGCAGAATATCTTTCCACTTAGTTTTTACCGTTGAGCAGCCATCCATGTAAACTAAGTCCAAATGGTGCTGATGCCCTGCAGTGTCCGGTTCATTGTATTTGAATGAGAGAAAAAAAATACCACAAATAAACAAAAACACATTAGGAAATCAGCTTGATTTTTGGCTGACCCGATAAGTCCCGCATCTTAAATAAGAAAACATTTCCCTTTTTTTAAAGCAGTGAGCAGACTCTGCTGTTGACAGATAAGACTCTGTTTTCCATCCACACTACTGATTATGTGTGCTGGATTTACCGTCTTGCACTATCATTCTCTGGGTACTAGAGGAGGCGGAATATTTTAGCACAACAGCAACTGAGAAAAAAAAACAACAACAGGGTGAGGTGCAAGAAACGGGGCAAGAAAAAAGCAATTTTCAAACTCTCACTTCACTATCACCTCAAATTTTCCAATGTGAAATTACTAGGCAAGCTTAATTAGGCTTGGTTATGTCGCTAGTCGGGGTTTTTAATGGTTCATAATAGCATGTTGGAAGGCGTATGTAGACAATCGGTGGGCTTAGGATCTGACGGCATACAGTATGTGATGACAGGGGTAAAGTTGATTGGTTGTTTCAGATAGGCAGAACAAGCTAATGACATGCATAATAAAGGATGACATTTTCTTTTTATTGTGGCTATTGTTCTTAAGACGTTAGCGAAGGCAGAATTTGTTTTGTATTATGGTTGATGCCACGGTGTGCATTGTGTTGAGTGTGTAGGAGTACATATACTGTAGTATGCAAACATGATGGCTGCTAATGAGACAGTTGCATCAGTCCGACAAGAGAAAGGACAACACCCAGACACCCAGTCTCTTTTTAAAGTGCAGTGGATATATGCATGTTGGCTTTCTTCCACCTTCTATGCACAGTACATGTACATACAACATGTGTTGGGCCCATTCAGGCAGACAATTAGACACACAAGAAAAGCAGACAACAAACTATGGATACAATGTTGTGTTGTTTTCAATGGCAACAGATACAAAACAGATGCTTGAAGATGGATGTAATTGATAATATCTTGATTGGGAATTTGCAATTGTGCTTTACCTCTTTGTTACTTTATTTTAAACCACATGTGGAGGAATATGGTTTCCCTGGATGCATGTTTGAAGGGATAGTTGAACCGAAGCCAAGAAATAGTATGGCACATGAACCAATGCACAATGTTTTTTTACACTTCGATTTTTGTTAGGGTAGCTCTGTGCTCAGCTAAGCTAAGCTAACCTGTTGCTGGCCCCTCTACATATTGAACGGACAGAGACTGGAAAGTTGTACCAATCCGAGCAAGAAATTGAATATTATATATAAGGGTACTTCCCAAACTAGTTATTCTTACATATGTTATCCCTTAATGATGATGATGCTGAACCACCAGCATCCATAAATCAACTTCAAGTAAATACAGTATATCCTACAACCCTCTTAACATGTAGGTTGTCTCTGTGTCTTTGATTGGGCAATTTGACACAGATGTTGTGTTTTATTTGGCACCTCTTTCACAAATTGACAACAACACGTATGTGTTTCTTGTAGGTATAGGAATATGATGCATTGATACACAATTAAACAATATCCTGCTTACTGTGTCTCTCTTATTTAGAAGCATTGTAGAGCTTGGTTAAAAAAATAAATGCAGCTGTATTTAGTTCGACCAGTGATACCGAGTGGGGAAGTGGATTTCCTAACCAGTGGTCAACCACAGAATACATTGTGGAAGCCTTCAGCCCGGGATGTTTAGACTGGTGAAGAGAAGGTATGTCAGGGAAGAAGAGGCCAGTGAGGTTTGTAGTCTCGGTAAGAATGGGGAGATGATTTTGAGCTGGAAGTATGCAGCACTCTCTCCAACCAGATCATTATTTTTGGGGGTATGAATGGTATGTACTTGGACAGCTGTGTTTCTCCAAAAAACTGTGATAGTGTTTCATGATCCAGGACCAATATGAGTAACAAGGGGAAATGAAAATGAAAGCAGATTATACTAAACATGGAATTAATGATGCTTTACCTCTGCAAACACAAAATAATTCTGTCTACATGGTCACATATTGGTTGTTGTTTACTACCAGTTGTTGTTAATGGTGTCTTAGGTGCCTTACCTGAAGTCAGTGCTAACAGATCTACATGTCTGTCTGTTGTGTGTTGGCAGCTGCCTTGGCATGCTACGTAGCAACCCAGGTTGTTATAATCCCTTTTGTGCACTGCTGGAAGAATAGCTCTTACCTTTTGAGTAGATCTGAATTACTTTTGTTCGCAAACTGCAGCGAAATTCCCTAAAGAATAAAATGGATGTAGTTAGTGTAAATGGCTGCTGCCGTGTAAGATTTTCTTGATGCACACTTGTTAAAAGGATTGGGTTGTCACTCTAATAATAATACAAAAAGAAAATGCAATTTTCGGCCCCACTTTAAAAACTCAACTAGAGAACCAATTTGTTTCAGCATTGCACAGAGATAGCTTCGCTTTTGCTTCTTCAGGCTTGCTTTTTCTTGAGCAAGCCTCAAGAAGCATTGATTCTTGGATAACATTTGTCTTATTCTTTGAATTTTTTATTTGGTGGTACAGTGTTGTTGACTTGTCTAGTAGAGAGTCTGTTGAAGGACACTTTAAATGCACCTTTTTTTCTTCTATTGTTTGCAAAAATAGGCTTCAATAAATCCTCAAAAGGATACTTTGGTGTGCAGCAAACTCCCCTCTTGTTTTTGAATTCTTTCATGTAATGCCTATAACTTTATAACACCGTTGTGAGGGGGATTCCTACTAGGGGTGTTACAAAACACAAAAGTCACGGTACGGTGCAAGAATACTGCTGAAAGTTCTCTAATAGATAAAAGTAATCTCAAATAAAAGTGCAAGTGAAGGCATATCTACACCCGCAGCTTATGGGGCTTTTTCAGTACACAAAAACACTACTGCTGTGAACAACAAAGTTCTACAATAAATAAAATACTCAAATGAGTCCCGCACCGCAATCAAAACGAGCCTTTACATTCGGCACATTTAAGTCATATTAACGCTTTTTAGGCCCATCATTACGAATTGCGGTTCACCTCTTGAACTGCTGTACAGTACTGTATCTGTATGTGTCTGTATTTGTGACGGTTCGGTATGAATATGTGTATTATTTTGACACCCCTAATTCCCACTATTCCAATGGTGATGATAACAGTCATTTCCTCCTGTGTCTCTTTTTAGCTACTGCTGGAGCATTTGGAGTGCCTGGTGTCTAGACACGAGCGGTCACTTCGTATGACGGTGGTCAAGCGGCAGGCCCAGTCTCCATCGGGGGTGTCCAGTGAAGTGGAGGTCCTCAAAGCGCTCAAGTCCCTGTTTGAACACCACAAAGCCCTCGATGAGAAGGTAAGGGAGGGTGCGCCGCCATTAGCATCCATTGTCATTTTCATTTTAATGTGTCTACCTAATCCAGGAATCAGTGTGCCTGCTGTATTATTGGTCTTCTATGTATGATGCAGGTGCTTTACATTTGTTTCAAAAATTATAATTACGGCCCTTGTATCATGTATATACATTGGAATCAAATGTTATGTTGCCATCCAACCGTAATTGGTTTCACTGAATTTTTCCGGGGGATTCAGCAATGTTTTAAATAATTTCCACATTTCCATGTTTAGAGATATGTGTAATCATATGAATATATGAAGACGGTGACATTATTTGTATTTGTTAAACGTGAATCATGTATTCTTGCGTTGTATGTATGTTGTAATAGAGGGATTAGGTTCATACGTTGAAACATTGTCATCCGTGTGTTTTCCTGTTATACCATTGTGAAGGGTTGTGTGCCCATTCCAACCACAGCGCATCTCTCCTGCCTCCTCACAGGCTGCTGATTCGTGACTTCTGCCCCCTGAGTGATATCACTATCACCGCGGCCCCCTGTAATCCATTCATCCTCTCCTCTAAAAGCAATTTTTTTTCTATAAAGCGTGTGCTATGGCATGCTGTTCAAGGGAATAAAAGCTGCGGGGTTACAATTTCAACTCCGACCCCTGACTAACTTTTTAATCCAGGATCAACCCTTCTCTGAGATCTGTTGTCCTACCTGGGATGCAGCAGCGTGTATTGCACAGTTACCACACAGTGCTAGTAATTGCTCCATCACAGCCGGGAGTGACAATCCTAGAAGGAGATGTTCTGAATTCACAGAGGGAGAAAGGAGTATGGCGGGGGGGGGGGGGGGGGGGGGGAGGGGGGGACGACGACACTGTGCTTTAAAAGCAATAGAAGCCTCATAGTGTGTCTTTGAAGCCACAGCAAAGTGTTCTTGTGGAAATAAAAAGGACAGCTCTTTCTTTTGTATCAGCAGGGATTCTCTCTGCTGTGTTAACCCTTGGTTGTTAAGACTGGAATTTAAAGGTCACATATTATGCTCATTTTCAGGTTCAAAAAATTGTAATTTGGGTTTTCTTCGAGAAGCTGTTTTAGTGAATTTTCATGGTTCAGTGTCCCAAAAGAAAACCTTTATATTTCTCACAGTGCCATTGCTGAATCTCCTCTTTTCAGAAATGTGTGCATTCCATGTCCTGCTCATTACAATGCAGCAATTTTCATTTTTTTAATACGATGGTCCATCATGATACATCTTTCTTGTTTTTGTTTTTCCAGGTCAGAGAGAGACTACGAGTGTCACTGGAGAGGGTTTCAGCCTTGGAGGAGGAGCTCACAGCAAACAATCAGGAGGTAACACGCCCACTTTCTTGTTCTGTTTACAAGTAATAATGTTGTTTTCACTGTCCTGTACAAGTACTATCATCAATGTGTTGCATTTGGGGGTATTTTATCCTCAATGGCAATGGAATGATAGGAGGATAACGACATAATTTGAACATACAACATACAAGTCGTGTCACAAATATACTGAAATATGGATGCATAACATTGCATGCCTCTAAAGAACATGAACCTGCTCACATACAACCGATGAACAGCATTAGGTGTTATACTTTATAAACAATACAATGTGTCCTGAATTATCTATCAACTCAAATATCCCAACAAAAACAACAAGAGAACCTCCTCTGTTCACATTAGTATCCGAGGCAAAGCGCTGACAGACAGACAGGGTAGTGGAGACCCTTTTGCTTCAGTGGCCTATAACTCCCTGTCACCCCTCCTGGCTCAGACTACAGCAGAAGTGCTGGAGCGATTCTCACACTTTGCAGATGTGTGGTTACAGCTAGGGAAAGGCCCCTAAGGCTGCCACTTCACAGCCTGTCACACATGCCAGTCTGACAATCAGGGCTACAATCATACACTGGTAATGGCTAGAATAAAATTGTTGGTAAGGAGAGGAGAAGGGATGGGAGGTGGAGGGACAGACAGTCAGGTTGGGAGAGAGCAGCAAAGACAGGCAGAAGACCGAAATAGAGGTGGCAGGTGGGAAGCAGCAGAGGGTGTGAGTGTGAGTGTGGGTGTGGGTGGGTGTCTGTGTGTCGGCGTCTGTGTTAATGAGAGGTGCACTTGGCCAAAGATCATCTGACAAGAAGTGGAGACGAGAGGGGCATGGGTGTTATCCATGAAGTGGGGGGAAAAGTGGAACTGACTAGGGCCCAAATCATTAGTGCCCTCAAAAAGCCTGCTTTTACTATACTTTTAAACTAAGTATGAACAGTTCTTAGTGATTACCATTATAAACACTTCAGATTCACTGGAAGAGTTGTATACTTAATTATTTTATAACACAAAATTATTATTTTTTTGACATGGATCAATGGCGAAATGGGGCCCACTGACACTACTTATTTTGGGCACAGAGTTTTGTCTGTACGCCCCTGAAGAGGTGGGAAGGAGAGAAAGACAGAGTGAGGCTGAACAGACAGATTGTAATGATGTGTTCGGGTAGTGAGTTCAAGTTGCTGGTGGTCTGAATCCAAAGATTAAATTATGTAAGCTCTGGTCCGAAAAGGGAGTTGAATCGAACAGAAGAAAAAAGCAGTTGAACAGTTAATAAATATATATATTGTGACAGGGTCACTGCTTCCCAAAGCATGCCTCTCATTTTTCTTTTACAGCTTTTTTTTTCAGGACAGAGACTGCTTTTTTAAACTGACAGACATCTCAGGAGTAGAGAACATAGCACTTTGAAATTTTTTCTTTTCTCACATATCTCGGCCAAGGTTATAAAAGAGCGCACAGTACTTATTTTGCGAGGCAGTCCCTCATAAATGGTTAACACTACACACCTGACAGTGCGGCGGACGTATGATTGATTGGACCTTGAGGCGCTGGAAGATGCAGCTAAAGCTTCTTTGCGGGAATAAAGAACGTCCGTGTCTCGTGGGCTCCAGGGAGGCGGGTTAGAGCTCGACCGGTAATTGAATGGTGATGGAGGTCTGGTAAAAGCCCCCCCACCACACACATACTCTGTCTGTCTGTCTCTCTCACTCACTCACTCACTCACTCACTCACTCACTCACTCACTCACTCACTCACTCACTCACTCACTCACTCACTCACTCACTCACTCACTCACTCACTCACTCACTCACTCACTCAGTCACTCACTCACTCACTCACTCACTATCTCTCTCACACACACACACACACACACACACACACACACACACACACACACACACACACACACACACACACACTTCTCCCGGCAGGGCTCTTTAGAAAACATGCGGCCATGCCCGACAAAATCATTGGCCCCTGACCTCACAAAGGCTCAGGTGTTCAAGTGTCCCCTCACTGATTACTGCTGGTGATTGCAATTTACTGTTAGGGAACAAACAGTAATACATGATATGTGTTGGAGTCTATCTGTGGATAAACTGTTGTTATAGGGGGACACAATGGGCCCTAATCAACAACACTGTGACACATTTTGAAAAATAATATCATGTAATTTTCGGTGGTCATGTTCAGGTAATCATAAACAACATGAGTGACGCAAATGCACTTAAGCTGATATTATAATACATAAAGTTTGATTTAAGCATATAAACGGTCAAACTTAAAGTCCTAAATCGTGGATGACTGCCGGAAATGCACCTGTTGGAAGACAAAGAAGAAGTACTATACATCCCTTTTGCTTGATATTGTGGAAAGACTTGAGGCAGTGGAAGATAATGCAATCTTTAGTTGCTTACTGTCCTTGATGGCCACAGTTAGTAGCTTCTGTAAATTCCCTGAAAGGGAGGGGTTCTCAAGGGAGCGTCGCAATGCAGATTCTGCTAAATACTTCAATATTATACACTGTTTCTTTGCAAATAAGGTCTCAGGATTTGTATGTGTGTATTGTGCACATACATTTGCTGCGACTGCATGTGATTGATTGTAATTTAAACGCACTGCAGCAGAGACTTGCATCTGACATGTTACCAGCTCTCACCTTGACTAAATCAATCTTTTATACCCCAAGACACCTCCCCCCTCCCTCTCCCCCCCAACAAAAATCAAATGTTTCCAATGACAGACTGACAGTCCACTCCATCCAACACGGTATAGTGCTGTAGAAAGATAAGGCAATCGTGATTAGGGGGGGGGGCATCATTTTCTTCTTGTCCCTCTCCTTCTCCCTGTGCGTCAGATGTCTGCCTTTGATACGAGGTGGATCAACAACATCAAAAAGCATATCATTTTTTTCGGCACAGTGTTCATCTTGCATACGGCAAACTTCTCCTTTTGCTTTCTGTCATTTCACTGCCGGAGACGCATCTGCAGCATCTATGCCATTCATCACTTGTTTGGCCTCTATCTCGCAGGAGGGTTTTAGAGTGTTTGATCCCCGAACTGGAGAAATTACAGACAATCTCAGAATAATGCCATGGATACAAATAGATGGAGCATAATAAAGCCTCGGTTCAAAGTAACAAACAGAGACGAGAGTCAGTGTGAAACAGTGAATGATAAGAAGCCAAGCTGTTTTGAAGCTGCAGGATTAAAGGTGGAGTCGGCAATATGCAGAATGCTTTTTGACCAAATAATTTGTTTTGTCAAAATCAGTGAATGTTTCCTCACGATCCGCTACCTGTCCGTACTATGTGTGTGCTAAAACATCTGGTGTCAATACACAGCCTAGGCTCTGTAAACTGGCATGTAAACAAGGGGTATGTAAAACAAACAGGGCCACCATAACTAGCAACATGCCAGTTTACAGAGCCTATGCTGTGTATTAACATTGTTTTTTTTACCTGTACGTACAGGTAGCGGATCATGAGGAGATATTCACTGATGTTGACAAATAAAACATTCTGATAACAAGCATTCTCCAGAGTGGCTGACTCCACCTTTAATGTATACGGTAAACCCTGTCCTTTGTGGATAGGAGACCAATCCACTTCTACTGCCCTTAACATCGACCGACTGTGATTGTGTTATGAGGGCAGGTTAGAATCTGACTTTAAACCAGTTCATTTCAAAGTCACTTTAGAGCATTGTTTGTTTTATCGACCGTCAAGCCATCGATCATCCTGTAGCTTCCTTCACGCTTTCACTCACAGCAAATGTTTGCAATGCAATTTTCTCCCCCTTTCATATAGAGGAGCAGATTTTTTTAAGCTTCGCAATAAGTGTATAGTAACTGTATAATCAACTCCCTCTGTAGCAAACTGTATTAATACTATAGATTGTATTCTGATGTTTCATTGAAATAGTAGTACACATATGAGAAAACATTAATATTTGAGATTCTTTGGTGAGTGAGAGATTAAAAAGTCTCCAGAAAGAGTGTTAAGGACTCCGAGTTGAACCAGCATGATGTAGCTTTAATCAAATCATGCTAACAGTGTGGGGTATTTGGATGACATATGATTTTGTATTTCATTAAAAAGTGGAGAGACATCCTGGCAGGCACATACAAATTGGATCAGGTTAACAAACGATAAGAAAAAAAATAATAATAAAGACCACTTTTTCTTGGCTAATTTTAATCAACTACAAGATTTGCAAAATTCCTGCAGTGTTTTTTTCCAAAGCTGCGTTGAAGTAATCACTTTAAAAGTGAGGAGAGTTTGCAGGAGGTCATATTAATGTTTTGAGCTGACTTTAAATGACTATCTTACACCCACATGTTTCCGGTTTCTTGTTTGTTGAGGCATCACGGAGTCTATGGATGCTTGACATTGTTAATGAGAGACATATAAGAGCAAAGTACACTACTGTCTACCTTTCTCTTCCCCTTTCGTGAGGAGAGAGGGGTAATAACATGGTGTCCGCCAAGCAAGAACCCTAATTATTATTGTGTCGGTCAATCTCCTGACAGGATTATGACTTAAGGACGGCTGCTTAAGGTGGGGGAATGGAGACACCAGGTCCGCAGAACAAGATAATTATAGTGGTTGTGTAAAGTGTTCCATGTGCGGCCAGGCTTCATGTTGGTTAAAGCTATGTACCAGGAATTCCTTCACGGAGGTAATTTACTAGTTACATAAGAGGGAAACTTGACATGTTAAAGGTGGAGTCAGTGATTCTGGAGAACACTACTGTTTGTACTGTGTGTGTGCGCTGGGGGGGAAAAATCCAGTGTCAATACACAGCCTAGGCTACTGGTATGTTGCTAGCTATGGTGGGCCCCCTTTGTTTACATACCAGTTTACAGAGCCTAGGCTGTGTATTCACACTGGATTTTGTTCGATAACAAGCAGAATCTCTGACACCAGCTTTAAATGGGAGCTGCAGTTATGTAGGGGAGAACGGGGTAATTTGTCACACGGGTTGGTTGTCACAATCGTTATATCTCGGAACCAGAAGGCACTGTCTGTGAAATTTTGGTATGTAAATATCCAGAATTGGGATCAGAGGTCACCTACATAGTCTTCCTTGGAGTTAGACTGCTGAATTTGATGTGAGACGACTGTTTGTGTTTTTCATGTCAAATTGAAATTTTTTAGCTCATCAGTATTTTTCTTCTTGGCTTTTACACAATGGGTTTATAACAAAACACTTGTTACCCATACAAAGTGTGAAGGGTAAACTATAGTTTAGATTGTGGTTAGCAAGCTAATTAGTTGTCAGATGGTTGTTGACCTTGATGCTAGCAAGAAATTCAAGTTGGGGTTGGTCGTCATATTTTTTGGGGGGTTGGTTGTCACATGTTATCTCAAGGCTGCAGCCAGAAAAGGAACCCAATAACGAAATAAATTGTCAAGCTGTATCCTCACTGACACCCCAGAGAAGGAAAGAATAAAGCAGGAAAAGGCAGCTAGCATGCAAAAGAAAAAAGGGCAACAAAATCAAAACAACCCAGTGCATCCCAAACTAGACCAGCTGCCAAGGCTACATTAAGTTATGTAGGCCTATTTGTCAACTTGACAATGCAATTAAACTTTCAAATGTAGTTCTACTTTCTTGCCTTCTTTTTAAGATTATTCCCATTAAGATTACATTGTGACAAACAACCCCATAGTGTTTGACAATCGACCCCTTGATGGGGTTGGTTGTCACAATGGGTAAGGGTGTCTTTGATGATTAATTTCTTCTTTATTACAATAAGATAGAAAAAGTGAGGGGTACACATTTCAAGCCAACACCTTAAGCTTCAATTTAATGTAGGAATGACTATTGAAAGATGTTTAGGTGATAAGCAATTCTCACTAGAGTAAAAAGTGTGCCTACTTACCCCGTTCTCCCCTACTCATAATGATGTGTTGATTTCATGTTTGAAGATTCAACAGGTCCCGCTTGTGTTGCAGAAGCCTGATTGAAGGAAATGCAACAATGCATATTAAAAACTTTTAATATTTTATTTCTGTATGATCTCAGCTCTCTTAATCTCCTATATAAACTGTTTTTATATATTTGCTGCCGGTATTGTATCATTGTGTTTATTATACATCTAAGTTGCATGCTTTTGCCGCCATCTTTTTTCTTAGATCGTGGCCTTACGGGAACAAAATGCTCACATTCAGAGAAAAGTGGCTTCAGGAGACGGGGAGGACATACTGGAGAGCAATGAAGCTCAACAGAAGGTCCATGGCAAGGTGAGCCTCCTCATCTAATATCCTGTAAGAAATACCTTTTTATGTCCTGATTCCACAACAATGAATATTCTGTGAACTAGCACACATGGTTAGCCAAATTGAATGTAGAAAATGTAGAAAACACTAACCTTAGAACTAGTGCCAGAAAGAGGATTTGATTTAAACCCGTTTAGCCTAATATGACCAATACATTTTTACAAAATAGAGACTAAATTATTTATCCTTAAAGGTGTTCCGGGGAACATTCAGTTTGTGTTCATTCTTACGCCCTACCCATGACAAAGGCATTAAAAAAAACTACATGAAAATAGCATTCTTTGCACTGATGGTCTCGTTTGCTGTTAGATGTCATTTCTGATCAACTAAAGGAAAATGAGAATGTTTCAGAAATATTTAAATGTTCGTCGTAACCTCAGTTCATATTTATTTAATTTTTGCTGCACATTTAATTCCACCTGGCCCTTTAATTGTCAGTTAAAAACTTGATATAAAAAAGGTTTTGATCATACGTTTAGCTCTGAAGGTGACCCTCTGCAGTCGATGGAGAGCTCTCGCTGTGACCCCCAGCCTCTCCTATTATGCAGGAGCACACGTGGACCTGCACAGCTGAATACTGAATATCCCTCAGTCTGATTATTAATTTAAGATACATAGAGGTGTAACTGCATCAGCATTTTACTAGATTACGTATACAAAACAGACACGGCTGCATAAGTGCCCATAACGTCTAACCGAAAAAATTCCAAAGCACACCTGTTTAAAATGCAGACAGCAGCATCCTCCGGAGTATACCTGGGTAGATCAATGGAGACGCTATTAATGACGACTTCGCTATCTCCTGTCCTGTTTCGTGAAGATAAAAGGAGATATGAAGAAGTGTTGTTGTTTTATCATGCTTATATGTCTGCGAAATGATTTTGCATACGTGCGTTACCTGCTAAAAACTTGACTTGGGGCTAGTTATTCAGTGCAGTCAGATGTAGGGAACAGACGGACGTAGCTGTGGCTGCTTCCATCAAAAGGAGGGGAAGCAAACAACTCCTCATCTACCAAGAGATAGCCTGTCTTTTCTGGGAAGCTAAAGTCCCCCTCCACCTTGCTCTCACGTGTCCCCTTGGTTGTCATCAATGTGACAGGTTGGAAAGAGGTCGGGGAGAGTGTCAGAAGGAGTCAATGAGAAATGGAAATCTCTTGAAGTGCATATTGACCTGGTAGCCCAAGCTCTTAAAGCTGTAGTAGCACAGGCCTGGATCTGCCTGATAAACCAGCTAATGCCATATGACACATGAGGCCTGTAGTTGCTCCGCCATTAAAAAAAAAAAGATTCACTAAACATCCAGCTCTGGACAGCTCCTGGATTACTTTGGTTGCCCATCACTCCTAGAATAGATTAAAGGTGCACTATGCGGTTTTAAGGGGAGGGGGATTTGTTTATATTTCCAGAGCCTGCAGTTAGTTTACAAAACATATTTACTCTACATGGAATTCTTAGTATTGAATAATGATATCATCATAAATCAAAAACGTAATTATTTTGAGGCACCTGGAACCAAACGTAAGACTATACATATGTTTGTAAACCAAACTGAGGGCCCTGCTGCTGTAAACACAACAGTGAAACAGTTACTTTTCAGGAAGCTTTCTAACTAACAGTGTTGGGGATCCAATTTTCCCGTGAGGAAAGTTTGTTAATTCATTGAGAATATACAGTACCTTTAGAAAATCTTCATTCTCTGACACACCCAAAGTTGCATAGTACACCTTTAACTGGAATACTCTATAGGCCTGGGGTATGGTTTTACTGTTGGAGAACAATAAAAGTAGAAGAGTCTTGATAAAAGATGGATGAATAAAAATGAAAAAATAAGTAAGAAAGCCACCAACTTTGATGCAATCTTTCCTTTATGTACTGCATGTCAGCAGATAGGTTTGAAGATAGGTTTGAATTGGAATACGTCCAGTTTGTATGACGTTCATGCATTATTCCAATATGGTTTCCCTTCACTGCTAGTTTTATTGTGTTAAACTGTATATTTGAAGCTGGTTTCTTTAGCAAGTTTAACTTGATATAAACGTGCTGTTGGCTTTATGGCTTTTCCCCATTCTTCACTGCATTGATTTTCTTAGTTAGTTAGTACTTGGATATTATTTATTTTTGAAACAAAAACCTGCAGACAAATTTCTTTAGGTACTAGTTGGTAGAAAGTGTTTATAACTGCATTGTTCCTCAAAAAACACATTGATGTTAAACAAATTGCAACTGGTGGCAACTCCAGACATATGCAAGTAAAACTCAAAAACTCTGCTTGGCCAGACCTTTTGATTGAGAAAATGTGCCTTGTAATTTGGTTACAATGACCCTGAAAAAACTCAGACTAAACTTTTGCAGGCCATTAAAAAAAGTTAAGCCACTTAAACCTTCTCGGGCTTGAAAAAAGCAGGTGTCTCACAGTTACAGGACTGTGTAATGAGTGCAATAACAGGAGCCACGCTCGCATAATGTATCACTGTGGTACCATTGCAATAAAGCAAAACTAAATCCATGTAAAAGTTTGTGCTTTTTTCTTTATCGGAGCAGCACAGTTGCATGCAGGTATTAAAAATCATTGGTGTGATTTAGTGGTGGGGGCTAGTTCCCTTTTCAGGTGAATCATTTATCACAGAGGCCCCAATTAGATGGCACAGATGGATGGTCCAGAACAGGCATCTGGACCTGGTACCGTAGAGAGAGAGAGAGAGAGAGATGGAGGGTAAAGAGAGATCACTGCTTCACTTCAAACCTGCTTTACCATAATTACATTTTGAACATAAAGAGAAACAGTGTTATTCGAAAGCATTAAAATGTGTTATTCTTGGCTGTGTGTGTGTGTCTGTGTGTGTGTGTGTGTGTGTGTGTGTGTGTGCGTGTGTGTGTCTGTGTGTGTGTCTTCACTTCGAAACCTCTTTTAGCATAATTACCTTTGAGCAGATAAAAAAGAAACAGTGCTATTTAAAAGCTGCGTTCAGTGCTGTCAGCGGGTAGTGTCTTTACTTAATGGTGGTAATAAAGTTGTTTCCCTGATGTGTTATTCTTGGCTCTGATAGCTCTGTTCTGTATGCAACTTGGATCTCAGTGGTGTTTCCCCCTCTCATTAATCTAGCTCATAGAGACCTGTGTAGCAGCACACAGTGAGAACTCAGCCAAGACCTAATCATCTTACTAATACCAAAGTGGCAAAGCAATTTTTTTGCCAATAGAGTCTGGAGTGATTCACCCCCCAGTCTTTTTGCCACCAACCGAAATCAAAAGCAATTGGGAAGAGCCGGAAGCCTTGAGTATCTGCACCTTCATTTATTAGAGTGCTAATGTGTGTAACTCTCAGAAGAGGAAATGCTAGCCGAAAATGTGGGAAATAGAGACGCTTGATTTCTCAAGATCCACTTTAATACGCTACGGGAAGCCAGGGGTATGATGAGAAATCAGAAACAATTATCTAGTTAATTTTTTAGTTTTAAACAGTGTATTTGTAGCAAATTCTGAGCAGGTTTAACTTGATATTATAAAGGTGTGGGACAAAGACATAGCCCCCTGTTTTGATATCTGGTTCAGTGCTTTTATATATGGAGACAATTTGATATGAAATGTCAGGAAAAGCAAAGACAAATTTGGAAGCCTTCCCTTAAACTATATCTGAGTATATCTGAAGGGACCTATTTGACACCTCATAACTTTTTTTATTTTCAGCTTGACATTTGACATAGAAACCTGTATAGTACGGTACGCCATGTTTTTTTGTTTTGTTTTTTATTTATAATTTTAAAAAATATACAATTTAAAGCTAAGTTAGCATAGCCAGTGTTTATCTGCTTCCCTCCCCCAAACAGAGAATGTACATAAGAACATAAAACCACAAATGAATGCTTAACCATTTTAGAATATCCATGTTAACATATTTAACAGTCAGTCTCAAATAAAACAAGCTGATTTCATTGATTAAAAAAATAATTATAATTTTATTTAATTTTTTTTAAATAAAGCGAAGTTACAACAAACCCCTTTTTTTACTCTTCTTTCTCCCTTTCTTTTTCTTTTTTTTTTTCTTTTTTTTTCTTTTTCTTTCCAGCGCCTGTCTAACGGCTCCCTGGAGTCTGCCCACGAGGCGGGCCAGGTGGTGGAGCTGCAGGACCTGCTGGAGAAGCAGAACTATGAGCTGGCCCAGATGAAGGAGCGCATGTCCTCCCTCTCCTCGCGCGTCTCTGAGGTGGAGCAGGAGCTGGAGACCGCACGCAAAGACCTCATCAAGTCAGAGGAGATGAACAACAAGTACCAGAGGGACATCAAAGAGGTCCTACACACACGCACATGAAAACACACACACTCGTTTACTATCTATCTTTGTGAGGTGACATAATGCATTCCCTAACCGCTAACCCTAACCATCTCAACTAAAATGCCTAACCCCCTCCCCCCAACCCTCACTCTAACCCTAACCTAAACCTAATTCTAACCTGAACCGTAAAGCCTAGTCGTAACAGGATTCGAAGAAGTCCTCAATTTCCAAGAACGTCAGAGAGTTAATAGTAGATGTCCTCACTCCGATAGTTAAACGCTAAAACTAGTTCTCACGAAGATGCCTATACAAGCAAACACACACACACACACACACACATACACACAAACTGGCACACACACACACACACATACACACACACACAGGGGACTAAAGGTTGCAAGAGAGACATCAAACAAGCTTGGCGGTGGCCTAAAATAAGAATAAAATATAATTTCATATATTAGCATATACACTCACACTCTCCCTCCCTATTTATAACCATGTCTCTGTCATACATACAGACACATGCACACTTAATTCAGGGCGCACTGCTTTGTTGTTGAAGCAGTATACTCATACATTAGATCACATCACGCAAACAGACAGACCCCAGTAGGCTACACTGACACCTCTCAAGGACGCATACGGAACACTTAGGATTAAAAAATAACTCTCAAAGAAAACCAGCAGCTGTCTCCGCATCTGCCACTGTTTCATTTTTATGCTAGAGCGTCGACATGTAAAGCAAAAAAAAAAAACAGACACTTAAATGCCACTTTTCCTGGAGATATGAGAGTGTTTGTGTCATAAATTGGCAATTAAAGAGCACAATCATAAGCCCATTCAATATACTGACTTGTGTGAGATGAATTCCTATTGAAGTGGGCGGATATGACTCTTAAGTGTGATTCCACCTATAGCCCCAAGCTGAAATTACTATTGATTGTTAAACGATGCAGGTGGGCTCAGCCTTTGGGGACTGAAAAACATTGCCTCTCAGAACTAACCCTGGGTTAATACTACGCAACTGCCCCTTCTCGACCCGCAGTTTATTCAGCTCTCGCAGTGAGCTTTGTGTGTGTGTGTGTGTCTGTCTGTGTGTGTGTGTGTCTGCGTGTGTCAGTGTGTGTGTGTGTGTGTGTGTGTGTGTGTGTGTCTGCATGGGTGTGTGTGTGCGTGCATGGGTGTTGCTCGTGTCTGCAGCAATTCTTTAAGCAGGAAATGAACTCTCAGAGATAATGATGCCGTCATGAGGAACAAACCATCTTTCATGGCAGCATACGAGATACAAAATCAAAGCTATATGTGCGTGTAGTACTTTCTCAAGCTTTATCGTTTGTCTGTTTGGGGTATTGGACTTGTCTTGTCATATATGGTGCTCATCTGACTTGGAGAATAGTTTTACGGTACCCTTGCACCAGTGCTCGTGTTTAAATGACAGGTTTAGTAACTGTGTGAAGGCTTTTTAAACATGCTGAACATTTGCTTTCATAGTGATTACATCAGTTGTTGCACTAAGAACATGCAGCAGCCTGATACTCATATTTCAGTACAGACCGTGATGAGAACATTTTCTGCATACATTTCAGTCTAAACACAGTGTTGTGTAATGAAACCCTGGTGCAATATAAATCAAGCCTGTGCAGATATTACATTTCCAAAATTCATGTTTACAGACATAATGCAAACTCATGTTAAAGCTACAGCTTATAATATGTCTTAAGCACTAACCAGAAACGTTTTTAAGAACCATCTAAAGTTAATTGTTGTATTGTGTTATCCAGCGACCGTGCTGACTTGAAAGTGTGTTTGCCAGCAGGCCTTGTGTCAGAAGGAAGACATGGAGGAACGCATTGTGACGTTGGAGAAGCGTTACCTGAGCGCCCAGCGAGAGTCCACCTCAGTGCACGACATCAACGACAAACTGGAGAACGAGTTGGCCAATAAGGAAGCCTTCCTCAGACAGGTCGGTATAATGAGAGTGTTTAGCCTAGGTGATTTTAAGATATTTAATCCTATGAGATTATCAAGATACTACGTTTTTTTCTGATCTCTGTGCTTTAAAGCCCCTGTCAACACAAATCCACTAAATCAGTTTTACGATGTAGTGCGGGGAGGTAGTTGCATGATAGTAAGCATCTGAAAGGAGTGAGGCATATGTATCAATTCAAATGAAAGATATTGTCATTTAAATTTGATCAACTTTACAGACAATTGGTTTAGATAAGGCGGGCTATGCTCTTATTTTTTTCATACTGTGCTGCTGGTCTGTAGATCCAGGTGGCTGATGAAATGGACCATTCATAGCTGAAATGCCCCATGATTTTTTTTTTAACAATATAACAGAAAAGAATTAAGCATGCATGCAGCTGCTTGTGTAAGATAGATAGTTCCTGTCAGTTAAACCAAAGCCCTTAGAGGTCTGACGATGAGAAAACTTCTTGACATTGTGTCAGATAATGTCAGAGGAAATTACTTCCCGGGAAAGGATGTTTTTTTGCTCGACTAAATGTTTACTTTGAGCTGATGCACATGGCTAAAAGCTTTCCTCGTAACTGATGAAATACGAGTACAATATGATCAAACGATGCCACAGATGTAGTCGCCTTTAGATGATTCTTTGTGATACATTGCGGCCAATTAAATACAGTAAATTGCCCCGGCCGGCCATAGAAGATTGATTGACATTTGAATTGGTGCAGGCTAGGTGCAGGCTAAAAGCACCAGCTGAGCTCTGGAAAGGATTGAAAGAATGATACAATGACGAGCTTGCACCCCTTGACTTTTGCTGCAAATAAGTTTGACATTTTGGGACATGGAAATTATTATTTATTTAGTGGAACGTTACCAATCACTTTCACCAGCTGTGTCCATGTTATATAAGGCTACAGCCAGCCACAGGTAAGCTTAGCACAGAGTGGAAATAAGGGGAAACATCTTGCTCTTTTTACAGTATTAGGGCCATTTATCGCGCAATATTGCTACTTTTTTTAGTAAACTTTTCTTGAACATGGCTCTAATTTACTGTTGTGGACCTAGGTATGACGAAGGAAGAGAAAAATCCACCTACCAGCTCGTCTAAACCTCAATAATTAGAACATTCTTTCTTATTTATAAGTGGTCATTTTAGAATTTATTTCCGCTGCTTGGCAACCGATCGCAGAGCCAGGCCTTTTTCCCTTCTCTCTTTCCTGTCTGCTAATTGCCTGCTCTACCTACATATTAACTGTACATAGAGACATGAGAATTGTACCATTCTAAAATAAAATAAATCAAAAATGTATAAGCACTTGGATTTACAACAACAGCATTTCATATCTGAGTCAAGTTTTGGCTTTCACACAACTAACCCATAAGCATCTCTTCAAGTCCACTGCAGTACTACTCTCTACAAAAATGAATGCATTCTGAACACCACCTCAGATTGCACAGAAATAACCTCTAAAGCCTTTTGGGTTTAAGCTCCTACTAGCACAACACACAAACAAACGTCCATGCTGTCTGCGTAATTAGTTTACTTGTTGTGGTGCCAGGAGCTGAACCCAGGGATCTGGCCGCTCCTGTTTGAAGATGGCTTGTTCAGGGCGATGTAGAATTGGCCAATCGGTACACAGCGAGGATGGGATGAGAAAAACTGGCCAGCAAAAAATGCAAACGAAACAAAAAAAGATGGATGGATATTGGGCACCTAGGGAGGATATCTTTACCTAAAATACACTGTCATGCTCACCCTAGTGTCATCTCAGACACCAATGGGATGGTAATACGTGTTAACACAGAAAAATATCACTGACACACACACAACACAGCAAAATCTCTTTGCCCGCACCAATTTTTTTGCAATATTGAGCTGCCAGGCCCGATGCTTTTGGGAGCAGAGCATCTGTCGCAGATGGCAACGGTTGCCAACCCCAGTCCCTAAAAAAAATCACAGTCGCAAGCAAGAAGGGGGCAACAATCTTACCACGCAACAGGGGAAATACAAGTCACTTCTTGGTGGCAACTTTTACTTGAATACTAGGCTTGATTAACATCTTTTAAAAATGGCAATGGGCTGTATCTGAATTCTTAATCAAAACAGTTACCGGTATGTGCTGAGTAAAAAATGTGCCACTGTCAATCTTGGCAACTACCCAGTCGCTGCTATTTTGATTGTGTTATGGTGCTATTTAAAGAAGGGTTGAGGCGCATTGCCAGCGCCTTCAGTAGCCAGTCCTCCACAGCTAAAATAATGGATATGTGGGATTCTATTTTCTACCAGGCGATGATGCTCTGCCAAAGGTAAAAGAAAGGAAGAGATTCACATTCAGAGAGTTTTTTTAAATTAAAATGCCAGGACAAAGGGGGCCAAAAAACAAATACTGAAAACTATCCTTTATTTAGATCAACTGCACAGAAACGCAGGGATAACAAACACTAGATAAATACCAGTTGTACTCAAAATTGTTCTTGGTCTCCAATCCAACTAACCCTCTAAAAGTAAAGAAAAGGTGTGACATTTTCAAATTCCCAAGTTAAAGCGGATACGAGTAACATTTAAATATCTTTTAAACAACCTCATGTTTCCTCTGATAATCATAAATTACCTTTAACAGCAAACGAGACCATCAGTGCAAAGAAAGACGTTTTTATATAGTTTTTATTGCTGCTTTTGGTCTGGTCGCACACCCAGTCCGATTTTCGGTTCGCTCGTGCAGGCTCTATGGTCACATATCCGTATTGGTTGCAGATTTCAGTGTGGCGCTGCAACGCGATTTGAGAAGCCTATCCCTCCAGGTGAGGGAAGGGGAGCGGGAGCCTTGTTTGAGACAGTTATTTGTCGTCATAAATGACTGATAACGGGGCTGAACCATCAAAGAAAAAAAAGAGAATGCAATGAAGAAAAGCGAAAAGGGAGAGTGAGTGATAGGCGGGCGGGAGGACGTTGCCAAGCAACGTGTATACAATTTCACGAGAGCGAAACTAGACTGCTAAATGAATGAGCGGTTGGTACTAACACAAAGTTTGCTTTGCTTCACCATCATCAGATAACCATTATCTGAAATAGTCATTATTTACATCAACAACACAAACACATTACCTCATCGTGATCCATAGTCTACTAACTGCCGTCTCTCATTCATTCGCTTTCTGTGAGGACACAGCTCCGTGAGAGAGAGAGTAGTTAGGTGACGCTGCTGAATCAACTCATTGCAAGCAGGTGTGTGTACTGACTGGCATTAGTTGATGCAGTGTCAAAACCACTCTCACGGAGCCGAAAAGAGTCCTCACACTTTCAACACACGAACATGCACTATATTGCGCCCTTCTCAGTCCACGCTCACGCGCCTGGCACGAGCATTTGCGACAGCGGGCGTCGTAAAAATACTACCGCTTTTGTCCAAAGGGGACGCCAACGTGCCATCTTACTCGTAGTGCCTTTAAGTTTAGGAGGAAAAAATACTGTCATTTCACTTATTTAATCAACGCTGACGAGTTTCGGCACAAAGCATTCTTCATAGCGTTTTGAAATGTTTTCAGTTCAGTGACAACTTGAACTTGAACAGCTGGGAGTTGGGGCCTAATTATTCAACAACCAATCAAATCATTCCATTGCGTTGCTATTGATAACAGGGAATAATCAAAGGTGATTCAAAACACCATTGCATCTTATTGTTAATTCTGGTCTATAGTTCATGACTTGCGTTTTCTTTTTTTTTTGTGGTTTTGACTAGAAGAATAGTACATACTGTATTCCATTAGTACATTCTGTATTCCATTAAATTCTATTTCTACATGCTATCGATACATTGTGTATCTTTTTAAATGACTATCCATTAATGATCTTTGATGTTTGTTGTTGTGTTCAGATGGAGGAGAAGAACAGGCAGCTGCAGGAGAGGCTGGAGCTGGCTGAACAGAAGCTGCAGCAGACCATGAGGAAGGCTGAGACACTGCCAGAGGTAGAGGCTGAACTGGCCCAGAGGATAGCAGCCCTCACCAAGGTAGGAACACAAACACACACACACACACACACACACACACACACACACACACACACACATACATACAGGGGCATCTCAAAAAATTGGAATATGTTTGAAAAGTCCAGTCGATAAGTAAACTTTCCTATATTCTAGATTCATTAGACATAAAGTGAAATGAATCTAGAATAAACATGTTTTTCAGAAGGTTGACATTTTCTGTATTATAAATCTTTTTTTTTTATTGATTTGATGTAATATTCATATATTTTTTTAGACACTGGATTTTTTTATCCCATGAGCCATAAACCGTAATCATCAGAATCAAAACAAAATAGAGGCCTGACATATTTTGAGTTGTGAAATGATTTATTTTATTAACCTTTATTTACAGGGAAATCCATCAATCTAGAATATATGAAAGTTTCAGTTATTGAATGGACTTTTCAATGATATAAATTTTTTTTGTTCATGCACCTGTATGTGTAAGTGTGCACATGGTGTCATCATGTCATGAAGTTTTTTTTTTCCAACATGTCCATCTCCTCTTCCTCGGCCACATATAGTCTGCCTGCAGCTCTTCCTCACCAGATGATTATCACTTTGTTATGGAAGCTAAACTCCAAGACATGATCTCCAGTCTTAGGAAGGTAGTCCCACATTACAGGGCCATAACAGCTACTGCCAACACCTTTGTTATCTTATTAATGTATGGTGGCGAGTGTGTATTTACTGGGATTATTCTCTGGCTTTTCTAACCGCCATTGGGCAGCAACTGCATGGGACTTTCTTGAGCTCTCTCTTCCTCCTTTCATGCTGTACTTTGGTGACCCCCTTCCATCTCTTTTTCCGTCGCACCCTTTTTTCAATCAGCTCTCTCTCTCCATCCATCCATCTTTGAGTTTGGGATAGAGGCTAGGGTTGGGCGGTATGGTCAACATCTTCTATCACGGCTATTATATCAGGATATAATATTTTTCTGTAAATTCAATGAATTAATGGCTTAAAATAACCATACTGTACTGGCAACACATTTGATTATTTTCATCTATTTGGCAATTTATTTTGTTTCCATACAAATAATAAAATTGTGTGCAAAATACTAGACCAGTCTGCCTTCAGTCAGTCAGTGCAATATGAAAGTCATAGAATAACACGCTTTTTTAAATATATATATATTCGAGTTTTGAGTATTTGAGTAGCTATATATCAAAATAGTGAAAGATTCTAATTTTCTCTGCAAGGTTTGCTTTCATTTTTAAAAAGCTGTCAAAATAAACTTGTGTGCGGTTATATGCTAACCATTGCTTCAACAAAAATAAAAATGTCAAGTTTTCAATATCTAACGGTACATACAATCTTAGAGTATACTGCCATACCGCCTAACCCTGATAGAGGCTTTGGCTTGTGTTGTTGGTCGTCACTGCTTTGTTGTTGTTGCCCACCGTTAGGCTGTCAAACAGATCAACAGCAGACGATGGTGCCCTCCCTCTTGTCACGTGTCCTCTGTTGATCTGTGTGTGTGTGTGCGTGTGTGTGTGTGTGTGTGTGTGTGTGTGTGTGTGTGTGTGTGTGTGTGTGTGTGTGTGTGTGTGTGTGTGTGTGTGTGTGTGTGTGTGTGTGTGTGTGTGTGTGTGTGTGTGTGTGTGTGTGTGTGTGTGTGTGTGTGTGTGTGTGTGTGTGTGTGTGTAGGCGGAGGAGCGTCACGGCAGCATAGAGGAGCGGATGAGACACTTGGAATGCCAGCTGGAGGAGAAGAACCAGGAGCTGCTGAGGGTGAGTCACTACAGAGGGGGAGGGGGGGAGGGGTCGTGCCAGTCTGTCACCCCTCACATGAGCAGCTAGAGGCCACTGTGGCTGATGATGACACATTGTTTTGATTTTGATTGCAGATGACACTTTTGACCAAATTTTTTTATTTATTTATTTTTTTTACGCACTATGTGGTTAGAATGGTTCGTCAAATGTTGCAAAATGCACCCCCCGGACTTGTTTCCATAAAATCCCCCCCTAAGTTCTCTGCCTGGGGGTTAGTTCAAATTGCAGGGTCACAAGCAGAAAAAAAAAACATATTTCTACATCTACTACAAATGCATCATTTTAGATGTCTCCAGACTTTCTACACATCTGAGAAATGACTTTGCTTTCAGGGGTCTCAAGCTAAAAAATATATAATGAAATATAACTCTAATAATATAATGTACTTTATCCCTCCAGGCTCGACAGAGGGAGAAGATGAATGAGGAGCACAACAAGCGTCTGTCTGACACGGTGGACAGACTGCTCACAGAGTCCAACGAGCGACTGCAGCTCCACCTCAAGGAGAGGATGGCAGCGCTGGAAGAGAAGGTTAAAGATGGCTGCCATGTTGACTGTTAAACCTAGCCAATACAAGCACAGTCCAATGGATGTCAGTTTAATCAAGTGTATTTTTTTTTCTTGTCTTTGCAGAATTTGTTAATCCAAGATTCGGAAGGTTACAGGAAACAGTACGAGGATTCCATCCATGAAAAAGTAGGTTTGCCAAAGATCAAAGGATGATGACTGTGTGTTTTTTAAACTTCTTTATATGAGGATGACTAAGTAAAGTATATTTTGACTGAAACAAATGTGGTTGTTGCTTGGCATTAGTTATATATTTTTTAACGATTTATGTATTAATAATATATGCAGTTGAATATTCATACACGTCCCGCATTGTGGAAAGCTAGTGAGATAATTTTATAAAAAGTTTGGAAAACATAAGAAAGTTATCACTCTATCACTCAGTATTCAGCAATATGAAAAATAATCAGCCCTACCGGCTATAAGCAAAATCAGTCCATAGTGTTAACATGCACCAATAAGATGAGTGTGAGTTATCATTCTTGATATCATAGTCAGGTCCTGTAATGATATATTGTCCAATTTGTTTCTTCCAGTCACATCTGGCGGAGGACATTGACAAGCTGAGATCAGAGCTCGACCAATTCAGATTGAGGGCAGGCTCCCTCACAGACCCCACCATGTCACGGTAAATTGCGTGTGTTTGTTTGTGTGTGTGTGTGTGTGTGTGTGTGTGTGCATGTGCGCCCAGTTATATTAAAATGTGACGTATATCGCTTCAGTGTTAAAAGATTACTGGCCTGCAAAACCCATTTTTTACTTTTATGAACTCTGAGAATTGAATTCATGGTTACTATGCTATTGGTCAAAACCTTTCAGGGGTGGGGCTTAGCGAGTTTTGAAAGGTATAATAGCAACTTCTGCACCTATTTACTTACAGTATAATACTTAGTTAATAAGCAAATTGTAAAAAGAAGATATGGTTTTACAGACTTAATGGCGCCAACCCTGGTGATTTAACTTTCCTGGTCTGGTGCATCTTGGGTAAATAGATATGAATATGGTTAGATATACTCTCTCTGGTAGCAGTCCTGTTATTTCATCCACCACTGATACATTTTGCCAGGCACTATTGTTAGAAACACTGGTATCACTGAACTCTCCGTTTCTATTATTGGATGTTTTTCAAAGATTCCTTTTCATGCTTGCTTGGTGCTCTAATATTACAGTGCTGATAATTTGACAGTTGCAGCCTTAATCTTTTCCATAGACGAAACCCTTTGCAGTCATACAGTCACGCATAACGAGCCTTGATCTTCCAATAAAGTACACTTCACACTAGAGCTGCAACGATTAATCGACGAATCGATTATTAATCGATTATTAAAATAATCGGCAACTATTTTGATAATCGATTAATCGTTTTGAGTAATTGTTTTATAAAAAAATTCCAAATTCTCTGATTTCAGCTTCTCAAATGTGAATATTTTCTCGTTTCTTTAATCCTATTATGACAGTAAACTGAAATATCTGTGTGTTTTGGACATAACAATACATTTGAGGACGTCAACACGGGTTTTGGAAAATTGATCAACATTTTTCACCATGTTCTGACATTTTACGGACCAAAACACTAATCGCTTAATAATCGATTAATCGAGAAAATAATCGACAGATTAATCGATTATCAAAATAATCGTTAGTTGCAGCCCTACTTCACACCTCATCACAGTGAATGTTAGATGCGATATACTGTAGGTAACCCCAACACAAGATTTGATTGGTTAACCCTGTGCATAACTGTGAACATTCCCATTGCAATTTCTTTTGTATGTGCCTAATTATTTTGTGCATAATTCACTGAAGTTGTAGAGTTATTGATAAGAGTGTTTTTTTCAGGTCTCATTTGGACACATCAGGTGAGCTAAGATTCTCGTTGGGATCTCTGGCTGAAACCCAGTCGGACCATTACCGCTCAGCCAAGGTCATCCGCCGGCCGAGGAGAGGGAGAGTGGGTCTGCGGGAAACCAAGGTCAAACCACAGATTCTTTTCTTACTCATCAAAAGCCTTTAATTTTTCTTTGCGTCATAGTAAAATGCAAGTCTTTCTACTTCTCTCTACCATAAACTTTCATCTCAAAATGTAAGAGCTGCTATGTTGGTCGATTACTTATTATTTAATGTGTAATCAGTGGAGTTGGATTTAATCTTTGGTCATTTATTTTCTACAATTTTTTTTGCCATTTCTGTGACCCAAGACAGGCACATTCAATTAGCACTGTGCCTCAGGGCAAAGGGAGTCCAGGCTAGTCTCTCCCCTCCATAAGATAAAACATTTTTTGTCTATTATTTGAAATATTAATGTAGTCTCCTAGAAAAATATACATTTCCAAGGGCCAAAAGAAAATGCTATAAATGTTATGGTAGATTACAAAGTTGTCTGCTGTCAAGTACAATTAATTTTGTTTCCGTCATGCCAGTGTTTTGCCTATTTATATATATTTTTGTATATAAAGGCACTCACTTTAATTTTCATAGACAATATTGTGAGGAACTTGATAGTTTAAGGCATTGAAACATCTGCGCATAGTAATAGCTCCTCATAAAAATTCAAATTAGACGCGTGAAAGTTACTATAATTATCTGTAGCAAAAAGGTTTTCAGTTACCCGAGGACGCCTTTAAATTCCCCCCCTTAATGATTTTAAATGCTTTTCATTAGAGCTTCATTTTTATATGGTCTGGTGGTGTTCACAGTCTTGCCCCCCTTATCTTTATGTGCCAGGCCAAATCGCTAGGGGAGCAGGAATGGCGCTCGCAGCAGCTGGGGGTTCTGGGAGGACACCATTTTGAAAGCGACACGGAGATGTCGGACATCGACGATGATGACCGAGAAACCATGTTCAGCTCCATGGACCTGCTCTCACCGGGAGGACACTCTGACGCACAGACACTGGCCATGATGCTACAAGAGCAGCTGGACGCAATCAACAAGGAGATTCGGTATAGCTGACACACAATGCCGTTTTAATGTTAAAGCTATAGTGCGTAACTTTTTTTAAGATGAAATGTCGGTTACATTCATGGCATTGGCAAACGAGTTGACACAAAGTTGATTAAGCCTATTAGCTCCGCAAAACGTACGCTATGTTTGTCAGAATGGCAGCGTTTACAAACTGGTGTCACCCCAAAAATGCTGCAATATTCCTGAACAAAACCCTCCATTTGTATGCACTCAGTGTTTTAGGAAATGTGATCAGCCTCTTGCTTGTTCATGCTGTAATTATCTTGCGCTAATAAGAATTCATAACCCAAGGCACAACTTGACTTAGTTCTTTATTTCAAGGGGCTCTGTCTGAATGTGCATTTTGGTCTTGGCAAATTGTATCCCCATTAAAAATGAAGCCTTCTTTCTGGAAGAGTTCATTCCAATCTGATGGCGGATAGTGATCCAAGTAAATCCAAGTAATCCAGCTCTCAGCTAATTACAAAGTGAGACCCCCTGGAATGTTAACGCTTATGACCTGACTTTTAGCCTTTTAATCCCCTCACTATGGCCATTAATGAGTTTGCCTCTATATGTGAGTATTTAATGGAGTTTGTTGAGCAAATCTCCAGAAATCTACCCCCAAAGACCCTGATAGATAATGGCTCGACTCCGTAACACAGTGATACTGATATCATGCTTGCCTGGGAATAACAATGGAGTCTATGTTTATTACTAGTATAAGTATTAGGAGTGTAACAATACACATATTCCTATTGAACCGTCACAATGTAGGCCGTATTGTACCGAACTGCACCGTAGCCTACCGCAATACGTAATTATGGCGTAAATAGCTTCAAGATAACATAAATATGCCAAATGTTCATGCTTGTTTTGATTGCAGTGTGGAACTTGCACTTTTATTTGAGAAGTATTTATTTATTATAGACCTTGGTTGTTTGCAGCAGTATTTTCTTTGTAATGCTGAAAAAGACCTACAGTATCGGCAGCAATTGTGCATTTTTCCTCTTAACTGATAACCGTAAGAAACCAAACCGTAACTTCATAACCGAGTTACGTACCAAAGTGTAACTTTTGTTTACTGTTTCACCCCTAGTAAGTTTACACCTTTTTTCTCTCCTTTCCTAGGCTGATCCAGGAGGAGAAGGAGTCTACGGAGCTGCGAGCGGAGGAGATAGAGAACCGCGTGGCTAGCGTTAGCCTGGAGGGACTGAACCTGGCCCGCATGCACCACCACCACGGAGCCTCCATCACTGCCTCAGCCACAGCCTCCTCCCTGGCCTCATCCTCCCCACCCAGCGGACACTCCACTCCCAAACTAGACCACAGGAGCAACATGGACATGGAGCGCATGGGAGTCATGACACTGGTACGGGTTTATTTTAATACATTTAGACCTCGCATAGACTTACTTATTCACAAATTCTGACCACTGTTACTACTACTATTTTTTTAATAACTTTTTAAAGGGGCTCCGAGTAACTTTTAGTGTAGTGATCATTCTTACACCCCATTTGAACTAAAGCGGTAGTGTTTTTACTATGCCAACTGTGGTTCCTGAGTGAGCGTACCCATGACAAAGGCATTAAGAAAAACATAGCATTATTTGCACTGATGGTCTCGTTTGCTCTCTATTTAATATATTTTGTATTTGGAATTTGGGAGAAATGTTGTCAGTATCTTTGGAATAATACAAAAATTCATTACGCATACCTACTCATGTATAAATAGTAAAACCAGAGAAACTGATCATTTCGAATGGCTTTAGTTGTATATACTCTTTACTGCAAGCTAATAACCATGACCAGTGGTATGATTGCAACGATAGAACACATTATCAAGATGTGCAATGTCGCCATCCATACATCCAGTGATATCTGAGACCAAAACGACTGAGCATTTCATTACCAGAGCAATAGATAGTGTGAGATGTGACCTGAATTCTTACAAGGTGAACAGTTGCACATACGGCCGGCTCTCTGTATATTCTAGTCGAGATCGAGGGGCCTAAAATTTGCGATAAGGGATTCACTGTTTCTTGCATCGCACCGCTGCTTTTACCGATTCATTTGAGAGATTTGACCACTTGTGTAAGCACAAAGAGATATAGAAAGGTAGAGAGTGGTATTGTATATAACATATGTCTTACTCCTTTGTGCAAAAGGATCACCACGTGTCCACAGCAGCTTATGCATGGAGTTGGTAGTAGTCATTTAAATTTTTTATTTACAGTATCGCTGCATGTTAAGCAGTTTATCTAGTGAAGACATCAATTTTTTAAGACTTGCTGCATTAAATGAGCGTGCCGAGAAAGTCATGCTCTGTCAGCTGTCACACCATACGACCCAGATGTCAGAGAATTCTCCCACAATAGACTGTTCCCCCTGACTCTCTCTCTCTCTCCATATCGACCCTCAGGCTGAAAAACCTTCAGATGTGTAAATGTTTCCTTTTAAAGGAATAGTGTTTTGATTTTTATTGATCCCTCAAATGAATTCTTAACAAAACCATCTTTGTCCCCTTTTGTATTGATCTATGTATTGATGCTGTATCGGGGCAATGGCTCATGAGCATCCAATGGTGTGTGCTATTCATATGAATGACCGAATATAGCTTATAGTTTATAACCAACAATCACCCATGCTCTAACACATATGTATTGACTATTGTTTTTCTCTGTCCTCTGCCCAAACAGCCCAGTGATTTGAGGAAACACAGGAGAAAGGTACAGGAAAGCACGGCTGTGTGTTGATACATTTTCGGATGTGATATTATTAAACTACAAAAAATATGGCTGCCATAAAGACAACCGGTATAAACGGGGTCGTGTGTTAATGTCCTATTTCTTTGCCATGTGTCCCTCAGATAGCAGCGGTGGATGAGGATGGGCGAGAGGACAAGGCCACCATTAAGTGTGAGACGTCGCCCCCTCCCACGCCGCGCACCGTCCGGATGACACACACACTGCCAGCCTCCTCGCACAATGACGCACGCGGGTACGAGTCAGCTGAACAAACACTTGCTCAAAAGATGGATGTAATCTCGACAGTGGAGTTATGTTTTTTTGGGAGTAGGGTTTTTTTTTTTTTTTTTCTGTCTCGGAAATAGGCAATCATTTCCGAGACTGATGTAGAATGTTTTGCTTGATGCACTGGTTTTTCAGATGTTGCAGTCGTCTTAGTTAAGTCTCTGCCTGTTTTGTTGCATTGGGCGAAAACCTCATGTTTCACTACTCACTCCAATCCTGTAATTGCCATGTGTAAATTAGTTAAGTAGTGAAGTTATGGAAAGCAGCAAATGCGTATAGGATATTATACACAGAAAAAACAATAACCTTTTGAGAACAAGAATAGACCTCATAGGTTTTCAGTTAAACTATTCCAGGAAATCGGAAATCTGAAGATAACAGGTTAATATAGGCTTCTTAGCATGAAAAAAAAATCGGAATATTGGCCTTTCTCTGCCTCCGTAAGTGAGCCCACCACTAAGAAAGTGTCTGTTCTTATCATTCATTTTTCATAAGGGTTTTCATTCAAATGTACAGGTTTTGACCTTTTGAAATAGAAATGTACCTGGCAGATTTGTACTCATATTTTCTGTGTGTGTGTGTGTGTTTGCTTCCTCAGTATCTTGGGTTCTCTGGAGGCTGATGCTCTCAGTAGTGTGGCCAGCAGCTCAGACTCCCTCAGCAAACAGCCCAAGAAGAAGGGAATCAAATCCTCCATCGGACGGCTCTTTGGCAAGAAGGAGAAAGGCAGGATGGCACATATGGCACACAGACACGTCATGCTAGATCCACAAGGTGGGCACGCTAGCTAATCGGTCGAAAAGCTTAAAACAGCCAACAGCAGTGCTTTCAATATGCTGATATTTCACCTGTTAGCACATTTTAAAAACAACTTATATGATTGTAATGGCTTTAGTTGAATATTTGATTAATATTGTCCTATACTGTATATGTACAAAATCCCCAAAAACACGATTTGTCCTGGATTTTATTGTGCAGTAATGACCTGTTATCACAATTTCAATCCTGTAATTAACCTGTTTATAAGTGTAAACACTGCAAAAAATCACATTTAATTGTATCAGCGGCAAATGCTGCACTTTTTAAAAACATTAAGCTATTTATAGTGTAGTCGTTAAAGTCGTATTCACTGACATCCTGTATTTTTCCTCTCCCATCTCAGCTACCATGATGGAACAAGACTTGGCAGGCCAGGACATGGGTGTGGGCAAGCTGGGAACGCAGGCCGAGAAGGACCGCCGGTTGAAAAAGAAGTAAGCTTTGTCCAAATAACCAACATCACGATTTACCCAATACAAAACCCAACATCCACACACATTCCCTTAGTGGAGTATTCTCACACACACTCCTTTTTATATATCTGGAAGTCATCTAGCTGTGTGTTTACAGGCCCCTTCACTGCTACAATACAAAAGTCTAATCCAACCTTTGACACACAGACAAGAGGCTATTACCTTCCACATCCAGTGTTTACCTTTAGCTCTCTCTCTCCCTCTATATGAAATCTAAACTCTACTGTATGTAACACCATAGCCACACATCGAGGAACAGGAATCGATAGAAAGCAGAAGCAAGGGATCGGCCCTTACTGTATTCAGACACGGAGCCAAAGTCAAGACTATTGATCTGTGCTGAAAAAAGCAATTCTTCTCACAAAAGCTACTCTGTCAATTTGCGAAGCCGTAGATGTCTTCAGCACCCAATACACAACACTCGCACTCAAATCTGGGTGTCTCCTACAAGAAAAAGGGGGGGACACCTGTGTTGTATGAGAATGTATGTACAGTATGTGTGTGGGTGTGTGTGTACGTGTGTGTGTGTGCATTTGCCATGCCCCCAGTGCCAAATGATGAATGTCATTTTGCTCGATAAAGTGCACATTGAGTCGTATATAACTTTGCCTCCCCATGTCAATAGCGAGAGATTCGTTTTGTCGTACGTTGACAAATGTATGCGTGTTGTTGTGTTTTTTTTCTTCCACTGCACTGACCTTTCCATAGCAGTTACTACTAGTGTCCGGGATTAAAGGCCCAGCCCTACCACCACTGTTTTGCATCTTGGCGCCTTTCTCTTTCTGCTCCTCTTACTCCACACTGCATGCCATAGAGCTGCCTGCAATATTTTTTCCATTTCAGCATCTTGATCTTGATCAAAAATCTAAATACCGCTGGTGTATCATTGTCGGTGTGTGTTTTGTGTTCTTTTTTTTTTTTCCTTTTCCTTCAAGAGGTTAAACGACAAGTACCTTGAATGTAACCTGGGCATTTGAATGTACAGTATAAAGCCCGCGGAGGTGTGTTCCAGTGCATTTTTCTCTCATTCCCCTCTCTGCTGCACGAGATGTGGTCCGGACTGCATTGTATATAGAAGATGACATTTTTCTTTTATTTCTTTTCTTGACCCGGTCTACAGATGCTCCTGTAAACGAATGTCCTCCATTTGTGAAAATATACATTTAGTGTGTTTGAGTGTGGGTTTGGGTGTGAGCACATGCGTTTTTCTGTTTTTAGAGCCGTATCATATAAATGCCTATTAACCCATTAACATTTTGTGTACTTTTGTCTCCCCGACGCAATCTCTCTCTCTTTTCTTTGCTACTCTAACTCTCTCCCCTCCCTCTCATCATCCTTTGACTCTAACAAAAGCGGGTAAGTTGTGATAGAGCGGATGTATTAACTGAAACCTCCTGGATATGACCATTGTCCTCTCCATCTCTTCTTACCCGTCTGTCCGTCCATCCGTCCTCTTCCCCGACAAAAAGACCAGTGCCAAAAAGCTGACGTCTCTTATCTATCTATCTATCTATCTATCTATCTATCTATCTATCTATCTATCTATCTATCTATCTATCTATCTATCTATCTATCTATCTATCTATCTCTCTATCTATCTATCTATCTATCTATCAATTCATCATCTATTAATCTATTCTTCATGGCTGTTAACGGCGCCATTTTGTTTCTTTCTTTCATTTTGTTTCATTTACGATGTGAAGACGTTTCTTCTTCTTCTTCTCCCCCTACCTTTTTACAGTTCAATCAATGGCAGCTGCATCCACGGCTGGACAGAGAATGTGGCCGACACTTAAAAAAAAAAAAAAAAAAAACTGGGGCTCACACTTCGTCTTCCTATCCGTTTATATGTGTCTCTTTTATCTATTTGTGTGAAATATAACCAGTTTGCCATATCTGGTTATGGGAATGTCAATTTTTTTTTGGTTGATTTGTCATAACTGTTTTTTCCTTACTTCCCCTTTCCCCCCCACCAGCTATGTTCAGTGGATGATGTATTATCTCTCAATGCATTAGAACTTGATCCTGAACATAAAAACCATGAGCTATCTCCACCCCCCATTCGCTGGATAGATAAGACAGTGGAATATGTTACCCGGATGAACACATTTCCTCTGTAAGGGCTTCTGTGTGTATCACCATGTATGCTGTGTTCAAGTGCCCTTTCACTGTACTGAGGCCTTCAACGCTGAGAGGGCTACATGTATTGTGTCCACTACTCTTCCCATTTGTGTCAAGTTATTTGACAACATACTCAGGGAATGCCTTATTTTTGTAACAAAATGTGTTCACTTAATATAAAAGGAACTGCATTGTTTTTGGTGTGCGGGTGAGAGTATGAGTGAGTGTGTTGTCCACCATTTTCAGGCTGCTTATCATTTTTTCTCCTTGTCTCCGAGTGTGGGGGTGGATTCAGCACGATACGAATAACTCAGGCCCAATAATAATTAGTGACATTTTTTAAAGTACAGACTTGGTAAAAATGGAATATAATATTCATGGGTATGTTTTAATTAGTGTATAATAGCTTGAAAAAAAAATACCTTTGTATGAGCGTTTTATATCAACATAGGATGATGCACCACCATGTTTCTAGAATGGACAAACTTAACGGCCTAGACACGTTTGTATATATAGTGGGTGTCCGCAGGAATGCACCTGTTGGGAGATGAAGAATTACAGTAGAATAAATAACATTGACATTTTCCTCTCTCTTCACCTGATATTGTGAAAAGACTTAAGGCAATGGTGGATGATGCCATCTTTAGTAACTAGCTCCTTGTCCTTGAAAGCCACCGTAGCTTCTGTAATTTCTCCTAGGGGGTTAGCAATGAAGATGCTTCTAAATACTCTGATATTACACACTATTGCACCTTAAAAAAAAGTAATAATAATTTTAATAAAAAACATTGAGCACTGCCCAAAAGAATGTGAAGGAAAATTCCCGTTAAAAATACTATGTGACATGATTGGAAAAACTGAATCAACAAAAGTAGCTGTGAGATATAAAAAAGATCTTCCTCAGCAGAATAAAGTGAGTTTGGCATTTGTGCTTAGAATTGCAAAGGTAGTGTCTGGCTTGACTGAGCAGGTAGCTACTGTAGCACAGTGCCCTCCAGGTGTGTCTGTGCTCTGCTGTACTCTTGGGAGAAAGTACACTACATACACCAGATTTACAGAGAATTTGTTTTTGCTTTATCTTAATATTTACATATTTTCAACCTGCGTTTGCTTGAAAAATTACAGTCCGTTGTTATAGCATACTCAAACGGTGAGGAATATACTTGTATGTAGTAATACAGTATGTATATAATGTCGAACATAAATGTAGCAAATGTAGTTTAAGAGACAAAAACAATCTCTCCCTCAAGGTCCATTTAAAATAGCAGCTGTGCTGGAGCTTTTCACCACGTTATAGAGTCTTCATTAGCATGTTCACTCTCCTTTATATGCTCCATGACAGCTACTGAATGGTTGACTCAAGGTCAAAAATGAACTTTAAATCTCAATGGGCAAATATGGTGGCGGCACTATACCCACCAAAAAGAATCTTTGACTAATGACCTCAATTTCCATTCATTAATATTAATTAGTTGTGATATCCAGTTTAAAAGAAACATACAGAACAAAAGCATTTGGTCTGGTATCACTCTCTACAAGCAGCAGTACATTGTATAATATTAGAAATACTGCAGGTGTTATGTTAAGTATTGGGAAGATATTAATGTCGGGATTAGGGAATTGGGAATGAATGTGGACATTGAACGGCCTCTTAAATTCAGTAATACAAAGCGTGTGTGTGTGTGTACGTGTGTATGTGTGCGTGCATGCATGCGTCTGCTGTGTGCTCCAGCAGCGCATAGATGAGCGATAATACACTGGCCTTTCTCAAACACTCTTGGAGCTGGGCTGGTATGGGAGATAAAATGTGTCTGAGTACTCTCCTCTCATGTAATACACACACACACCCACACAAACACAGCACTGTTACTGTAGGCAGGGGGCAATACAAGCAGTGTGAGGAGATGAAAAAGGGTGTGTGTTGTATCAGACATGAGAAAATGTGTGTTTATCATGATGTAATAGAAGTGCATGCGCTCATACCACAGACTGTTTATATATATAAAAGAGGTTCATACAGTGTCTCCCTGTGTCCCCGCCTTCAGGCACGAGCTATTGGAGGAGGCCAGGAGAAAGGGTTTACCTTTCGCCCAATGGGACGGCCCCACGGTTGTAGCCTGGCTGGAGGTGAGTAGTCACGGTTTCCAAGAGGACATGATTTTAGAATGGTGGATATCCCATCAGGTGATTTTCCCCATAGCATTTATACTGAACTTCAAGGCTCATTTGAAGACCCAAGAGCTTGACTTTTCCCCTCTCAGCAGCTTCCTCTTTGTTTTGACCTACATGCATGCCACCATTCAACATGTTAGTGTATAAATAACATGCAGGATATTGTGTAGAATTGAGACTAAACGTAGTCCCATGTGCATATACTGTATGTTTACAGTGCATTCATGTTGTGCATTCTCTTTCTCGCAACACATCTTTGACTTATTTATCTGCCAACCAGTATTAATATTAAGGAGCACAAGCATTGATCATCTTTAAAAAAATCATACTTTTACAATTTATGATGAATCATTGTAGCGAGTCACTCACTCAGACTGATATATTTTTAGACTTTAAAAAATAGAAACACTACTGCCCCCTAGTGTTCAATAGATGACCTACAGCCACCAGCCAATCCTTGACTGAACCCATCCCAGACCATGTTCCACTTATTGATGAGTCAAATGGGATTATACTGACTTTGATGCGGGTTTATTTGCTAATGTTATTATATATTCAGAATGTATTGCCCCCCCAAAAAAAACAAGCCTTCAGTCGGTTATCTCCTTTTAAAATGTATTCTTGGCAAGATGGAAAATCCAGTAGGATATTGACTAACAAGGGGTAAAAGTATTTGCTTGTAATAAATAAGTAAAGTGTATTTAATCACATTTTGGTGGAAAAATTAAAATAAATTCTATGATACAGTTAAAATCATGTTTAAAATAGACAAGATTTCTAGCCAAAGGTAAAGTTAGAGCTGGCAAATCGGTCTAGCTCTTATTCTACCACACTCACCATCCTTGTCCTCCTTTGTCTTCCACTCTTCTTCTTCTCTCTGTGTTAAAGCTGTGGTTAGGAATGCCGGCCTGGTACGTGGCGGCGTGTCGTGCTAACGTGAAGAGCGGAGCCATCATGTCAGCGCTCTCTGACACAGAGATCCAGAGGGAGATCGGCATCAGTAACCCGCTGCACCGGCTCAAACTACGACTGGCCATACAGGAGATGGTTTCCCTCACCAGCCCCTCTGCCCCGCCCACATCCAGAACCGTGAGTTGTTAAAAAAAATAATAAAAAAACATGGACGCAGACTTGAGATATAGTTTGTGCAAACACTTGATGGAAAATGATCAGGAGTCATTTCATCACTGGGGGTAGATATGGAAGAAAAAAAAGTACATGGGTTATTATGACTTAATAATGCGTTGGAACAAGATAATATGTTGTGGCCACACTTTAATAATGAGTGGGAACGAGATCATTATTTTGTGCCGTAATTATGGCCACGCAATATTTTTTTTCCCCAAATGTCACCAGAAGGGCTCTGTAAATATGCCTCACTTTAGTGGAAAAAAAATTAAAACTTAAATTAAAAAAGACAAATCGTTGTTTCATAGGTGTTGTAAATTATTGAGCACATGTGTTGCTATAAGGTAAATAAACATATTTCCCAAAATATTAAACTATTCAACCAAAAATGAAGCTTTTGGGAAGGCTAGCATGCTAACACATGAGAAGTTTTACTTGACTTCATTCATGCACAACACCTCCACAGGCAGGCAACAACAAACCAATGATTTATTCTTTATGAGCATACAGCTGTTATGCTCACACACCCAGCACATTTACCACCAATATCATTTTATAAGCCTCATCTTAAACCCCACAGTCTTGGCGATATAAGGAATATTGCATTGGGATTCAGTTCGGGGCCAGTTTGTAGAAGATTGCTCCAGTGTGTGCTGCTATGTGGCTCTCCAGTTTGTCCACACTACGGTTGCTTTCACAGCTCCCTGTTGTCATGGTAATTGCATACAGCCTCTGAGGACAATACTGTTGCTTAATGATAGTGAGTGTTCACTACTGCCGAGGCGAGGACTAAAAGGCTTTATACTCAAGGTGCACATACACACAATGCAGACCATACATCATAACGGACATGCTCTGTTATATAAACCCAGCACCAGAGCATTCATTAAAGTTTGGGTTTTTTAAGTACACAACACCATTTGTGCATGCAGTCGGTCACCATAACTCATAAGCTTTTGCACTATTTTCTGTCTTGTAAAAATAATACTGGCAATATCCGTTTATGCTTCCCCCATTCCCCCTTTACCTCACCCTCTCATATACCACTTAGCTCCACTTCCATACCTCGTGAAACTTTCATTACGGAGCGTGCAACTCACAGCGTCCCATCGCAAAAATGCCCACAACTGTGAGGCCTGGCCCCTCACTCAAAGCCCCCCTACTCACTTTAACATAGGGGCTTAATTGACGTTGTAAAACAGGGTGGGGCGTTTATATTGAGCGGAAAATTGGTAATTAAACCTCCACTATTAGAACTTGATCCGCCTCAGACAGGCAGTGAAGGATCAGTCCACCGTTTAAACAGGGAATAAATCAACCACTGCATGCACATTTTGTTGGGTTTTTAGTGGAGGTAGTGACACCGATCAGTCAAGCTGTGCTGACATGATGTGAGTGATTTTCCTCTGCACCAGACAGCAATTTGTAGTAGTTTACTGTACATTGCTAGCCATAAAAACAAAGTAAGACCATGTCACCCGCCACAGCCCCTTTCAGCTCTCCGCCTTGGAACTTTATCATTCTGATCCACTGACCAAATATCCATATTTATAAGATGAAATCTGACAATTTGTTCCAGAAAGTCATCAATAGCGTAATCAATAATAATTGTTAGATGCAGATAAAACCAAATTGTTCTGCAAGGCTAGAGATGAGACTTGGGATTTTTTTCTGTAATGTCAGTGAATGGACCCTTTACTTACATAATATATAGCCTACAACAGGTTGAACATTTTAGAATATCATGGAAAGGTTCCTTTTTTTCTGCAATTTAATTCAAAAAGTGGAACTTTCATATATTTTTCATTCATTACACATAAAGTGAAAGCAAAAGAAGGGCTTAAAATATTTCACTTTGTGTACATTTTTTTTACTTTTCAATAATGTTACATTTCTTTAAGATGCACCTGTAGATGAGTAGAGTGGGGTTATGTGTCTGTTGGTGTCAATGGTACTAATGTATTGGCTCTTCCTTGTTGTGCATGGCAACTGTGTTGTTAATTGTGTTACTTATGCATGCATGTACTGTAACCGTATGCCCAAACCTGTGTTGTTCTGTGTTGTGTTTTTCTGGCCTCTGCATTATGGCCCTTTCAACCCCTTGGGGCTACTTCATGATCTGACTGTGATGCTATAACACTATTGGCTTACAGTGGTGCTGCTCTTCTTCTTTAACACTGCTTGCCCCTCCCACCGGACCTCTACTACCAACACTATGTAGGCGTCAGGCAATGTGTGGCTGACCCATGAGGAAATGGAGACCATGGCAGCCCCATCCAAAACGGTCAGTCCCTCCTTGTGTAAATGTGTAATAAACCTTTACCGTCTTGTGTCTGTCGGTGAAGTCTGAGTATGATAGTGAAGGCATGCGTCATTTATTTAACCCTTGTTTTCCTGGTCTGTGAACCTTTTTACTGTATTAACGATTATTTCAAACTGGACTTCTTTCAATTATACTGCATTTGAATGATAATAAAGCTACATGTGTTTAGTCTTATGTTGATGTATCAGTTAGGGTTTGAGTCATTGTTTGTTGTAGTTTGTTAGTCTGGTTATAGCTGGGGTTCTGCAACTAAAAAAAATAAAGATTTTGGCAAATCAACATTTAAAGCTGCTTGGGGTAATTTCAAGGTTTGTCAAAATGCAACAATTGATGACACTTTTTTAAAGTTTCTTTAAAGAATATTTTTTTTTATGTTTATATCAGAAGTCAACGTCTGAAGAGGGCAGCTGGGCGCAGGTAAGGAGGGACACCTGCTGCTGTTGTTTTTCTCTTGCATTGTCCATTTAAGACTATTTCTAACAGATAATATGGAATATTACATACAAGATATTATATTAAATGTATCCAGTAAAAGCCTTGCACAGAGACGTACTGTATGTCTTCTCTCTCAGACTCTAGCTTATGGCGACATGAACCATGAGTGGATAGGGAACGAGTGGCTGCCCAGTCTAGGACTACCTCAGTACCGCAGCTACTTCATGGAGTGCCTGGTGGACGCGCGCATGCTGGACCACCTCACCAAGAAGGACCTGAGGGTGCACCTCAAAATGGTGGACAGCTTCCACAGGTACTGGCCTTCACCTGTGTCATAGCTACTGTCAGCTGAAGGGGAAAATAAGTCCAATAAATTCCTGTTAAATTATTTTTGTAAATTCTAGCTAGAGATGATTGTCATTAAAGGTGTAGTTAGAGATTCTGTCAAAATCAGTGAATATCTAATAATATATTTCTAAAAAGAAAGCTGGTCTTAGTTCACAGCCTAGGCTCTGTAAACTTTTGTAAAAAAAAATATATTTATATGTAAATAAAGGGGTCCAACCGTAGCTAGTTTGCAGAGCCTCATCTGTGTTGAGCACTGGAGATATTCAATGATTTTGAGATAAAGTGATTTAGATAAGAAGTATTCTCCAGAATCACTAACTCCACTTTTAACTCTATCATGAATGTTTTGAGGTTTTTTTTTGTTATTAAATGGATGAGAGGAAAAATGTCCCATCACATGACTACTACTACGTGTGTGATTGTTCTGCCTCCAGAACCAGTTTACAGTACGGCATCATGGGTCTGAAGAAGCTCAACTACGACAGGAAGGAGCTGGAGAGACGCAGGGAGCACAGCCAGCACGAAATGAGAGGCGAGTGTTAGTACTCACCACACCTACAACACTAATGGACGCTGTAACAAAAACCTACGAAAGATGCTGCAAATGACTAAAAAAAAATAGATAATTTTTCTTTGCACTTGTCACTTTGGTCTTTGCAGATGTGCTGGTGTGGAGCAACGAGCGTGTGATCCGCTGGGTGCAGAGCATAGGCCTGAGGGACTACGCCAACATCCTGCTAGAGAGCGGAGTGCACGGGGCTCTGGTCGCCCTCGATGACAACTTTGACTACAGCAGTCTGGCACTGCTCCTCCAGATCCCCAATCAGAACACTCAGGTATAACACTAACACACACACACACACACACACACACACACACACACACACACACACACACACACACACACACACACACACACACACACACACACACACACACACACACACACACACACACACACACACACACACACACACACACACACACACACACACACACACACACACACACACACACACACACACACACACACACACACACACACACACACACACACACACACACACACACACACACACACACACACACACACACACACACACACACACACACACACACACACACACACACACACACACACACACACACACACACACACACACACACACACACACACACACACACACACACACACACACACACACACACACACACACACACACACACACACACACACACACACACACACGCCTTTATCAAGTGAAATTCACATTTTCCTTTGCATATCTCAGACATGCAGACCATTTTTATTAAGGTTTTACCAGCTTCACAAGGTTGATTTGAGATGTTGTGCATTTTCTGAAACTGGAGATGTTCATTAAAGGTGCTCTGAGGAACCTCACTCCATAGCTTCCACCTCATTGTGAGTGGAACATTTTAAAAAAATATTGGCATTGTAAAGCCAAATTTAAAGGTGCTGAATATAGACAGAAAAATCACGTCATGTCACGCCCGTTAGTCTAAAATTAGAAATATGTTGGTATCCGCCTTCAAAAAGCTGGTCAAATCTGAATCAGAACACGCAGACCTGCCAACTGTTACACTGGCAGGCTGCCCTGTGAATTTCCACTGCTATTCTCAGCCACAATCAGGTAAAATGGATATATGCAGTGTGAAAAGCGTAATGTGTCAGCTGCCTCTGTGACCATGTGGCTAAAAATAGCTGGCCGTTTGCCAATCAGAATGTGTTTTTTTTATCTTTTTATTCTCTCCTTAGGCACGTCAGATTCTGGAGCGAGAGTACAATAATATGCTGGCACTGGGAACAGACAGGAGGCTGGATGAGGTGAGCGCCATTATTATTACTGCCAAGGGTGACCTCACTCTGTCACGTAGTTATTATTTTTAAAAAAAAGCTTTCTATTGCTCATCCCAGAGACCTTCAAACAATACATTTTTTACCACAAATGATAATGCTCAAACAGTCAATTCTAAATACAAATTCAATTGTATTACCCAAGACTGTCAAGAGGAAGATAATGCTGAAAAATGTTTAATCAGTTTTCATTTGGTCTCTAAATCAAACCACTTCAATGTATCTTCTCCATCATTAATTCAATCGGAGAATAAACTGTATTTAAATGTCTCCAAATTAAAGATTTTTCATCCATTACTATGATGGGATTAGGGAGCATTTACGCATGGTAAGATATGTTTTGGTCCAGCCAGTATAATGGATTTTTTTTTGTTGCAGTTTTAACTAATATTTATTAACATTAAATCCTATTTTTAAAATGATTTCCCTCCTGCCTTTAAGTACAGGGACCAAGATATACCAGAATAGCAAAATAAGCCAAATGAGGAAATAGACATAGTAAATTATCTCACAGTTAACAGCAACAATAAGTCCACACAGTTAAAGCTGTTCAAAACCTAACAGGAGTTTGAGTGTGAGTGCAGCAGTGTTTCTTTCAAACAATTCCAAAAGATTAGTGGTTTACTATAAGCTATTTTGTAAAGAGATAACCATTTGTCATTTTTGTAATATATGAACAAGGTTGCATCAATGATTGTCATTGCTTTAACACGTTATTAAGTTAGTTGATGACATGCCAATTGGAATGTGAAATGTATTCCTACACCATTTATAGTCTATTGTAATTAATGACTGCTCGTTTCCCCGTTTGTGTGTAAAAAACACAAGTCATATCTATCCGTCCCGCAGTGTGACGACAAAGATTTCCGTGGTCCGTCGTGGCGGAGGCAGTTTCCTCCCCGGGACGTTCACGGTATCAGTATGATGCCCGGGTCGGCAGACACGCTCCCCGCTGGCTTCCGTCTCACAGCATCCTCCGGTCACTCCAGAAGACTGCCCCCCGAGGGTAAGGGACCGCCACTGCACCTTATCTCACAATGTAACACCTCTATTCATTCACCCATGTGGCCGATTGCTTTCATTCAAAGCCACTCTTTTTTTTGTTGAAAATATCATGAACGATAAAACATCACGAGTCTGACAATAACAAACAGTTAAATGCACCTGTTGCGATGGTAGACCAAAAGCGCCACACCTTTGCTGCAGGAGTTGCTGCTCCTTAGCCTGCCCGAGACCTCAGCCTGATCTCACGCAAAGTTTTCACAGTTTCTCTCTCGCAGATCAATATGGCCCTTCTCCAATCCCAGTGGGGTGGAAGTGGAAGGCAGCCCCTGATTGGTTCATGTAGTCGTTGATGTGTGAACATGGATTGACCAACAAGTTTGTGATATATGGCTGGTCTCACAAAAGCTAGACTGACGACTACACGAACCAATCAGAAGCTGCCTTTACACCATAAGGGACGAAGGTTGGGTCTGAACTCAGGCTCTGATTGGACCCGACATTTGATTGAGACCTCACCACGGACATTGCAGAAAGTCCAAACTGAACTATGAGAGAGAAATGAATGTGAAGCCTGCATGAGACCAGGCTGTTGTCACCAGGCTAGCTGCTCCCTGCTGTGTTGTGACCATGTCTCTTGTTCTCTCCGACTCTGTGGCGGCTGCTGTGCAGTGCTCTATGAGGCGCTGGATGACAGCCCTGACGACATGTATTTGGATTGGTTTCAAGGTCAGCTATGCCCCTCTGTAGGTCCCAGGGCTTGTTGGCCCTTGCGTGTACTTATTGCTCTACATTTTATATAACCCCCCTCCTCTTAATATGGTCTCTGTCTTGCTGTAGGCCCACCTCTCCTTTTCTTTGTGCTATCTCACCCACACCTCTCTCTCTCTGTCTAGTTATCTCTCTCTCTCTCTCTAATATCCAACTCCAAGGGTGTTGTTTTGCAGAGTTGCAAAATAGTCGTCCCTACTCACCCTTAGTGGTTTCAGCTAGGGGGGGCCAAGTTATGGAACAGTAAACCATGCTTGCTGTTGTTAACCCTTGAAGTGATGTACTATAAGGCAAAAACAAAAGGCGGCTGAGCGGTGCTATGTAAGTGAACCTGAATCAGGAGGTTTACATAGGGTAACGGTATGTCTCGGAGAACTCAAACTGACAGTTTGTGTGGTTCCTCACCCCTCTGCTGTTAAAAGAGGACACTGGCTGAAGTAGGCTTTCATTAAAGGATCATTCCGGGTTATTACAACGATGCTTTTGTATTGTAATCATACTTTCAATTTGAATTTCTAATATAATATAACTTAGTCATTGTTGAGATTTGGGAAACGGTTACATTACTTCAATACAATATATTAGACTTTCAGACAGGTTGTTAGCAATTTAGCCCGGGTTATCCAAAGTGACAATTCAAATGTAAGCAAGATCACCCAAGATGTCAGTCGCAGTGCAGTAAGTCACTCTGTAAACTGACGGATGTTTACCACGGACATTTGGGGCAATGATTGATACAGCTTGCCTTTTGTTATCTCTTCCCAAAATAGTTTGGCTAACCAGGGCATTTTTTTTAATCCTGTATGCAGGTCTGATGTATGATGGTTTTTGCTACTTCTAACTTCTTTCTAGCAATGTTGCTGCATTCCCATATCTTTATGACTGACTTATTAAAGTAGCGCTGGCCAATTATAATAAAACTTTGAACATGTACAGGTGTATGATACAAATTTGAAAAAAGTAAATCAGGTGATAGACATTCTTTCAAAATGTCCACATAATGGCTAATATAGACAATCAATGAAATGTTTAGTGAAGAGCAAGGTCAAGAATGAATAAAATAAACTCAAAATCCAAGTTGTGTTGAAACTGGAAGCTGTCCTTTCAAAAGCATGCACACTGTATTGGGCGCCTGTGTCTTTAACAAACTAACGCCACAAGAGTTGTGATACGTACCCAGGAAATGATCCGCCTGCACTGACTTTGACCAGTGTTCTCCTCTTAACAAAAGGTGTTCCCGGTGACACTGAAAAGCCTTCCTGTGCTCCTGTCTCTATATACTCTGTGCTCCCTAGTTTGTGAAGTCCACACTGAAACCTTTGTCAATGGCTGCTGTAATCCACTCAAAATCAATACCTCCATTTTGAGTGCTCGATACATGGCCTTTTCTACCCTTCCGAGGGCGACAATATGAGTGTGAGAAAAGTGTTGTGGTGAGCAAGTGAAGGAATGTTTACGTCTCACTCTGGGGTCCTTCTGATTTAAAGGTGGAGTCAGTGATTCTGGAGAACGCTTGTTGTCAAAATCTGTGAATATCTCCTCACTATCTGCTACATGTCCCTACTTGGTGCGTGGTGAAAAAAAAATCCAGTATTAATACACAGCCTAGGCTCTGTAATCGGGCATGTTGCGAGCTACGGTGGGCCTTCTTTTGTTTACGTAGCCGTTTACAGAGCCTACGCTGTGTATTAACACCTGGTTTTTAGTCAGAGCACACAGATAGCAGATAGTGAGGAGATATTCACTGATTTCGACAGAGAATTATTTTGACAAAAATATTCTCTAGAATTGCTACCTCCACCTTTAAGTGTTGGCATTGACATTGACTTAAAAATCTTCTTTTTTTTCTTCTCTCGCTATCTCCCCCTGCAGTCGGCTCTGCTACAGTGCAGCGGATGGACAGCTCCACGGTGAGAACCTATTCCTGCTGAGAGGAGGAGAGCGGAGAGAGAGAGAGGCACCTTAAACTGTACGCTGTATGTAACACGACACAGATTCTCGCTTGAAATTTAAAAGTTTAGCTATCTTTATTAGTCAATTTACACAAGGCAAATTTGAAATTAGTCTTTTCTTCGCATATCCTCTCTCAAGTTACCACACTTCGGAGGGGGTCAGAGTGCAGGGTAAGCCATAGCACAGCGCCCCTGGAGCAGTGCTGGGGGTCAAGTGCCTTGCTCAAGGACACAATGGTAGAGATGGTGGGGACCGTAGATGTAATAGCAGCCACCAGTAGCTTTACAAATAACACCCTCCTGTCCGGTGCCGGGGATTGAACCAGCAACCTCATGGTAACTGGTCGGCCACTCTTCTTCTAGGCCAATCATACCACCCGAAGCGGGCCGATTGTTTCGCAACACTCCCCCCAAGATAAGCGTGTTTGTCTCCAAGCCTCTGCAGTGGTTTTGCCAGGTAGCTGTGATAAAGGAAATAGCAGCCCTTTAAAGCTATTCTTACCTTTGTAGAGTTTTTACACTTATTTTAAATGACTTTAAAATGGTATAAATAAGGTTTTTACACTCTAAAATGCATGGTAGACCCACCAGGAATAAAAAGAAACAATTATTTCAGTCTCATAATATTAGGTGAAAACTACAACCAATCAAATCGTTCGGACCGAACGATTTAATTGGCCGACAGACCTGTCTGTTTGCCGTCTGCTTGTGTACTGCGCATTCGTGCACGCGCGTCCTCAACGAAAGGGTTTGTTTTGATTCCACGGCAGACAGTAGCCTAGTGAGTAGCGACCACTGTAGAAAAGGTTACAGTGTTGTTATTTCTTGTTATTTCTTACAGTGTGTTAAGCTGTGTTTTGTTTAGTGTTGGGCCGTGACGTCAGTCGGCCAGAGAGCCAGTTCAGTAAGTTTCCTTTCGCTTCTCCCTCGGTGAGATGTGTGTGAGCAAGTTGCCACAGTAAGCCATCATTCGTGTTTATCTGAGTGTAAATGTGAATCACCCGTGTGTGAGTATGTACATGTAGTCCCGATCGCTGTTATAAGTTATAGTTTGTGCATGTTATTAGCGGCTGCGATTCGCGAGTCGCAACAGCTGTTCAAACGTCTCCTCACGAGCGGAGTTTAAGCCTTTGTTCTTTTTCCGCGATCTATATGCGGCTGTGCCTGTGAAAGAAGGAAAATAAAGAGCGGATAAAACCCTACTCCTCCTCTCCTAGTGTCATTATAAGCATAAGTGGTGTTCTGGCCGACATATCTGAAGTGAAACCAGTGATACAAGCAGATCAGCGCGGTACCGGTAGCCTACTACAGCCACCAGTTTCTTCAGCCACAATATAACTCACTTTGTGCACGGAGACAGTATTAAGCAAGTAAGTCTGCTTGTGTAGCCTAAATTAAGTTTCTTCAAAAACAAAACAAAAAAAACGGGGATAGGAATGAGGGGGTGGGGCTGCATTGGAGGAAGGCGGGATATTATGATTGTGCTGAAATGCTCAAACTCACATCCATCCGAACTGCTTTAATGTCGGTCCAAAAAAAATGAGTCACTCTCTTGCACAAGCTTTGAAAAAATCTGCTTCAGATAAAATTGCAGTTCTATACTTTTAAACAGATTTCATTTCATAAAAGTTTATTTAACGGGATTGCGATTTTTCGAGGCTCCTATAAAAATAGGCCTAGAGATTGCAAAGTGAGCGTGCCCTACTTTCATCTCCCAACTGTTTTTCTCAGTACTTGCCAGGTGCAGTGAACAAAAAAGTGTAATTCCTTCTGAAGTGTTTTTGCTTTGACTTGAGACACTTTCTGACAACGCTGTCTCTCTGTATTGTGGTTGAAATTCCCAAGCAATTGAAGTGGTAACCAGGTGCAAAAAAGCAAGCTACAAATTTGAAGAAAAACACTGATTTACTGCTCTCTGGATGTGTTTGTTTAGCACAACAAGGCCCAGATAAATAGGAGACTGCCGAGGCTGTGAACAAAATGTCTTCACTGTCCACTGATTCAATGCTCTCTATTTAAAAATGGAATTTTTTTAGCATCACTGACATAAATAATATGCATGACATTGAAAATAGTACAAGTTAATCACATATGATATGAACATGAATATGCTCCAATTAACAGTAATATGCAGATAAGTAGAAGAGATATATTCATTAATTTATTACCAGGCTGTTTTACGACACCACTGGAGAAATTAAAGAAATAGGTGAGTATCACGTTATGACGCAATAAAAATTCATCATGTCATAACGTGAAACCTCTCACATTACAAAGAGGTGTATTGTTGTTAGTTTTTTATCATGCTATAACGTGTTTACTCTTTATCCCATTATAACGAGATAAGTTTCACATAATAACCAATTATCATAATAAACCACCGGATTATAACAAGTGCAGAGGTTGCAGACACAGTAAACGGGTAATAAAGATACAATGCTGTGACTGCAGGGATATCGTGTGTTAGGAATAAAATAAAATAGAACAACGGCTAAGGGGGGAGAGATAAAGTCACTTTAATGCCTAGCACAGAGGTTTGAATGGGGGCAGATTTTGTGTGAGTTAAACATCATTTTGCGTTTCCAAAGTATTTGCTATCCCTGTGGAGCATCCCGCAGCTTCTTTTCTAATGCTTTCATCAGCATATTTTTCATAACTACTCCCACACAGCGCAAAATAATATGAAAACAGTGCAAAGTTCCAATGGAGCAAAGGGTTGAATTTTGCATGAGAAACAAAAAACGGACTCGCAGCCAACAGTAGTTATTTTTTCCCATGGCTTAAACTTGCACAGAGGCACCAAAAGAAACATATTAATCTCTAAATGTTATGTATCCAGAGCAGTTTTTATAGAACTGGGATTTTTTAAAGTGCCTATACATTTTTTTTTTGTATAATATATATATATATATTTTTCTGTTTCAGTGTTCATATATTGTCGATATTCACATAATATTGAATAACGATTTCTGGCAATATGATCCGTCTTGTTCAGAGAATGCTGGAAAGGAAGAAATTGCAATGTTGTACTTCTTTAAAAGACCTACAATTGCGTTATTATTATATTTTAAAGCAGGTCAATATAGCTGGTTTAAAGATATTTTTGCCCGAAGTCACCTCTCCTATCTATTAGCAAATAATTAGCTGCAACAGTTGTTGCAATAAACGGAAAATGACATAATGGCATTGGTATTATTCAGTTTTTTTTTTTGTAGAAGCCTCCGCAGCTTTTTAAGATTGCATTCAGAACCTCATTAAAAAACATGTGATTGTGTGTGTTTTTTCCCTTCAGGTACAGTTCCAAATGGAGATGAACTAAAGGGGGAAACCGCTAGATGGGCCGACCCAGCCCAGGAACAAACCATTCTGACGACACGCACTGCCAAGAAGCCCTGCTCTCTCTCTCCTTTTTCCCTCCCTCCTTTCCCCTTCCCCTATAATGTGGGCACCAAGATGCCGGTGCTAAACTCTCCCTGCGGGCTAACCCCCTCCACCCCCCCATGTTGTCGCCATTTCTACCTTTTACATGTACAGTAACTTATCGAAAAAGCATAACGTACTGTGTATTTCTTCTACCAGGAGATGTGTATGTAGGTTATATATCTGTACATAAATATGCCATTTTTTTAATATATACACACATCTATGTATAAAAAAAAGAAAAAGATATTCAGAGTTTGTGCAAAAACAAAAGAAGAAAATATTGTCCCTGCCACCTCATTTAGCTGGACCATAGATTAATATATGCTGCTCTTAAAAAACATATGAACCCCCTCCCCCGTCCCTTCTAGATCATTTTGTACATATGGTTTTATTTTTTCATTGTGCTGCTGATGATTAGTTAGGAGGATTTATGAATTATGGAGAGACTGGATGTTTGTGTGTGTATGTGTTAAACCTGCCCTCTTGTGGCGCAAAACAAAACAAAACCCTTAGCCCTATTTCTTGGCGCCACAAACTTCATTTTTTCTTTTTTTCTTCATGGACTTGCGGTCGCAATAGGAGCATTTTAAAGTGGATGTTGTCGACGCACACAAACGACACAACGACAAGCACTTTGATACATCAACTCAGCGGGACTATTCGTTTTTAGCCAAGGACACAAAACCAAGAGATGCCACACTACTTACTGCGCTCCGAAGTTGCTCAAAACTTCCTCTCAGAAAAACCCCATTCACTTGTTGTACTGTGTGTGTTTTGTCTGTTTGGGGCTATACACAAAAAGGACAACTTCAGACACTCAGCCGAGCTGGCCTTCTCCCACCACCAACACTCCCTCAGTGAACAAAAAACAAGGAAATAACTGAAAGACAGACCAGACCGCTTAAGCTCATAATGTGCGTAGAGTGTATACTGTATGTAAGTGAGGTGAACTTTTTTTAAATGACAAACCCACCCAGTCTGTTGCTTGCTGTGACTTGGTGTAACTGTTAACTCTTTTTTGTTTTTTTTTCCGTGGGAGTTGCCAGGGTAACCTAAACTGTACAGCCCTGTTAATCCGTCTGTCTTTGAGTTATTTCCAAAATGGGGACGACCTTCAACAAGTCTTACGCTTTTTTTTTTTTTCAGTTTTTACATCATCGTCGATTTGCACGAACAATGAATCGTTTTTATTTTGTGTCCATTTCTTTTTTTTATTCTTGTACTTTTGGTCAAAAAGTAAAAGTGGTGAGCAAGCAAATTTTCATTGTCAATAAAAAAAAACTACTGTCAGTGAATGAGTTGCTGTCTTCAACATTTATCATTTTAAAACGTTATTGCATCGTTATGTACAAAACAATCGTACCTATGTTCATTAACTAAGAATGTGGCGGATTTCAAATTAGTATTCATTTAGTACTACAACATATGAAATAGAAAAATGTAATTCTTAAAAAATTTAACAAGGCTTCTTCATGGCACAGTGAGGAGGTAAAAGCTTGACTTGTAAAAAAAAAAAAGAGTAATAATCACTATTTTTACTTTAACTTTTTGTTCCCATTTGCAGCACCCGGTGCACGGCTTGTGTAGCCGAAAAGCGCCCAACCTCACTTTTCATTTGTCATACAAACAGGTGAGTTCAGGCTCCATTAGGTCTCAGGGCTTTTTCCACCTGCTTCTCAATGTCTTTGAACACCTCTGGGTCCTCAATGGTTGGAGTGATCTGTCAGAGAAAAAATAGTTCCTTTGTGATTCTACCGCCAAAGTAACAAAAAGGCAAATTCACATTATAACATTAACATGGATGGAAAAGCAGCCTTATAGATAATATGTAATTAAGGAAATAATTGAATGTCAGTTATATTCACAAAATGATGGTCTTACTTTAAAAGGTGCACTATGCAGTTTCAGAGGAGGGGGGGTTTGTTTACATTCACAAAGCCTGCAGATAGTTTGATGAAGCATATTTTCTCTACATGTAATTCTCAGCATTGAATAATTCTATCATCATAAATCAAATTATTTTGAGGAACCTGGAACCAAACTGCTGTAAACAACAGTGAAACATTAACTTCTCAGGAAGGTTTTCTAACTTCAAACAGTGTTCCAGGGATCACATTTTCCTGTGAGGAAAGTTTGTTTATTCAGTTATGAGAATATATCCTAGAACATGTTCACTTCTCTGACACCCAAAGTTACACTGTGCACCTTTAGGATGTATCCATGGAAACCTTATGTTTACATCTGCGAACAGAGCTAGTGTTTTTTTAAAAAGGTGCTGTTTACTTTTCATACACGTCTCTCGAGAGGCTTTTAGCACACGATCAGCAGAAACACTGAGTCAGTGATAAAGAGGTGAAATCCCAAATGAGCCCTCAGGTCAGTTTAATGAGCGCAGGCCCCACTAATGAACCATCATTACTCAGATCCTGAATTTTGCAAAATTAGCTCTACCGTATCCTGAGCAGCTGTTTATGTTTGAACATGATAATTATCCATCAGACACTGCAGGCAAAAACATTCGTCAATTTTGAGTTTGGGTCTATTTAGCTTCCATAAAATGTACATTAAGGTGTTTATTTGAGTAACCCTTGTCTGTTTGCGTCTGTGTATTTCTCCTACAACCATCATTAATGGCCATGATATCAGTTTCCACAACTCTGGCTTTATCCAACATCAATATTTTTGTTTTTTAAAGAGATTTTTTACACATCATAAATAAGATATTGCTAAATTCGCATATTTACTCAAATATTTCTGAAAGATTGTCATACAAAAGAAAATTGCTCTTAATCAACTGGCAAAGCTTCATGATGATATCTTTAAGTTAAAAATCTAACCCTTTTCAACTGCAGTTTCACGCCTTCAATAAAAAAATTAATTTGCTTGGGAATCATTTGTGTAAAAGTTGTGTGGTACCTTGTAGGGCTTGCCGTTGACCAGGTTGGCTAGAGACGAGCGAGGGATCTTGCCAGAGCGCGTCTTGGGCAACCCTCGGACAAAAAGCACTTTCTTAAAAGCGGCCACCGGTCCGATGTTGTCTCTCACCAGCTTCACCATCTCGCTGATGATCTGCTCTTCGTTTTTCTGCACACCTGAGACACACCATACAAAGGAGCGTGCATCGTTTAAACGCCACCTGGACTTAACAAAAGGTACAAGGTGACAACATAGAGAAAAAAATGAACAGGAAAAGTCACAGTAGCTCACCATTCTTGAGTACACACAGAGCCAATGGCACGACACCTTTAAGAGCGTCATCTAGACCCACCACGGCACAGTCTCCCACTGCAGGGTGCTGTAGTACTGACTGCAACACACACACACACGATTATACCACAAAAGAAGACCTGGGAAAATCCTTCATATCACTTCATCTGTAGTCCTTCTTCTACCTCCTCCAATGCTCCAGCAGACAGCCTGTGGCCGGCCACGTTGATGACATCATCAGACCGAGACATGATGTAAAGGAAACCCTCCTCGTCCACGAATCCTGCGTCCATGGTGTCATAGTAACCCTGGCGGTGGATAAGAAAAGGAATAATTACTATATAATACAGCAGTTCAGAACTCTTAATTAAGAATGTATAATGTGTTAACTATATTAAAAAAAAGAGTTTTGGTTTTCTCAGAATTTTTCAGTTTCTTTTTTCAAATTTGTAGAAGGCTGCAAAAAGCAACGTGGCTCTGTAATGAGAGCTTTGAACACTAGGGGGCCACATTTGACCACATACGGTATCACTACTCACTATGAATCCAGATGCACATTATGAAGCATTGAATAATACTTCAGACCAATACAAGTGTTCCTAAGAGAGATCCACCATTTTGATTGTTCTTTAATTAAATCAGACCGCTGTGCAAATTGCTTCATGCCCACTTAACATCAGAATGTTAGTCAAATGGATGGCACATCTTACTGGGAACTTGGTGAAGTAGAGCTCCTTGAACAGTTCCTGGTTCTGCCACAGTGACAACGCTGCACCGGGCGGCAAAGGCAGTCTGAAAGAAAAGGTATGTGAAAAAGTTACGTTTATTTTCATGTCACCATTTGTCTTTAAACCTATAAAAGTAAGGGGGGAAAAAAATAAAGGAGGTTTTTTTTAACATGGCATCCGGCAATAGTCAGAGTATTAGGGCCTGGGGTGTAAAAAAAAATGTGAGGACGAAGTAATTTTTTTTTAAATTGTTTTACATTTTTTACTGAAAACTGAAAAACTTTTTTTTCTCTAAGTTAGTAATGAAAAAAAAAGTCCTCCTTCCATTTTTATTCTCTTCCTAGAACTTTATATTGTTCCTCACAGTCAAACTTTCAACAGTAAAAAAAAATCGATATAATGAATGTCTCAAGGTTTGAATTCATTTAAGTTTAATGAGCTAGTTAGAGTTTACCCAATTAAGCCGTAATGGCGTGTGAAGATGGATAACGGTCTACACACACCATGCTCGGCTAGCATTCACCTCGCATGACACTGACTGAGACTTGGCAGACACACACGCACACACACGCACGCACGCACACACACACACAGCAAAGAGAGCTCACTCACTTTAACATTGTTTATAGACTAGCAGTGATACCCCTTCTTAACCGAGAAGTTCCCATTTCCCAATTATGATGCCCAAACATGCCTCTGCATTAATTCAGTTTGCAACAAGACTAAAGCTGATTTTACAGGGGTTAATTAAATGGCTCCAATCTGCAAGCATTTGTCCGCCTATTTCATACAATAAGATGTCAAAAAAAGTTATACACATGCACCCTGTGTTGGACTGGACATTATTACAACAGGTGCAGAGTAGCTATCACACATTGCAACCACCTCACCCCTCTGTAAATATTGGGTAGGATTTCATGAAGATATGGCTTTTGATTAAACAACAACAGGCAGTTAACTGGCACAGGCTTTGCGAAAAGGACGCACACAGTAACACAGCTGTTCCCATCTGTTTGCAGCTCTACCTGACGCTGTCCCTGAATGCACCGCACATGTGAATTCCTTGGAAATCCCCCTTGTTGGCACTCAGTCAATACAATAGCAGTGGTTCCAGAGGACAGGGGAATAGAGTTGGAGAGTGATAACAGATAGGTAGCAGCCTGGTGGTTAAGGCAGCACAAAGGGGGAGAAAGTGGGAAAGCTTTCTAGGGCCTAGCCAATAAAAGGGGGGGGGGGCCCATGGGCTTTGGAGGCCGAGAACATATCTAAGCTAAACTTTCTTTTGAACCAAAATATTTCACTTTATTTCAAATGTGTTTTTTATGTTTTTAAATTGTTTTATATTCGTGCATACTTTTAATTGCAGTAAAATTGTAATACGTTTCTGTTTGTTCTTGTAAATGACCTCTTTTTGAATTGCCCCTGTAAAGCACTTTGAGTGGCCTTGTGTCTGAATTGTGCTATATAAATAAACTTGCCTTGCCTTGCATCCGTGTATGAATTGTGCTGTATAAATAAATTCCCTTGCCTTTAACTTATAACAAAATAAACATTTTATTAATTATAACTTGAGTTAAATATATCCTTATTTATCTATAAAAATGTTTGAGTCTGTTTTTTTTTTTTTCTCGTAACCTTAAAGGTCAACCAAACATAGCATTCTATCACAATATATGTGCGTCTGGGCCCTTGCTTTAATGTGTCTAAGACAGATATGCCTCACGTATAAATGTGACTTCTACTATAACTGCGGTTAAGATCACAGTTTATGTTAATTGTTTTTGTAATTTTTTTTCTTGAACTTTGGATATATTCCTAGCAGGGCATGTTCAAAATAGCCAAATGCTATGTAGGAATATGCACATGCATAGATAAGAGTAAAGGGGATCCATTGATTGGACCCTTTTCAGGGGCTTAGCCATTTGTGTGGGCTGAACCTGGCTGGGTCTAATACTTGGGAGTCCACTTTGCACAAGATCAAGGTTCTTTTGAGTCGGATACAGTGAATTATAATCAAACTAAATCGATGACTGCATGATTTTTTTGTTTAAAATTCATTGGTGTGCGTAAGAGGGCTTCTATGTGTCACTGTGCGAGTGACAGGAGAAAAACTCAAGCGACAACGACTAAGCTGCTTACAAGGCGGTTGAGCCCAAACATTCGGCTTACCTCACCACAATATTTCCCAGGGTTCTTGGCTTCACCCCCTGCATGTCATCATCGATCACAGTGACTGGTGGAAAGGGAAGAGAAAGAAATTAATATTCTGACAGAATGGGTTGTGACACCCACTGGGAGACCAGAAGAGCAATAATATTAAACACTCAGCAGGGAACTGCAGTAGCTGAAGTTTACTCATTTTAGTGTTGGCTCATCTGGCAGTGTGTAAAAGGAAATTAGCGTTTTTTGGAACCGGCTTGGTAGAAATGGAATATAATATTCATAAGTACGTATACATTGTGAAAATAAGAGTTGTTTATGTATAACCTTAGAATGAGTGTTTTTACCTACAGTGTCTCTACAGTAGCACAGAACGGAAAATAACTTAACACGCGTGTATGTCCGCCGGAAATGCACATGTTGGAAGACGAAGAAGAAGTACTGTAAATAAAAGCTAAACATCTTCACCTCATCACTGTATTACGAAGCTTGAGGTACTAGCGTGTTGTCCTTGAAGGCCACCATAGCCTTTGTAAATTCTCTGAACGGGAAGGGTTGCAATCTAGAACGTTCTAGATGACATGAAAAAACACCTTCTTACACACTGCCCCTTTTAAAAAGGGGTGACAATTTTTACTTGGTACAGTAAAAAAAGTGTCATTATAAAATATAGATGTACAAAGAAATGAATAGGCATGAAAGGATGGGTGGTGTGTGGGTGTGTACTATAGCAGGGATGTGGATTGACAGTTGTGACTCTTACCATTGTACCCTGGAACAGGTTTGCCCGCCTGACCTGCAGGTGGCGTCAGTGAGTTCCCCAGTCCCATACATGAGGAGGTGATGGCTGAGCCCGTTTCTGATGTGAGAGACAAGAGATAAAATAGCTACATTAAGACAAATATGTGTAAGGAAGCTACACAATTTGAATCCAAATACAAGAGTTCTGCATTTTTTTCCGATTTTTGACAAATCCTCAAATTTAATTAAAAATGACTATGCAAATGTGAAACCCTTCTACTGGTGGGCTGATCAAAAGGAGCTTGGCATGAGATTGGCTTGCATTGCATGGCTCCTGTGCAGCAGCATTAACCTACATAATACAAAAACCATGACAGCTCCTATGGGCGCCTCCCACTGTGCTCCACTTACAGCTAAAGGCTTGTCTGTTTGCCGTAGCCCACCCGCAGAATGAATAACTCGACACACAAAAAACAAGAAGCAAAGAATACATCACAAATCAAGAGGAATCTTTCATATATGTTCAAGTACATATTTGATACTTACATAATCCCTGTACACCTCGCACTACCTTTACGTACATAATGTTTGCGCAAACAGGAAGATATATTTTCACTGTTACTGAGCTGTTAAATTTAAATTGGACATATGAATGCAACTTCAGAGACAGTCAGCCCTTTGGCTTTTTTGGCACCTATACAGTTTAGGAACAAGGGGTACTATAACATGCAAATGTATTCACAAGCTATCAGATCATCCAGGCTAGTTTTGTGAGTGTGTGTGGGTGTAAATATGATGTTTCTGTCATCTATTGTTCTTAATTTATTGTGGCCACGAGTGTTGTGACATTTTTCCCGCCCTTAATATGCAAATGTAAGAAGCTAGGTGCACTAAAAACCAGAATCAGATGAGGTATTGCACAGGAGGGGGGGGGGTATGTGGCAGAAGTGGCTTTTTCTTCTGAGAGAGGGCAAAGGACCGTGGCAAAACATCCCAGCACACAGGACAGTTATGCAAATGACAGCTCATACAATACAACATTGAGGTGTAAAAATGCATCTTATTAGCCTCCTCATTAAAACTGGAGGGGGAAGCTACAGCAACAGAGGACTTCACTGGGGTTACATACACCTGTCGGATACAAAAAGATAAAGACCGAGCACATAGCAACCCAAATTACTTGAAACAGAGGGACATGGAAGCCTATTCCATCTAAATGTGATGGGAATCTTTTTAAAGTTGTCAAAAAAAAAAAAAAAAAAAAAAAGAATGAATGAATGAAATGAAATGAAATGATGTGGTTTTCAATCAAGTGATCTTAAAATCTTTTGTGAATTAGGATTTTTTAAATTTTGGCCTGCTTTATGCTTATTTTGAAATTTCCTTCCTTATAAAACATTTAGCGATACATTGTTTACAGCCATGCATCTTGTTCCATTGCTACCATATGTCGATCCATGTAATGTCTATCACCTCACCTGCATGCACGTGAGCATGCAAAAAAGCCTGTGTGTGTGTGTGTGTGCGTACGAGAGATAACAAAATGAGTACCCACTTGTAAAAAAAGCATTGGCAAAAAAACTCCATTACCTCTATGTTGCAACATGCTCAATGCAGTGTATTGGAGCATAAATCCATAAGGAGTTATCTGGGGGACTGATGTTAGATCATTAAGTGCCGTGGTAAAATGAGGTCAACATTAGACTAAGACAAAATAATCTCCAGAATCTTGTTAAGGTGCCAGGTCTATTGAGTGGATTTAGAAGTGCCCTCCTTTTCTCTACTACTAATCAAACAGTGGCAAACGGCTATTGACCTGCTTTCAATTTTCAGCACAGCAGGCTTCAAAAGACGTGAGCTCCGGGGTGCAAAAAGGTTGGTTGGAGGAGGGGGATTAAGTTATCAAATGAAGAATTTAACACATTAGCCAAACCACAGCGACCTCTGAACTGGCAACCTCGTACGCCTCATTCATCAATGGCAGGTTATGGCCACTCCCCTAAAGGGTTCAAAGCCCCTTCACTGTCCGCAGGGACGATGGTAAAAAAAGAAATGTTTTTATGCCAACGGGCGCTGCGCTACAGTCCCACCCACCTGGTCAAAGAGCAGGGTCACGGCATGGTGATAACAGACCCCCTGTTGACCCATAATGCCCTTTGCTTTCCCCCTCAGGTGTGTGGAATCAACACTATAGTCCTTGCACTGCAACATTTATGGCTGTCATATAGTGTGAATGGAACTAGGGCAAAGGGGGAAATGCTGTAACTTGTAAAGAAGCATGGTGTGTAGGGTTTATGGATACTTTTGGAATGTTGGAAGTTTTGGATAATCAGAATTTTGTGAAAAGGGAAAGTTAAAAGGTGGGGTCAACACTTGTTGTCAAAATCACTATTTGTCAAAATCAGTGTCATCACCTCACAATCCACTAACTGTGTGTGTGTGCGGTGAAATAAAAAAAAATCCAGTGTCAATAGACAGCCTAGGCTCTGTAAACTGGTATGTAAACAAAGGGAATGTTAACAAAGAGGGGCCGGCCAGAAGCTATGCAACATGCCAGTTTACAGAGCCTATAGGCTGTTTATTAACACTGGATTTGTTTTTCGGCACACACACACACACACACACACACACACACACACACACACACACACACACACACACACACACACACACACACACACACACACACACACACACACACACACACACACACACACACACACACACACACACACACACACACACACACACACACACACACACACACACACACACACACACACACACACACACACACACACACACACACACACACACTATTCAATGATTTTTAACCAAAATTTTGTGATTTTGACAAGTGTTTTTCCTGAAATCGCTGACTCCACCTTTAATTGATAAATTGCTTTAAATTGACCTGGCAAAGCAATATATTGTTCTTGACCCAGAAGGACTCCATAAGGGGCCTTTAAAAAGCTCTACTGAATTGCCCGTCGATTAAGGCCTAGACAGAAAAAGCAGTGAAGCGTGTGGAGTATTTAAACTTGGCTGTTTACAGCAGCAGTCGCTGGCGGCGATTCAGGGCCCCGGCGAAATAAATTCAAAACACAAATGGAAAAAGACAATATAATTGGACCTTGACATTTTACAAGGCAGCCAGCACAAGAAGACAGCGTATATACTGGGCTGTGTAGCTTGCAGGCATGAAATCAACCACTTTACAATGCAAGAGATCGTCTCATTGATGACCGCTTGCGTCGCTAAATCATTTCGCCCCCTTACGTTAACACCAAAGAAAGCAAGGCCACAAGAACAGACCAGAGCACACAACATCTCTTAAATGGTCAACTGAAAGAAGGGTCTGAAGCAAATTGAAGAAGGAATTCAAAATAATTAATTATATTATCACTTCAATTAGCAGACATTATCCCTATTGATGTAGCACTATTGACGCTCTTAGCATTATGATGTCCCCACTTATAGGTAGAGTCAGCGATTCTGGAGACTTGTTGTCGAAATACATTTTTGTATCTCCAATTGATAGATCTCCATTTGATAGATGTCCACTGGTTTTGATAAAAGTGATTTTGACAAGAACACATTTTCCAGAATCCCTGACTCCACCTTTAAATGACTCCACAGTATCACTATCCACCAGAAATATCTTCCCATGGGGACAACATCTCTTCCAGTGGGGTTAGCTGTGTTTACATAGGGGTCAAGACAGAACACTTCCTTGAAAATGAAACTTCCACCTGCTACTATTCTAGTCACATTGTGCAAAAGGAAATTAAATATGCCCGAGTGAGGGAGGTATAGACGGAGTGGAGCGAAAAGGAAGTCAAACAATTGTCTGTGGGGCTGGATTCGATTCTCACACAAACACAAACATTCGCTCAAGCTGTGCCGTGGTCTGTCATTTTGCCCGACTGACTGACTGGTTTCTGAGTCTTTGGCAAACAAATACATACTGAAAAAAAAACACTTTTGTTTTCTACTATTCCCACCTTTTTTCCTTTACTTCCTCTCCCTCTATCTCTCTGTTTTTGCCTCTGAACACAAACAAATCAATCTTCTTTGGACCTGTTGGAGATGAGCTTGGCCAGTAATGTGAGGCATTGTGAGTGTGATGAATGGGCCGAGGGAAGGGAGGGGGGAGGAGAGGGGCAGCTTTGGTTGGAGAGGATACGTTTGTAGAGTGGGAATCGGCGATATGACTTTTTCAGCTGAGGAGGTGCTATTGAACATCCGTTACCTCATTACCGGTATAGCTTTGGGGTAGTGTGAGTGCGTGTGATATTTTTTTTTCTCTTCAAAACTGAAAAGCTTCTTTCTACAAAACAGTCTTCTCCTCAATAGTCTTTATACTGGATCTGTACTGCCAGCCCACTGAGACACATAAAACCGATATGTGTTGACTACGAGGTCAATAGTATAGGGGATATTGGATTGGTTGATAATATAAAAATATTTTGCTGAAACTCTGATTCTCAGAATGACTGAATTAATCAGAGTTATGAGACTGTGGGAGTACATTTCCCTTAAGTGCTCTAGTATCTATAAAATGGCAATGCTACAGCTCAGGTATGCTGTACACCTATTTCAAATAAATACAGCAGCCATATTGTCTGCTTGTGCAAGTAACTTTTTCCCCAACAAGTTTGCCACAGTGCCCCAAGGTGTCCACAAAAACACAGAATAACCTACTAAAGCCAGTGTTTGGGTATAACACACAAACAAACTGCACTTTATGCCTGACGTGTAAACAACAACCCTGTCAGAAATAGCCACAGGGGAGCCATACGTGCATCATACCTATGCACAGCAGCGCTCACAGTCCTCCCGGAGATGTGCGGTTGCTAGGGGTAACTAGATCACTTGCTAAACAAGATATCCGACCCAAGGTCATTCAGAAATGACAGTGAGAACAGACGGAAATAGAGAATACACTGCAAGCTGATATAGGCTCGGGAATGTAAAGTATTCTTTTCTGGGTTTATTTTGTAACACTTTCATTACATATGAAATCATAAATAATGCATTTGCAGGATACTGAAGAGAAGCTCACACTAGCTTTGAGAGGCACGGGCATGGTGTGTTATTTTATTTCCCTATTTTTCAGGAGAGTTTGGGTACAACAAGCGATGACAAAGTCCGACTAGAAACCTAATAATTGCTCAGACCAAGCCTATCAATGGCAGCCTGTTGAGCAGCTTAAAGGGTGGGTTAACCTAGCCTTTGTAGTCGGGCTGAATGTTAAAAAGACAGGAAAATAACAAGTGAGGAAAAGTTATTGGGGGAAAAAAAGAGAGAAAGTAAAATGTTTAGGGAATCAGAGTAGGTTGATGCCACCCACCCAAGACAGACATGAACGCAAGATGAACAATCACGTATAATGAGAGCGCTGACACACACACACACACACACACACACACACACACACACACACACACACACACACACACACACACACACACACACACACACACACACACACACACACACACACACACACACACACACACACACACACACACACACACACACACACACACACACACCTCTTAATGTGTTCCCCCATTTCCAACTCGCGGACTCTTCAAGGGATAATTTCATTCCATCAGCTAAAAAACACTGCCTCCCTTATCACTTTTCAGACGACGCGGCGGCTCAGTTGCTCGGAGCTAAGTTTATGCATACAAATTCACTACTTAACTTGCTAATGAAAGACCCCTGTCTTGTGCCTTGGAAACCTCGGCAGACAAATGCTGCAATGAATGGCTTTGTGGAACCAATGCCAAATAGAAACTCCCAAAGTAACAAAAGGGGGAAGGGGGGGACATACACAAACGTGCCAGGGATGTAATTACAGAAGCCACGACATCTGCACTATACTGTCCAAGTTAGCAAAAGCAGCTATTTGATTGTTGTTGGTGAATGAAGCACACAGCCAAGGCTAGCACACATCTCCCAAAGGTGGGCAACAGAACACCAGGGGGACATGACTCTTGAGTCTTGAACAATTATACTGATTTTTTTTGTTTAAATTTATTCACATTCATTTATTTATTTATTTTCTTAAAGGAGAAGCTGAGGGACCAGTCCATGTGGAGAGCAGTGGTGGGAAGAATATCAATAAGGTGAGAGAAAAAGTTGTCGAAGTCATTTTAAGATTCTCATTTATACATTTGACAGATCTCCATATAAACGTACCCATTGGTGTCCATTTTAAATGAGGAATGTCCAGATGTCTCCTAGGGAGGGCCAAAAATTATACTTAATGAAGAACCATGGGCTTGTTCTCAACAGACTATCCTGTATTCCTGTATTAAAAGTCGAAAATATATACCGGTACATTAATGTTGTTTATATTGACAATATTCTTTGGAAAAATAAAGGTGAACATTAGTGAGGTCGTCCACTGATGTTGGGTAATGACGCCTGGCTTATAGTCAACGTTTCCATTCATTCTTAATGTGTTTAGTTGAGGTCAGGGCCCTGCACTGGGTAGATTTGCATATGAGGCTTAAAGTCCTCCACAAACTTCTTCTACACAAGGTTGGAAGCTATTCATTGTCTTAAGTACCATATTATACTGCATTGTCCTTAATTAGGACTAGGATTGGGCCACGGTGCAGTTTACTATTCCAAAATGTTAGAGTTCAGACTGCGCAATTAAAATGATGTAGTGTTAGTTTGGCCCCTTGTGTACTACTGCACTGAGTAAATATAATTGCAGCACAAGTAAGAATACTGGGTTAACTTTTAAATTATTATAACTCTACTTTCTACCTTACTTTAATGGCGCTTTACAGTTAAAAAAAAACGCATTTCTTGAAAACAGTACAATCATATTGTCAGAGTTGGGCTTCAACAACACAGGGTTTGAAGTAACAATGAGAATGCACACAGTTTATGGGAACAACAAAATGACACACACAAAATGAATGTAGATGATGTCAGTGAATTGCTTGTTCTTAAATAATCAAAATTCAGTGAAAACAGTATCCATATAAAACAACTATTCTAAAAGCTTACATTTGTTTTAATTAATTTGCATTCAATTTTAATATCAAGGTAGCACCACAGACTCAGGCATTAAAGGAGCTCTGGATTTATCTTTTGGAAAACATAACTTTTCCAGCACTGTATTGGACAAAGGCCCCACTGGGACTGAAATGGTCAAAACCACAATTTATTTGACAGGAAGACAGGTGCTTTTGAGTCAGTCCAGTTCCCTTTCTAAAGATAATTTCATTCTGTGTGCAAAGGCCTCTGCTGTCTGCCTGCCTGCCTGAGAGAGTCAGAGAAACAAAGGCAAACAGAGAGATACAGACTGACACAGATACACTATACACTGTAAGTCCATCCGCCATCACTCAACTGGTGAGGCAGCACAACCCTGCCAACTGGAAACACATTTGTTGCCAGGCAACACAGCGGTGACATCAGCAACCTTCATCATCACTCCCCTCCCTCCCTCTACCAATGGCACTTGGGTTCTTAAAATAGCGCACGCAGATTATTATCAGGCTTCACAATGGCAGACATTTTCTCATATATGCACATGCCGGGCTGACTGGTGGCATCAGGTGGCGATAGTTTACAAGAGAGCACGTGCATAGTACGTATGTATTGGGTGAATAGGGATTAAGCAGATGGTGTGGATGTGTGTGTGAGGGTCTGTGTACATTTGAAATAAGCACATGAACACAAACAATGTTATGACCGTGATATTAAACGTCAAGGGCGAGAGATGGAGGAGAAAGCACAGGTGAAAAGGTCAAATTTCTAATCTGTGTGCTTGGGAGCACAATTTTATATTTCACTGCAAAGATGTGTTGTATGCAATCTCTGACAAAAATAGATGTTTGACAAGTACTAAATCAATGATTTTTTCAATTCCAAAGCCTTGTGGCAATATTGTTTTAAATCTAATCATGCTCATCTGCTGTGCGTCACGCTTCCTCTCGCAATTGACTCATCAACGGAAACTGTCTATTTGGTGTCGCTGACTTATTTTAATATGTTTTCCAACCAGGGCCTTGCATACTGTGGCTCTATGGAGAGCTCTGTTGAGGGGTAAAGCTTAATGCCGCAAGCTCTTCGCGTGATGCAACTGTTTACCAATCAGCAGTGATGCACAGTCAAGTGGTGCGAGGTGAAAGAAAGGCCCCATGGGATGGATGGGAAGATGACGTAAACCAAGAAAACCCTGGAGTCATTTTTTATCTCACCAGAGGTGTGCTGCATCTGGCATATGGAAAAGATGTCAATTATTAGGTATAAAAAGCTAAAAGGGAAGTCCTGTACTACATCTTCAAGGATATTTTGTTCCCAACATTCCTCTCCAACTAAAAATTATAAAAAAATATGAAAATTATCATTATCTGAGATTTCCATAACACGGTCTAAAAACATCAATTACATTTAAAAAAATCTGTTCATCATCAGTAGATTTTAAGATCAACAAAAGGTACTATGCTAATTATCCTACTTCAACCATTGTGCGCTCCACTCTGTTTACTCTTCTATACATCATTGTTCATGGAGCTCGTTGTCTCCTTATCGATTCAGGCTCTCGGCTGCTGAATATTACATTCCAAAAGTATAAGCATGAGGCTGGAAAGATGTATGAGCGTCTACAGCGGTGATTGATTTTCTTCAATTTTCTGTCTATTTTGCCGAAGAAAGAGCAAAAAGCCCCGTGTACAAGCAGAAGGACAGATCTATCAATATTTATAGATGAAAATTCAACTGTGTGTGTTTGAAAGAGAGAGATATGGGGGAAAGGACTTAAAAAGATGGTCAAAGGTTTTGAAAAATGTGCTGATTCTGAAGTCAGAACACGTGAAAAAACCTTTGCGTTGTGGGTGGTTGTTTTGCACTATAATAAGTTTTCTCAACTCGATGGGTATACAAGGCTTGAATGCTAAGCTGTCTGCCATTGACCAAGTTGCTTTTCTTCTGTGTGGAGTGGGGAGATGAAGGGGAGTTGTCAAGGGGAACGACATTGTTAAAAGTTGCTTGATCAATGTCTTATCTACCAAGAGAGACGGTCCAACAGTGCAGCGTGACACTCCAAGCTGGGTGACTCATGTACAGGCAGACAGGAAGCTGCATACACATTGCTTTTACTATCATTTGATTCCAGTTAGTCAATATAAAAATACTGATAGATTCGAACTGCTTATATACGCAGCATTATAGAGGCCCATTGCAGGAGTTGTTTGAAAGACGTGTGATCGCAAGGTAGTCAATAAATTAAATTAATTTATGCGGACAATAATCAAGTTGCAATCCATGTGTTGATAGAAATGCGTCATTAATTTGTGTACTGCAAGTCCTTTGCACAAATGCCAGTAAGCAATATAAGGTTCTAGTAATACTTAATGTGAAGGTAAGCTCAGATAGTTTAAGACAAATAGAAAATTATATTTTTTTTTTTTCCTTCTGTGGCTTTGTCGTAAGTACATGACAAACTAATGTTAACAAATCTGTAGAAACATGGTGGCCTCTTTCACCAGTCAAACTGCCTCCAACTCACAAAATAGAGAAAGCCGAATTAAATGAGGAGTGACCCATTCTACCGTGAACATACTTGGCGCCGGCTGCCAGTTATTGGGTTTAGCAGGGGGTGAAGAATCCAATGGGGTTTACACATTTAGACAGAATTCAAGTGGCCGGCCACAGCTTTTTTTTCTCCAAACTCAATATATCACTAGGATAGCAGCAAAGTGTAACAGGGTTTGTTTGGGTAAGTGTTTGTTTGTGTGTGTGTGTGTGTGTGTGTGTGTGTGTGTGTGTGTGTGTGTGTGTGTGTGTGTGTGTGTGTGTGTGTGTGTGTGTGTGTGTGTGTGTGTGTGTGTGTGTGTGTGTGTGTGTGCGTGTGTGTGTGTGTGTGTGTTTAAAGAGAGATACATAAAGTGAGATTCAAGCCAGACTGTGATACATGCATTCCAATGTTCAAGTGGAATGAAATTGTACCTTGCCAACATTAGTATAGAGAGGAACATGGAAACATCTCTAGTTCAGTAGATACATATTATTAAAATGTTAGCACAAATGCAACTATGTACACTACCGGTCACAACACAAACTAATGGAGAGATATACAGGCAAAGTAAGTAACAAAATCATACAGCAACAATAGGCTTACAAATGATATTACTCTTGTGTATGCTGCTGCCTAATTAAAACAACTTTGCTCCCCCTGACTCTACTAATTTTCATTTCATTTTCCTTTATTTAACCTCGAAAGATCAATTGAGGGGTGACCCTCTTTTACAATGACGTCGAGTTAATATAAACACTACATGCATTTGGGCAGATCCACGGCATGCCAACTACCAACAGGTTGCAGCCCTAATGGTAAATCCCCATGGTAAGCTTAACACAATTATCCCTGAATTTACAGTTTGAGTTGTGACGTTTTTACAACACTAGCCAAATTTTCCCACTTCGTCCCACTCCTCCTGTTACCATGACAATTCGGTCTTGAAATGCAGACTCCAGAGGATGTAGCTTTGACATGGAATTCAGCATATACAGAAGGCTACGTGATGAACCTACAGCCATGAGACAGCAATTTGAACTCAAGAGCCTCTCTATTGATCAAATCATATTTCTTGCTATATTACAAATATTGAGCTTCTTCACACTCCGGTTGAGCTTGGACAGACCAATCAACCAGGTGGGCCAATCACGCGCTTCAGATCAAAGAGCGCGTCGCCTGTTATGTACAAACTCAAGGTTGATGGCTTTTCTTCTCCCCAACAGTATCGATTCCATATTTAACACAGAGATGTCTCCTTGTCCTGCCATCGATCCTAGCATCGCAAAAACAAGAGAGGCATCCAAAAGTGCTCTGTGGCCATCGTTGGCACATGTATCACTGCCCGCTAGTGTTAGGGGAGGACAGCAGTCGAACAGAGGGGGAGTTTATGGGTGTGTAGGGGGCACGACATTAGCATAATGGCAAGATGCCTGGATTCAAACCTCCCAATCAAAGAGGCTAACAGGGTCTCACCCGTACAAGAGTCATTAAGGACTGAGAAACAATTCAGGGGTAAGCTGCGAACACAGAATTCCAATTACATATCTCATCATCCAGACCCACGGCAGCCATGTTTTATAATAAGTCGATTGTGTGTGTGGAAGAAAAGAAAAGGGAGATTACAAGCTTTCTAGGAAATTGCCAAGCAGCCCTCCTGGGTCTAAAGTACAATCATTGGACGGTGATTTAAAGGGGCATGACCTAGCCTCTGTGAGCCTGGCATTGATTTAAAAGTGCATCGGTCGGTGCAAGGTATAGTCCTGATTTATTGACTACACTAATGGCATTTTTCTAAAGAGTCACGATACATTCAAAGTGAACAGGGCCCTTTTGCACCAAGGCTGATTAAGGACAAATTGTTGTAATCTTCTTTCAAGTGAAAATCAACAAAATTCTCATACCGTTGACCTAGGCCAGTTTAGTTTTTGTTTCTTTTGGACATGCTTCTGTGAGGAAGTGATTTCAAACCTGAACTGATGGACAAGGGACCAGTGATTGTTTTCTTTCTGTTATCTGTTTGCTAAGCACACAACATAGTCCTCACATCTTAGCCATTCAGTCAGTGTCCCATATGGATCCAAAGTCAATTTGTGCACTCAATGAAAGGCAATGTCAATCACAGCCCTTGTTTAAATACTGTCCTGGAAAGTGACCTTTTGAAGTAATGCTATCTAGGAGTTTCCCTACCAGACTATGACTCTCTACTAGGTAAATAGATGTATTGTGGATTAGCCTTGCTATTAAAAAGGTGGAGTCAGCACAGTTTAGGGTATGTAAACAAAGGGGGGCCACCGTAGTTAGTAAATGGCCGTTTACAGAGCCTAGGCTGTGTATACCACTGGATTAATTCTTCAGCGCACACACAGACATCAACAACAACAATATAATTTTATTATATTTTATCACTTTCAGTCACCATTGTGACTTCTTCAAATGTTTTCCTTTCTCTAAAATGATCTGCAGTGATCTCAGCCATTGTTTCATCTTATTCTGAATGTGATTGGAATACAAATGATGATACATCACTGTGTAATGATCAGTTCCCAAGGAAGCTTAGAAATTCAAACAGAGGGGTATTTTACTTCATAACTAGTCCCATAGGGGGGTCCAAAATCTCCCAGTCTAAAATATGAAAAGGATTGATCAAAGAGGGAAACAATTTTAAAATATGCTTCATTATTACGACATGCTTTTGTAGAATAGCCATTTTCTGGGGTTCTGCCTCTTCCCATGGCCAAGTAAATGTCAATGGACCAATAAAATATAAGAGAGAGAGAGAGAGAGAGAGAGAGAGAGAGAGAGAGAGAGAGAGAGAGAGAGAGAGAGAGAGAGAGAGAGAGAGAGAGAGAGAGACCACATTTATAGTCATCTCACACTGATGAGCTCAAAATGAATTTGAGTCTTAAAGATCCATGTTCAATTTAAACATCATATACAGTTCAGGATATTTAAGTACTCAAAGTCCATAAAATGCTTTCTCATTAGCTATATTTTAAGAACTTAATCACTATACAGTTTGAGGATACGGTGCCACTCAACCTACTGAAGTGACATAATTAAAACTGCAAAGGGCAGCTAGCACACATAGCGTATGGTAGGGCACTGTATTCTGGCCTAAATGTTATGTGATGTTTTATGAGGGGAATAATGAATAAATAGTCCAAATTGCACTGCACAGCTTTTGCACTGATAGCATATGAGTCAGTTTGAATTTCATTGGCAAGATTAAAGTTGCTACCTTCCTGTTCAACATGCAAAAGTAGAAAGGTATGAAATCAGAAAAAAAAGACTATATCCATATTTTTCAGTGCAACTTTTTCAGTGCAACTATCAAACCAGGTTAAAAGTATCCCCCCTCTCTCTCTCTCTCTTTGATTGTTTCGCCTTTTGAAAAGTAGAAAGCCGAATTCCTACCAGTCTGCCACCAGTGATCCAGGACAGGGACCCCGAAGCTGCTCTTTGCCCACTGCAGCGTCTCCACATCACAGCGCTCTCCTGCCAGGAATAAAGACTGCAGCCTGCAAGGACACAGAGGACACATGTCAATCACCTCAGAACATGAAAAGTGTACTCTCTCATAGGGAAGAGCCAAGATAACACAATATCCATGCAACCAGAAAAAATATACTATCGACTTTAAAGCTATAGTGCGTAACTTTCCATGTAAATGAATGCTGTGTTCATTTAATATTGCCAAAAGAGTTGACAAAAAGTGGTTTTAAGTCCTAAGCACCACAAAAATATATCTGTATTTCTCAGTATGGCAGCGTTTACAAACAGGTGTCGCCCCCCCTGGCAGAAAAAGCCCAAGAAATGTTTCAGTTGTTGATTCTACTGCTAAGAAAAAATTTGGATGTAGAGCAGAACAGTACAGTAAAACATCTATTTGTAATCACAGAAGGCTTACTTCATGTACAGTAGATGTGCCAACAGTGTTGGTAAGAATTCCTCATTGGATAAACAGAAGTTATGCACTATAGCTTTAATGTAAAAGACAAAAGTAAGATACATTAACTGCATTGTGCCTGCTCAATATTTATTATATACTTCACTTACTACAAAGTGAGAGTTCCTCAGAGTTGCAGTAAAATCCCATGCATCATATCAACAGTGAAAAACTGAGGAAGCCGGAAACTATCTGGATGCTCCTGAATGTGACTCTGAGGTCATGCATTATATCTTCCAAGGATTTATTTTTTTATTGTCCACAAACAGTTTGCCTTGAAGGTAGCAGCACCCTCCGCTACACTTCCCCTGTCTGCTGCCCCTGACAATGTCAAGCAGATAGTTCTCGCCACATTTGCTGACTAAGGAATATCCTTGTGTGGTGCCATTGATGTTTAATTTGCCTTCTCCCACACAGTCACTCACTTATCAGGGACACTAGAGGTGACTGTTTTAAATGTTCCCTTTTCCCCCTCCATCCCAAACTCGCGTGCACTTTTGACTTAAACTCAAAAGCTTTTCAAGTTGGATGCTTGTCTCCGGGGAAACATAGTCTTGGTAAGACAGGGCTGCTCTATTGCCCGGGGAAACGTCTGATTTTTATTTAACCTCTAAGTCAGTTCTGATGAGATCCTAAATCGTGGAAGTAGGCCTATACGGAGACAACAAACTCTAGCAACGACATCTAAATCTGCCACAGTTGGCCGTCCCTTACTGATCCCTCCAGGTTCAAGCTTTATTTGAAGGCAAAGTTACGACAACTGCTGCTCCCATGGATTCATAAAACCGTCAATCCATGCCCTAAAAATGATCCAAAAGCCAGTGGTGGACAGTAAGAAAGACCATTTACTTGAGTAGCAAACTTAAAAAGGTGCTACGAGGAATTTCTGAATATTTCTCATTGTTCCTCTGATGATCATAAATGACATGTAACAGTAAACGAGACCATCAGTGCAAAGAATGCTATTTGTATATATATTTTCTTAATGCCTTTGTCATGGGTACACTCACCAGTAGTTGGTGTAGTAATACATGGCCGAACTACGCTTAAAAAAAAGTGCAAAAACAAACGGCTGTCAGGCAGCAAACTAAAGCAGTGGAAAAATCCTAAATAGAACATATACAATTGACTGGATATTTTCTATCCCTACATTTTTGTTCACATTATTTTCCCCACCGAATCTCCCTTTACTGATGGGTGCTCATATCTACTTCACAGCACTGCTAGGTTGAGATATGGTACACTTTACAAGTCTGGGCCACGTTTGCAGCCGTGGATGCAAGTCCAATCACTTCATTTTCCAACAAATGACTGCTGGTCATCACTCATCCGTCCCAACCCTTCCACAATGGCGAAAATGACCTTCCAACTCCAATCAAACTTGAAGTCACATTCTATCTTCTGTCACAGGCAGCCACACAAAAAAAATGTCATCATGTCACTCTCTCTCTCTCTCTCTCTCTCTCTCTCTCTCTCTACCCATTGAATCATATCACTGCTTCTCCTGCTCTCTCTCTCCCTGGGTAATATTTCATAATTTTTTTCTCAAGCACTGCTCTAGAACTTAAGATTGTTTTTCGGTCTCAGGAAAAAAAACTTTATATAGTCTCTCTAGTCTGGTTTTTGCAGTAACACTGATTGTGGAACGTGGTCTACGACGCTGCCAAAATAAAAATAGTAATTTAATCTTGGTAAGTAGAAAAACATCCAAAATATTCTGATGTTGTTTACCACCAAGCAGATGGTGGAAGGAATTCTGAACAGTTCTGATCTTGCTCTTTTTTCAAAATGAAATAGAATTTAGTAAATTAAATTACATTTGTTAACAGTTTATCTATACATGTTTTAGATACTGGTGGTAACTAATTGGTATTGGACATGTATCATTATATATTAGGCATTAACCTTTCATAGGCATAGAGGCAAAAAGTGATTGAGGTCCCTTTTGTTTGTGGATTAGTTATAACCAACACACGTTTTTGCATGCATCTTGACCTTGTAGTCATTTGGTAATTTGGCTACAACCTTGCCATTGTGTTGATCAATGCTGATAATAACAGCTTTAAAGATGAAAAGCTCAAGTAAATGCCTGGTGGGCATCTAATATGAAAGAAGTACATTAAGGACCATAACAAAGCCTCTGGATTAACAATGTACAAGATAAGATTCTTCCCCGCGGGAGCTGGGTTTAAGTAGAACATGTGGGATGAAGAAATGGTTGACTCACTCACTCACTCACACACACTGGCATTGTGTTCTAGCTAAACCACAATACACCGCCACACTATAATACTTCTTCTCATCCAAGGACATTTCAGATTCTCTGTGGCTTTTTTTAAGGCTCTCTAAGGAGCTGAATGGAAGTACAGGTTTGGAGGGATTCACGCAGACGCTGCAGCCTCAGTAATTGAAAAGGGGGATGGTTTGGCTGCAGGCCAGGCCCGGAGGACTGTGCACTGAGGCAGTGATAGTGTAAACATCCGTGTTGGCTTTTTCACTGTGAGAAGACCTTAAGAAAATCTGTCCTTCGTGTTTAAATGTTTTCTTTAAGATCAAGGACGAAACTTAAATAATGGTGACCTGCGATTTGTCTTTGCAGTTGTTGTTCACAACCTTGTTCAGATGAACAAAGCTTACCTCCCACTTAGATATCAATTTCTCTGCTTTACATTGTGTGTGTCCACCGATGGAATAGGTCAAAATAAAAGTTATGTACATGCATACGGCATGAGGAATAAAGCTAAGACTTAATTGTTCCACACTTAAACCAACATATGATAATTGATGTATAAGGTGCAATGCAATGCTATAAAAACAACTACTGAAAGTTATTCATCTGTAAAGGAAAAAATTCACTGGCAAATCAGGGACAATAATTATTTCCTTGCTTGTGTGTGAAGATAAGCCAAAGTAATCTCTACAGTAAGACTTTGGACTGGAGTATAGGCCATAGGGGGAGAAAGTCAAGATAACTTGGTGGCTAAGGTTATCCAGGTGAAGGCCTTTTGACACATACTCAGGTCAGAGTGACAATGCTGAAGAAACCAGAGACACTGATTTGAGCAAAAGTACCAGATAGCTGAAGTTGGTGGCAGTGATATCTTCACAACAATTGTTCATTTAATGTCCAATACTAGCACTTGGACCTGGAATGTCTGTGTCTACAATAGGTGTCGTGTTTGGTGGTTGCAACTGTGCAATATCCAAATACACAGTAGACCAGAGAAAGTTGCGGTTCTATATTATTTTTGCACTTGTGTCATTTTAGAATCAAATACTCATTTAGTGAAATAGTGATGATGTAATGTACATCATCTGACTGTCTGCAAAAACTAGCTACAATTTTGAACTACTCCTTTAACAGCACCAGCTTTTTACTTAGCACCAAACAGCTTAAGATGGACTGGAGTGGCGTACTTGTCACTTGTTTAAGAGGGAGGCTCTCTCAGTATTGAGTTCTCCCTAAAATAAATTCAAATGCCCATAGTGACAGAGCGTCTGCCCTTTTTTGTCATGCTACATTTATGCAGAGTACTGCTGTCTCGGCTTCAGACAGCCCTGCAGCAAGCCAGACTCCCAATGTAGTTTTCACATCGGCGCTGACAAGCAAAATGGCTCCAGCATATTGATAAGGAGTCTACGGGGCTATTACAGCTGAGCGGGTTTTTCTAGGGAGGGCTAAATGTCTCTCAGTGTCAATAAACTGCAGACGGGGGTTTTGAGCCGTATCAAGTTATTGTTCGCGGCCTCTCTGGCATGAAATGAAGCGTTTGATAATAAACAGCTAACAGAGTTTTCGGAAAGGTTTTTAATCACAGTACTTCCATCAACACATTTTTAATTAAAGACACCACTAGTTATAATGACATATCCTTTCCATGTGTAGTGGCTAAATGCACAGAATACATGTGGATTTATTACATAATACTCTCAGACAATAAGCTTCACTGCCTTTCTCTTGTGCGACACTACACGGCCTTTGAGAAGTCAGTCTGGCATTTCTGTGATGGACGCAATCTACAGAGTTAAAAGGTAGATTCAGCGATCCGGGCGAATATTTGTTAAAAAAAAAGTTGTTTTTGTCAAAATCAGTGAATATATTCTCCTTATGAACATGTCCGTACTGTGTGTGCATTCGGAAAAAAATCCTGTGTTAATACACCACTAGGCTCTGTAAACTGGTATGCAAACAAAGGGGGCCCACCGTAGCTAGCAACATGCCCATTTACAGAGCAGATAGGCTGTGTATTAACACTGGGTTTATGTTTTCAGCTCACCCACAGTACAGACAGGTAGAGGATTGTAGAAGCATTCACCAGAATTGCTGAATAGACCTTTAATACAAGAAAACAAGACATCTTAAAAGTGAAACGACATATGAGATACTCAGTTTCAAAGTTTGTGTAAAACCTATTTTTTCCGCAAATGTAAACTTCATAAGCGAGTTAAGGGGCCTGACAGTCAGACATTGAGCCACCTAGCAGGGCTGAAATGAAAACATGTTGTATTGCTTTTCACTGTGCCACACGGTGACAGGTTTTTGTTCGGCGCCGAAAGGGAAAGGCAGTAATCTTTCAGCGACCTGCCTCCTCCAAGGGGAAAAGGCACATTAGGAACGAGAAAGCGTACACACAGAGGAACCGGCATGTCACTTAAATGACTGATTGTGACAGGGTCCCAGCCCCGAGGATAAATGGCCACCCCCACTCCAGGCGAAAATAATGTAGAAAATAATCTCCTTCTGCACATACAGCTTTTGAGAAGGCGCTATGCATTCAGCAAGGTGAACAAGTGAAGATCGTCAAATTCGGCACACACACTCCAGTGCCAGAGTAATTCAATGATTTACCGAGGCCAGAGGTCACACACACTCAGAATTGATTCATGATTGTGTGCGCTTACAGGCATTTTCACACTACTGAACAGAACTAAAGCGGTGAATTGACACTTTGATCCCCGTTAGGTTTCTCTGCACTCCAGTTGAGCAATTAGCAATAGTGAAAATCTCAGCAGGTAGTTGACTCTCTGGTCCAAACTAAGACCTTTAAAGCCCCTGTAAACCCAAATCTACAAAATCCTTCTAACCATGTAATGTATCTTTGCTTATATCGTGCAACTTACGAGGAGTAGTAAGTTGCACGATATAAGCAAAGATATTGTCATTTAAGTTTGATAAACTTTACAGAAATTCTGTTTAGATGAGGCAGGCTATGCTCTTGTTTTTTTTCTAACCAATCACGGCAGTTCACTGCCCGGAAACGTAATATAAAAAACAATTAATGTTGCCCTGGAGACTGTTTGATATGGTCACGCCCACACAGTCTAGTCAAATGGTCTAGACGGTAAAATAGCTTTTTTTAAATTATTTATGAACATATATTTTCAATCAGATTTTTGTAAAAGCTCATTGAGACACGCAAATTTGATATTATATATTGATTTTTTACAATTTTAGACCAGGTTTTTTAGAGGCTTTAAATAATGTTTGTTGTCTTACTCCGAGCTCTGGCCGACCTTCACCTGAGCTGGGAGAATAAATGTTATGTGTTGTGAGTTACAGGTGCCCTACCGTTGTTGGTTATCCGTCCTTATTAACACCTACGTGGGTGGATCTGAGGGTTACAGTCTGAGGTGAGAGAGAAGGCTGTGTATCAACAGATGGCCGGAGATATAACGAGAGGCTGGGCAGGCTGTCTGGCACACCGTCAGCCGTGAGATGCTTTAAGCACATCACTCCTGGTGCTTCAAAAGCCCAAACAAACCGCGTGTAGTGAAGGGTAAAGGTCTGTACCTGATGTCTTCACAGTTCATACATTATATTTGTGTTCACTTGTTTACAGAGAGATAGATGGCTTGAATAGACTGAGATAATTGTGTATGGGCTTCTTTAAAATGTAAGATTCATAATCTCCATTAGGGCTCAAATCATCTATTATGTTAATGTCAATTCATTATTCAGATTACATAATGTTGTAAAAAAGTTGACAATGGGTATCACAAGTTTCCATCAACCATGGTAAGGGCTTAATATTAGCTTTGCTTTGTTTTGCAAATTACAAATCACAGAAAAGCAGCTCAACTTAACATTTGAGATGCTGGAACCAAAACATTTAAAAAAAAATTCCCCTGTTGAGATTGATCAGTTTTTAATCACCTATATTAGAATTTTTGGCAATTAATTTTCGGTTAATTTATTATTTTATTAATCAAGTATGAAATGAAAGTTAAACATAACATTTATTCCAATGCCTATTTCATAATTGATTAGAAATACTTCACTGTCTACAGTCCTGGTTCAAAGCATTTTTTCTGTAATAATTGTTTGTGTCTACCTGGACAGTGGGTATCTCTTCCCTATTTCGGCGTGGGGGTCCTGCTGGCGAATGGCTCTGATGGCGGTGGGCGCTGTAAACATGGAGGAGACTCCGTTTTCGGAAAGGACGCGAAAGAATGCACCCGGGTCTGGAGTCCCCACAGGCTTACCCTATAAACACACAACCAGCATAATACAGCACCAACTGGTTAGTTCACACACTGTATCACGGGGATGCACAAATATCAATCATAGACCTATTATCAAGCGATTCCAACACATTACAACAATATTACTAGAATGTTCCACAGTCCAAATTATCTTCCATTGTTAACAACAAACCCTGAATATGTTTAGAGCAGCTGTTTTAAAATGGAGAAAAGGCACATTGGAAGGCTGCCCCTTACAAGACAGATGGGCCCGAGAATCTAGGGATTAACAAACACTGTTTGCGGTGTTTCTAATGAAGAAAATATATGGACAAAAAAAAGCCTGCTCGAAAATGCTTCAAACAGCAATTTTTTATCCAAATTTGGAATTTAACTAGCCAGCAAGAAGACAACTTATAGAGATAAATGACAATGGTAAGCAGCGGTAGTGAGTTCTGGCTGTCATTGTCGCTCCAGATAAATATTTGTGTATTGATTAGAGGTGAGACAAAAGGTTGGCAGCAACAAGATGAAGGAAGATGGATGGGTTTCTAGAGCAAAAGCCATTTGGGACAAGCAGCGTGGCTAGAGCCAAACATTGATTTAAGCAGTGCTAATGTAAAAAGTGGCCCTCAACATAAGAAGTCCTTGGTCTACAAAGTTGGCTATATCCTTATAAGAGTCCACTTAATAAGGAGCCTGCATAGAGGGAATGAACTCCACTCGCCAATGGCTCACTAAGTAAATCCAAAATTAACTGTAATGTATGCAGAAAATATTTCATTGAAACTTGTGTATTCTATACTGTGAGTTCACAAATCAGATATTGTGGGTGACTAAAATGTCCTTATGATAACCTTGAAATACTGCTTTTCGCACCATCACTGTAAAAGTCTAAAATACGACATAGCTGCTTTTGAAATAAATTCACCAAATATTCTGCAAGCCAAGACGTATTAATAATGGGCAGTGTAGGAGGGCATCAGCTACATGAAGGTGACACATTGAGTGGCATAAATGAAGGGGAAAAAAGACAAGGTGTTAAAGACTAGAATAGTTGCAGTCTGTGTCTAGCCAGTGAACTAGCAGCAGCCAGAGTCAAACACCGAAACCAGCACATCTTGAACTGAGTCCAAGTCCACATTTAGTGGAGTGAGTCACTGACCAATTGAATTCAGTAATCAAACATTTAAAAATTAAAACCTGTTCTGTACAGCTCTGTAAGTTCAGTTGTACAACTTGTTGCACATTTTCTGGCAATTTCCTGTTTGCATTATTGCTGCAGTTAGTTTGGGATATCAAAGTCTTGTCTATGGAGACATACCTCATAGAGAATTGTGCTGTTGCCATGGAGCAGAGGACCGTAGCAGATGTATGAATGTCCGACCACCCAGCCCAGGTCTGATGCTGCCCACCACGCCTGCAACAGGTTTCAAACAGTTGAAATATGCACATACTCATACAGACAGAAACAAGACTCACAAGCAATGCACATCAAATAGTTTATAGACATGATATGAATACATAAATGATGAACTTAAAAAGGTGCTTGGAGGAAATTTCAGTTTTTGTTCATTCTTGCACCCCCTTTGGACAAAAGCGGTAGTGTTTTTACTACGCCAGCTGTAGTTTCTGGGTGAGCGTACCCATGACAAAGGCATTAAGAAAAACTATATAAAAATAGAATCCTTTTCACTGATGGTCTCGTTTGCTGTTACATGCCATTCATGATCATAAGATGAAAAATTAGACTGCTTCAGAAATATTTAAAAGTTCCTTGTAGCACCTTTAAATGTAAAATAAAAACTGCTAAAACATACTACTTTTCAGGGACCATTAATATTACATGATTAAAATCTGCTTTCAAGTGCTCAGAACAATCTCTCCTCTTTCGCCGGCCACTTGCTCCGTTTTTCTTGAGCACTGCTTCTAACTCAGTAAAGAGAGACGAGGATTCTTTATTGCCTTACGTCTCCCGGACTGAGTCCATAAATATTTGACATGGTCCATTTCAGCATGACGGCGTAGCCCGCGGTGTCTCGCACGATGCCCTGTGGGACAAGATAAGAAAAACATCATCACACCGCTGACAGGTATTGCACTATTGGCAAAAAAAAAAACGAAAAGAGAGTGGCTTGAGTATCAATCTAAAAACACAGTTGTTGTATTCAGTACAGCAGCGAGGCAGATGGCGGGTTTGTCTTTTACCGAATGACTGCTCCTCAAAACCCCATTCCAATTTCCGTCTTTTATTAGCCTAATGGTGCAAAATAGCATCCTCCCCAAGTTTTCAAGTCTATAATTATAAAAAGTTCCCTCTCGCAGTTATGCTCTCCCTACAGCAATAACTGAGAGAAGGCACAGTAATTCAAAGAGAGAGAAAAAAATGGCTGGCAATAACAGCCCTATTAAGCTGAGGTAGTAGCCGGCAGGTGGATATTTTATATCAGCTGTTGGTCAAAGACAAAACGATGCTATTTGGAAGTTGGAGCTGGGGTTATATATATTTTTTTTCCCCATTTCAAACTACCTGCAGGCCATTCCTCCTGTATGAGATGGAGCTACTGCTGTGGAAATGCTTGGTCTTATTTATGTCACAGCCATGGTGTTTAGATTGGGCTCTGGGGTTGTTTGGAAGCTCGAAAAAGCCACCAACCCAAACGTGAATGGTATCAAATTTTTCATACCTTTAAACCTTCCCCAAATTATATCCTGGTATAAGGTATTATCTCACTTCAACTGTAGCCTATTTGCTTTATTTCTCGCCTATCACTGCATTTTTCAATATTGAACTATTCACAATGAAATTACCTTCGCCCAATACAATTCTTTTACAAACACATCACAACATAACTTATTACAACCTACGTTTAAAGCTAAGGAAGCGAATTAAATCACAGCATGTAATTTACTTAGCTGCATTTTTATATATTTAGGATTGTACGCAACAAAGCATTAGTTGGATTTATTTGTGGGACCATCTCCTTTGCGTTGGCCATCTTTTCTTTCTAACTTAACTGATCTACATAAAAACGTACATTGACATATCATCTATAACTCTGAATTCAGTATGAATTTGTGTTTAGTAAGTACCTTAGGTGTGCCGGTGGTCCCAGATGTATAGAGCACATAGAGAGGATGGTTGGAGGGAAGAGGAACACAGTCGTGCGGCCGGGCTGTGGCCATCTCTTCATCCCAGTCCAGACTCAACTCAGGACTCATGGATACTTTCTCCTGAAAACGCAAAGAAAAATGAGGAACAAACATGATGTATTATTTGCTATGAGGCTGTTGTCGTAAAAAAAACACTTCTGCTTTTGTCCAAAGGGGCCGCTAGAATCACAAAAACTGAAAGCTCCTCATTGCTACTTAAAAAGGTACTCCGAGGAACTTTCCGTTTGTGTTCATTCTTGCACCAACTTTGGTCAAAAGCGGTAGTGTTTTTACAATGCCAGCTGTTGTTCCTGGGTGAGCGTACCCATGACAAAGGCATTGCACTGATGGTCACGTTTGCTGTTACATGTAATTCATGATCATCAGTGGAAAAAATTAGATCGTTTCAGAAATATCTTAAAGTTCCAAGCCAATTTTGTCTTCTCTTCGCTAGGCATTCCTGTTCCAACTCCCATCAGTCATTACATTCTCCTGTAGCCGCCAACAGAGGTTGTGTGGTGTCAGAGATGAATGCCCCCTTAACATCCGTCTCATTTCTAATTTTGCGAGTCTCTTTGATACTCTACTATCATTTACATTCAAATCATCCCACGAGGTTTAAGAAGAGTCACGGCCGTTTCTTTCATTGGGGACTTTGGTGAATGAACTCAAGGTTAACACATCATTCAATATCACAATGAGGCAGAGGACAGGCGAGCCATTCCAAATGTTTAGCTATTGAAAAACTACATTCCCTATGCTCGAAGCCAAGACGGAGAAAAAAAAATATGATTTTACAAGGGTTTCGTGTCGGAAAGGCAATGTTCACACAACCGCAACATCTTCCCTTTCTTAAAATCCAGCGTTAATACAAAGCCTATTGGCTCTGAAACCGGGTATGTAAACAAAGGCATTGTAAACAAAAGGGGCCCTCCTTATAGCTAGTAACATGCCCGTTTACAGAGCCTAGGGCGAGGCTGTGAATAAACACTGGATTCAGCATACAAACAGTACGGACAGGTAGCGGATCGTGAGGACATATTCACTGATTTTGACACAAACAAAAGTGATTTAGTCAACAATCATTCTCCAGAATCGCTGACTCCGCCTTTCCATTTGTCAGATCATCCACAGATAGATGACACTGGAGTATCCAAACCACATCAAAGAAAAGGTGTAATGTGAATTTAAGAGCTCTACAGAGTCCAGACAGAGATACATGGCGTGACTTATAACAAATTTGAAACGAAAAAGAACGTGACGGCAACTGTGTGCAATCAATTTTTGAGTGTAATTTCCTTTTTACCAAAGTGCTTTCATGCCTGTGTGAAGGTGAAGCAAATTTCATCTCGCCGACGTCAACACATTAATGCATATTTGTCTGCCTTATAATCAGTCAACACGGCTCAGGCTGCTCCCAAAACTGGAGCTGTGCCAGGGCCTGCTTATCAAGAGCTGCCTGCAACCTCTCTCAAAATCTCTCAAACTGCAAACACACCACACCGCACACATTTTTACAACCGCGCCCGCCACCTACCTGAACCACCTTCACATAATCTTATCTTCAGTGGCAGGAGTTGTACAGTGTGTAGCAAGGTCTTACCATTCTCACTAATCGAAATTTAAAATAGGTCGACATATGTGAAATGTTTCAGAAATATTTAAAAGTTCCTCGTAGCACCTTTAAGGAAAAAGTCAATACATATATTGTGACACAAAACAATATACTGCAGTTTTTTTTTAAATGCATTCACATTCTGTCACATGACAAGCAGCTTTAGAGTCAACACCACACTGTCAATTTCATCTGTAGGATGCTTTGAGCTTCTTCTCACCATGTTAGGCCTGTTGTAGATGAGGACTTTGGAGGGCCGGTGAGAACTGAGCTCCAGGGCCTTCTCCACCAGAGGGATGTACTCCACCCTCCTGCCCGGCTCGATGCCAAAGGAAGCCGTCACCATCATCTTAGGCTGAGGAGCACATGGATCAGATGAGTGTTAAAATGTCAAGAACTTAGACCACATTGACATGTTTTTATTTTACATAGCTGTATTTGAGATAGAAGCTAGTGCTGCCATAAAACTAAATTGACGAGGTGTTTTGCTGCATTTTAAAGGGTGCAGTGTGTAAAGATGGTTGGAATTTTCCAGAACATACTGTACGTGGTAGAAGTGAAATTGAATATTCATAAATGGTTTGATAAGTGTATTTTCACCTGAAAATGAAACATGCTATGTCTTTTATTATCTTAGAATGACTGTTTATATCTACATGAGAGTGGGACGCGAGGCCATGTTGCACCGCCATGTTTCTACAGTAGCACAGAATGGACAAACTTAACAGCCTTGCGTGTTTTCATACATAGTGGGTGTTTGAATTTGGTTGCACATAAGCCACAATGAGGACAACGCTTTTTACCTATTCATGTGAAAGTAACTGAGGCAACATTACTACCAACCACAACAATCCAAACACTAACTGTTGCTTTAAGTGCACCTCACCTCGTGTTCAAACATTTTGATTAAGTAGCCGTAAAGTAATACTTTATAATACAGTACAGCACTTTTTCAGATTTATGTTTCTACAAACACATCACTCATTGACAATCACTATCTATAAATTTCCTGTCAAAATGTCAAGTTGGTCCATTAATTCTGCTCTTCCGAAATCTCAGTGCAATTATGGCTGGAATCATTTCTTGAGTGTAGTGCATATAAGGCTGCGAAAAGAGCCAAGTGCAAGCCAAGTGCTTTCCTCTGTGAATGATTCATTTTGAGTCGAACAAAAATAAAACAAAGAAGCCTCAGGCCCCTCTGGCTTTTTTAAAAGTGTTTCACATATTTTGGAGGAGGAATGTGGCACATTACTACTAGCACAGTGTGAAAATTAGGATCAGAAAATGGTTATTTTCAACCACTGTTTCATATCAGTACAAGAACAAAAATCAAAAGAACAATAGCAATCAGCATGTCCTTAATGAGTGGCCAGGGTAGTGGAGAAAGAATAAAAGTCTCAACCACAATTAGGGCTGCAACAACGAATCGATAAAATCGATAAAAATCGATTACTAAAAGGCAACGAAATTGGTCATCGATTCGTTTAGTCGCGCGATTAATAAGTCACTTGTAGGCGCGGCACTGTTTACGTCCAGCCGCCGACAGGTTCATGCACGCCCACAGCGAGCCTTCCGCACGTGAAGCGGTGCGGGAAAGCTATAGTGTGAGCGGCCACAGCTTGTATTTTGGTCATATCTAACACTGGACTGTAGGCCTATATAAATGTGTTGTACCTTTGCTGTCTTTGGGTTAAAAAACTCCTTCAACTCAGTATCCGTCTAGTCCAAAAAAAACTCTGTCAGCTGCTGCTGCAGACGGTGTGCAGACGGGCTCGGAGAGTCGGCATCGGTGCATCAACAGTCATTCAAAGCAGCGGTAGTAATCATACAACCGAACGGTGTAGAAAGTCCCGTCAGTTAAAAATAGTAATCCAGTTTTTAAATCCATGTTAAAATCGGAAGGATATAGAGCTAGTTAGCTTAAAAAAAGTAGCAAACATGTCAAATGTGATGTGTTCAGGGCTATTTTATATTGCTGGGAAAACAAGTTTTCGCCAAAATCTAAATTTTTTTTTTTTTTGTGTTGCATTTGAACACATCAATCATATTACTGAGCCGGCCTGAAGTTCAGGCCGGCTCAGTAAATTGTTTTCGCCAAAAATTTAGATTTTGGATCTCAAACTTGTTTCCCAGCAATATAAAATAGATAGTAAAGATGGAATTATGACCTGTTTTAATGTCCTATCTTGAGCTAGGATCATATCAGCAATTAAAGCAATAATACAAGTTCTATTTCAACAAAATAATAGAAAAGTATCAATAGTGATATCAATAAAGACTTAGATCGTTATCGGTTGACTGGTTTACCATGGACATTCCTTATATACTTTATAAATGTATATCATACATTGTATGTTTTTTTTGTGTTATCCCAGTTAAGTTTATTTTTAATTTTTTATCATTTAATATTACTTTTAATAGTTCCGGGATGTTGGAGCAATACACTGGTGTTCTGACACTTCAGTCTGCACTGTGAATTTGAAGTAATGTTCAGTTTTTGAATAAAGATGCGGCATTTACAAATGTTTCTTTTTTTTATCCGATTCATCGATTAATCGAAAAAATAATCGACCAATTAATCGATTATTAAAATAATCGTTAGTTGCAGCCCTAACCACAATGTTAAATAACACACATTTTTCTGACCTTAGCGTGATTGATGCGGACGGAAAGCTCTTTGGAAGCGAAGCCGCCGAAGATGAGGCTGTGTGGGGCTCCGATACGTGCGCAGGCCAGCATGGTGAACATGGCCTGAGGCACCATGGGCATGTAGATGACCACCAGGTCTCCTTTCTGAACACCATTCTTCACTAAGACTCCTGCTAACCTGGACACCTGAGTAAAGACAGAGGAGAGAGATGATGCAGTACTTAATATTATCAACCTGCATTTTGATTAGGTTCACACTGCACTCTTTAAAAATGTCAAATGCATAAATCCATTTTAATGGACAATGACAAAAGACTACTCTGCATATGGGTTTTTCATTTTCAATAATTTGTCAATAATTATTTATTCAACTCCATTACTTTCAATTGGGTAATTTGACAAATAAAAAAACAATAGGTTTTTGTAAACTAAATTAAATGTATTTATACTTTGGTGACAAAGACTAGTACAGTTTAGGGGCGACTGTGGCTCAGGTGGTAGAGCGGGTCGGCCGATGATCAAAGGGTTGGAGGTTCGATCCCCGCCCTGCCACTTGTGTCATAGTTGTTGTGTCCTTGGGCAAGACACTTCACCCACCTTGCCTCGTGTGAATGTCGATAGTTAGCCTGCTATCGGTGTGTGAATGGTAACGTGTAAATGGGAACAGGTCTCCCTTGCAAAAGAGTCTTCGGACTCAATGGGATTTACCTGTATAAATAAAGGTTAAAAAAAAAAAAAAAAAAACAGTATCTGCATATTACAACACATTTTGATTCAAATCCATGCACCCGAGTCCGGAAAAACTAAAACATCTGCCCCAAATGTCAGTCAAGATCATTAATTCCCTATGTGCTTATGTTTGGCCCAATCCAGCTGCCTGCCATGGTGCAAAACCCTGGTCTGTCTCAGCTGAAGGATGGAGAATGTATTTTTTTTATACTGTTCAAAATCCAACCAACACAAAAAAATATATATATTTTTTGTACTACACATTTTTCTTTCAGTCCAGACCAGGCTTTAACACAGTGACAAATCCAGATCCTCCATACCCTGTTCAGTTTTGTCAGCCATTAATAATACATTGTGTTCACCTGGTCCTGAAGTTCCCTGAAAGTGATGGTCTGTTTGGTTCCAGTCACTGGACTGTCATAAATGATGGCAGGCTGCTCCCCGCGGCCGCTCTCCACATGACGATCCACAGCATTGTAGCACATGTTCAACTTCCCTCCCACGAACCTGACAGACACATTGTTGAAAGATGAAATATGAAACATTTAAAATCGTAGTCTAGTTGTTTAAAATAAATACATTTCAGGTGAAGAAAATAGCTTTCATATGCCACCACCTTTGTCAACACATCTCTCAAAACATACTGATCTTCCATTTTTCCCCAGGTAAAGGTTCTACAAGGAACTTTTAAATATTTTTGAAACAGTCACATGTTTCCTCTGATGATCATAAAATACATGTAACAGCAAATGAGACCATCAGTGCAAAGAATTCTATTTTTATATAATTGTTTTCTTAATGTCATGGGTACACTCACCCAGGAACTACAGCTGGTGTAGTAAAAACACTACCACTTTTGTCCAAAGGGGGTGCAATAATGAACACAAACTGAAAGTTCCTCAGAGCACCTTTAAAGGTTTATTTTTGGAGTCGAGGGTATAAAGACAGAAGGTGTATGTAGTATTATCTATACAGATTGTAAAGCCCACGAAGGAAAAACTGCAAATGTATTTGTGATATTGGGCTATACAAATAGAACTGATTTGATTTTGGTTTGAGCTGTATTTTTTGACTGATAGGGTTCAATAACTCAACCTAAAACGTCCAGGAGAAAAACATATGCTGCTGTCTTTTCATGGCAGCGCACAGCACAGAGGATCAATGTGTTTGATGAGAAAGTGACAGTTTGTCAGTGTGGTGCGCTGCTATGTGGGTGAAGAGCAGCGGGCAGGTTGAGCAGATGGTGTCTGGGAGCTTCTGTCTTTGAATGCCGGAGAGACTCGGTGGCTGTGTCCTTCATTTATATAACACTACAATATGCAGGCAGCCGTGGCTTATTCTGCTACCACGCTACATCCTCAAACAATAAAAAAATAAACAAAACAACTTTAAAAATATATATTGTGTTTTTACTTTATTCCTAGTGCAGGAAGTTGAACGTGGGCTGCTGTGCATTTTAATAATGTCTGCTTTCCAGAGGACTGCAGGCACCTCTTAAGTTGATCAGCTGAATACTAGCTTTTGTATCCACCAAATAAACTTGCATTACATGGACTTAAATGGACACCAAATAAACATAGCCAATGAGGACTAATTTAATAAACTGTCAAACCATAAGTAACATCAGTTTGTGGCTCCCTACAAGAGTTAGCTAGTCTTTCATAAAGATGAATTAAAACAAAAAAGTATTCCAAAAAGCAGCTCTTTTCACTTGTGACTTTAGGAGGGAGAATTGTTAATAAGGACTCATTTCTGATTCCTTAATTGTAAATAGCCTACATAGATGCAGAGTTTTTTTTAAAGCTATTTGCTACTTGCAACTCTCCAGCCCTAACAAAGATGGGCAATTTTCCAAATAACTAAACCTAGACTTTCAATTTAATTTATCAAAGTAATTAACAAAGCAATTGTTTTAATAAAATGTGAACCTTTAAGGGCCATACATTATTTACAAATGACTCGAGTTTCTTAGAAAATAGGTGGGGGCAGAGAGCAAGTTGTTTATAAAGTTACCCCCACACAGTCCCAATATATATTTAGACCTAACATGCGGAAAAGTTGCATTGACTCTAGCCGTCTCTTGCTGTGTTGTTCAATTTAAACATGTGACTGACACAACCTACCAGTTTGGGAACACTGGATCCTCCACGTGCAAAGTTTTGTTCCACGGTTCAAACCAGCTGATGTCCTGTCCCATTTCAGCCCAGAACTTCTCTGGCTGGTCCCTGGCGGAGGCGAAGGCTCGGTTGTACGCGGTGGTGTCGGATGCATAGTTCCTGCAGCGTTGCGTTGACAAACATTGTCGGATGTCTACAGACGCGTGCTGCGCTCCCGAATCTCTCACTCCAAGTCCACGTTGTTGTTGTTGTTGTTGTGTACAAGTCGAAACAGTCCACAGTTTCCTCCCTAGGCTCCCCTTGCTCTGAAGGTGATTCAGGCGCACTATGTGTTTTAATTGGAAATGCATTGCAGCTGGTGTTAGGCTATACTTCATACAAAAAAGGGAAACTTTCCTTCGCTTCCGGTATTTTCCCCTATTCAATTCAGCTGAGAGATGTCATCTTGGAAAGGGGGGGGGGCAGCAGCTCCAGCTCCTAAGAAATCCACGCAATCCCTTCAAGGATTGCGAACTATGAACTGGATGTAGTAGGCTAGCTGTTGCAGGAGGAGCTCTCTGTGCCACAATCGAACCTGTTACGCAACACATTTAATAAAGTGGTGTGAGTGTGCAAACAGCTGCGCATACAGGCCAGACCTATAGACTAGATAAGAATGATATAGGCTATAGTGACACCCCTTGAAAGATGCTGCACACAAACAGAAAATAGGCTTGGAACTTTTTTTTTTGGAGGGATCTATAAGCCTATAGGCCTGCTCAACTGAGAAAACAAAATCACAGTGTTTAGCCTGTGTAATTAGCCTGTGTTTTGTTAGGATTTGGGAAGTTTTTTTTACTATAGGCAAAAGTCAATGATATTCAGGCCTACTCATAACCAGCCTAGAGCTCCTTTCCATCACGACTCTTTGTTTACCAGCAGCAGCATTACACATTTGCAGCATTGACTCCTCGGGGTAGAATCAATAAAGCCCTTCTCCTCTTTGCAAACACCTCTGCATTTAAACTGATCAGGGCTATATGCATTTAGGGGCTTGTTTGGGGATATTTACAAACATAATTATAATTATATTATAATCACACACTCCAAAAAATAAATCTTTTTCTCTTCTTAAACCCACTCACTTGTTCTGGTCTCAACACAGAAGCTTGAGATCCAATCTTCTCCTATATTTTCCAATGGTGCTGCGTGCATCTCCTTTGTCACCTTCTCAATTACCCATAATCCAACAGCTGACCCCTCCAGGACGAGAACCCTGCACACTGGTAGTAGTGACTCATCCATCTGATATATCTGCTTCTATTTATACACACACAGCAGTGTGTTTTCCATGGGACAGGTTCTGGAGGCATAACACTCTTTCTAGGAAACCTTTTTGTATTGCCTTTGTAACTATACCGGGTTCATTCCCCCCATGTCAACAGTAGCCGCCACAAGTTGTATCACAACAGTGTAGATGCTATTTGCAGTATACTGTATGTGTCACTTACACTCTCTGACACCTGACATGCACATAGATAACACTAACCGATAGCTGCTTGCAAAGGCCAATCAGACCTAAACCAGAGTGCATTATGGATCATTATGGAATTTTGCCTACTGCCCTGACTTGACTCAAACCCTGCATTCCAATACCCATTCTTACATACTATTTGGTATGCCAGAAAATGATTGAGGGTGTGCATGTCAAATAAATCTGATTGCATGTTTTAGTATGGAAACCAGCATGCTTATGGTATGTATGGCTTAGTATAGCAAAAAGAAAAAGTATGTGATTTTTGGAATGCAGGGATTGATCATTTGAAACAGAAATCAGAGTTTGTTTAAAAATACTTAATCTCCAAGTAGTTTTTTCCCCCAATGCATAGTGTCTGAGTATTGGATTAGTAATCAAACTAGCTCGGATGATAACTATTTGTTTTAACATGTTTTAATGGGTTCTAGACACAGCAGTCAGCAGGGGGAGGCCTGTGAGTGATTTTTCTCAACATTAATTCACAGTGCAAAATAACAGGGGAACATCATTGCAGATTGTTACAGCAGAGTGGATTTGTTTTTGTAAGAATTTCCTAAAAAGGAACACAAAATACCAAAGACTAGACACACTATAATTTCATGAAGTGTGGCAGTGATGTAAGTCCAGCAGGTTGAAACCCCATTAATGTTGTTTATTTAGCTCCAGTAGGAAGCAGGAGAAGAAGAGGGTTGATAGATTGATAGCATCGTTTAATACTGCATGAATGAATTTTCTATTCTTATACTGTGTGGTAATGCGACGAGACGGAAAATGATTTGCTTTCTCCTCAAATGAAATGAGATTAAATCACGAGGAGCCCGTGGATGCAATAAACGGAACAAGTACGCAGTGTCAATACTAATATCAATATGTCATGTTTTTTTGTTGTTGTTCCATTTGACAAAGGGAAAAGGTGCTGAGTCCCTGAAGGGGGCGTCAGTAGCTTGATAGTTAGTATAGACAGGTGGGCGAGAGGTTCAAAAAGATTTACATGCGAAAATCAGTATTGTTTTTCAGTTTTTTTTGCAAGCCTCAAGTTGCCTTTCAGAAAGACATTAAATCCTTAAACCCAAGTCAATTTGCCTTTTTTAGATTATTTTTTTTTTATGATGTCTACCTAACACAAACTATTACATTAATATATCACGATAATTTTTTTTGTTTTTTCTTAGGTCACCAGGAATATTTTCTTAATTCCCCCCCCCCCCCCCCCTCTGTGTCACTCTACATATTAGATCCCAGTCAGTGCTGAATAGGGAATAAGTTCATTACCCAACGTTTATTTTTCCCCCGGGGTTGGGAAATGAGGTGTTAAGTACAAGATGAAAAATGATCAAAAGGAAGTGGGAATTTGATTTAAGTGAGTCACTTCTGCTCAGCGCCACTGCAGAATTACCAGTGTTATGACAGCATTCCTCAGCATCCAATCAGAGAAATCCTATGTATTTTAATATTTTAAAAGCAAAAACATGAGACTCCATGATTCACTGTGCCCGGGCCAAGAAATAACCCAGCACATAAACCCACTGTAAAAACCATAACTTGGCATTTAAAAATAAATAAATAAATAATAGTTTCAATTGAACAAACAAAATTTAAGATGTTGATTATTGAGTTTTCAAACAGGTGGTGGACATATTTCTTATCGCTTTGGTCAGAGCTGGGCTAGCTGTTTCCCTGTGTTTCCAGTCTCTTTTCTAAGCTAAGCTAACCTGCTGCTGGATGTGCTGTATGTTTATATATAAAAAATATACATGCGAGTAGCGTCAATCTTCTCAACTGACACTCAAGAATAACAATGTGCTTATTTCCCAAAAGGTTGAACGCTTCATTAAGTTAATATTAATTTGCATCAGAACTTTGATTGATTGGTAACACTGACTAATGTTATCAGCATTAAAGGTGCAGTGTGTATTCATGTGTATTTTGGTGTCATCTAGTGGTGAAAGCTCTAGATTGCAATGCACTACCCCTCCGGGTCAGATAATGCACAGAAACTACGGTGCGCCTTCAAGGACAAGAAGGAAGTTACTAAAGATGGCCTCATCCCCCACTGCCTCAAATTTCTACAAAGCATCAAATGATGAAGGGAGGATGTATTTAAACAACAACTTTTATTTTCAAGCGCATCTACACTAATCTAAACATATTTAGGAATATGCCATTCCATTTTCACCAAGTCAGTTCCATTTCCCTTTACACACTGCACCTTTAATCGGATAGGTAAACATACAGCTGTCAGTCCAGTCGTCTGTATTTGTCTGGTTCTTCACGGTCTTCTTTTGCATCTCCTTCTGTGGGAGTAGTGTAGACCTTTCGTAAAAAAATCTATTCACTCGCACTTAAAGGGCTTTAAGAGCACTGCAGTGTAATCCCACCTCTTTAAAAAAAGAAAAAAAAATCAGAACTGTTTTTCCAGCCCATATGGGTGGGAGCCTGTAATCTCCCTGTGCCCTCTTTCCGTGTGCTTTCTCTCTCTCTCTCTCTCTCTCTCTCTCTCTCTCTTTCTCTCTCTCTCTCTAAGCCTCCCTCTCTCGCTCTGAATATCTGTCCGTCCAGAGAACCACTTACCATCAGTTTACATCTGCATGCAGCTGCGATGGGCCCGTGGGTGGCTTGAATTCACCAGCACATATGGAGTCTGCGTGATTAGGTTTTAGTCAAAGGTTTAAAATCAAAGTCAGAGCTGATTAAAGAACTGCTTGGAAAATGATGAAAATGTAATCTAACTGATTTATTTTGTATAGTTTAGTTTATTCACACGTCATCATCAAACAATTGAGAAATAATTTCCTGATACACTTTATGGCAATGCAGGACCTGTGAAATGGGAAACCCCAAATAAACTACTGAAAGCTTTTCGGTGGGGGCCCAATACAGTTGAAAATATAACAGAATAAATAAGACATTAACTAAAATATTATTATGTTAACAGCAGTTTTTCTTTCATACTTTTCTTAAAGATGGAGTTATACATGTATAATAAATCGGTGTCGCGCTTTCATCAAACTGGTTCCAGATCTGTGGTCTCCTGCCCATGCAAAGGTACATTGGTTTTACATGAAGAATTTTTTTTTCTTTCCTGGATTACAGTAGTAGGCTACAGACAATTTGAAGTGAAGTGAAGTGAGGTTAGGAGTTGGGTAATTGCCTCCCAAATCGGTACATGTTAAAGCGAGCGATATTTCATCTTCATGCATGCAAGATAAACGAGATTCATGTGATTTTCAGTGTAGATTTTTCTTCTTTTTCGCTTTGAATAGCTTGTGCGCATGGAAGCCCATACACACTGCCTCATTGCCCCCAGGTGTGTGTGTGTGTGTGTGTGTGTGTGTGTGTGTATTCATTTCTTTTGCAGCTTTTCATTCGTCATGGTGAGGTCATGGTTTGTGAGCCACATGTGTCGTGATGCACCCACAACTATAGGGATTTGCTAGGCTACTTGTTTGTTGTCGGGCATGGCTATCTGTCAAGTGTATAATGACTTGTATGAGATATATGCCTTAGCAGCGGGCATCATTAGGCAGCCAGTCTACAGTCAATGAAGAGAGTCAGTGGTTTGGCACGTACATAAACATGAGGATTAATGCCTAAGCCCTTCCTTATCAGGGATGTGTGTGTGTGTGTGTGTGTGTGTGTGTGTGTGTGTGTGTGTGTGTGTGTGTGTGTGTGTGTGTGTGTGTGTGTGTGTGTGTGTGTGTGTGTGTGTGTGTGTGTGTGTGTGTGTGTGTGTGTGTGTGTATAGCCAAGGAGAGAGGGGAGATAGCAGGTGGCATTGCTCAGCGGTTCACAATACAAAGCTATGATGGTATGGCAACGGTTTGCAATCAGCTGATCTGTGAAGTGCAAAGGGGATCAATGGATCATACTTGGCAAAGCAGTTGCACATGCAGCAGTCAACAGAATAATTGGCTGACTTCTTCTGAGAATGTTGAAGCCTTATGTTGTGGGATTATAATAATGGCTGATGACTGTTATGTGAGTAAGGGATGGTTTATTGTTCATAATCAGTGCAGTGTCATATGGTTGAAGGCAAGTGATCCCCATATCCACATACTTTGAGGACAATACACAGCCTAGGCTCTGTAAACAGGCATGTTGCTAGCTACGGTGGGTCGGTCGAAGCCCCTTTGTTTACACACCAGTTTACAGAGTCTATAGGCTTTGTATTAACGATGAATTTTTTTTTCAGCATGCATAGCCGCACACAAAGTACAGACAGGTAGTGGATCGTAGGGAGATATTCACTGATTTTGGCAAAAAGTGATTTTGACAACAAGCATTCTCCAGAATCACTGACCCCACCTTTAATCCCTACAGTGTAAAATACAAATAAAGGTAGGACAACCTCACTAATGCTCTGGCAGCTAAATTCCTACATCTGGGTTCCAAAATTGTCCATATACTTTTGGCCACATAGTGCACTGGTGTTTTTATCAGTCTCCTGTGCCTTCTTATTTTTTATTATAGGTCTACTATAGCCGCTGACATGCACTCATCCACGACTCAACTGCTATATCATCACTTTTAACAAGCAATTTGAATGTACTGTAGTGATAAAAAATCTCTTCAAAGGTGTGAAATAAAATCTTTTAATAGTTAAATGATGGTTTCACTTATTTCCATGGGAAATTAATTTTATAACAGGAAAAATCTTAACTGAAGGGATTTAAATATACTATATTTTTATTATAGTGGACTGGCGTACTATAAAACCTGATCCAGACTTATCAAGTCAAGATGGACTTTTATGCTTTCACAGTCCGTGTGTGTGTGATGCTGCTGTTCCTGTGCAATCAATGCCAGGTGATGAGGTATTGTGAGGATGGAGGGAGATTAATCTCTCTCTCTCTCTCTCTCTCTCTCTCTCTCTCTCTCTCTCTCTCTCTCTCACACACACACACACACACACACACACACACACACACACACACACACACACACAGACATTCTCAATCTCGTCTCCCTCACACACATACACACTCTTGCTCTCTCTCCCCTCTCTCTCTCTCTCTCTCTCTCGGTGATGCTGCAGCTCTCGTAGTCTCTTTCAGTCTCCAGTAAACAGCAGTCATGGCGACAGTGGTCCAACCGCTCTATCTGGATCGAGGTAAGGCGCTCTCGCAGCTTTTGCAATTTGTATCAGTGCTTGTCAATTGACTGTTTTATTTTGTTTGTTTTTTACGTTTCGAAAACTTCTACGAGGAACTGGCAATCCCGTCTGTTTGTGTCCGATTTTTAAATTTCCATGCAATGTGCTGGTTATTTCATGGCAATCTGAACCTCGCACTAGTATAAAGAGCGTGCAGGCTGTCAGCTAGTCTGTGAGCGCATCTCTCAGAATGGAGAGCGTGTTTCCTCTGTTAAAATTATTACGGAGTCCTTTCCGGGCAAAAATGCATTGATTCCCACCATTTGTTTAGCAATTTAAAAGCCCCTACAAACGCGTTCATTCAGTGCATTTAGTTTATTCCCATATATATTATGTAATCTCCTCGCTAATATTATCCAGCTCGTGTCTCTCTCTCTCTCTCTCTCTCTCTCTCTCTCTCTCTCTCTCTCTCTCTCTCTCTCTCTCTCTCTCGTGTGCTCTTCATCCGTTTTCAAAAAGCCTCAGCTACAGAAGCGCTTTTGAATGAAAATTTACCTTGTCACATAGGGAGAGAGGGACAACTTTTGTCTTTTGGAATTGGGCAGGTGCACAAGCCAGGCAGGTTGGTGACTGCATGCATAAGAATTTTCAATGGCTTTTTTGCAATTTGTTAATGATATCTTGTGATGCTTTTAACCCAGCCTATATTTTGCTAGTGCACCACAGGCAGTGTTTACTAGTGCTGAGGTAATGGCTATGTAATTATAGACCATGTGACTTAAACACATATTTGTGCATCCCCTGACCTCATTCACATGGACAGCAGCCTAATGCCTCCAGGATGGATTTTTTTTTCTTCAGATTTACCATTTGTACCGTGCTTCTATCCTACAACAAATTGGATATTTTACAAAATGCTGAAGCCCTTAGTGATATCATATAATGCCACTGGGAGATTTTAATAAGCGCAAAATGTCCTATATACAGAACAGGCTGGTGCAGCACTGACTCACATTAAATCCCCATATGCTTTCCTGTTAAAAAATCTCTATTTGAATGTGTGCTATTTTATGTTGTAGTGTCTTTAATGATTGGATGCCCCAATGTTACCACCTTACCTAAAGCTATATTGTGTAACTTTTTCACATTAATGAATGTCAGTTCCCCCCTCCCCGACACAAAATGTTTTAGTTGTTGATTCTGCTAAGAAAAAAACTTGGACGTACAGCAGAAGGAATTTAATCCATGGGCGATCACTGAAGGCTTACCTCATGTTGGTGTGCCGACAGTGTTGTTGTTGTTACTCAGAATTCCTCTTGGGGGCCAAAGAAGATACGCACTATAGCTTTAAGTACTAGCAACAAAAAAACAGGTCTTACAATCAGATCAAATGCAAATCCACTGGCGAAATGTAATATTGCACAAGACTGGCATAGGAAACGGATGTTGTCGAATTTCGAGAGAGCAGACACCTTATCTATGTCCTCTGTGCCAACAAGCAAAGCCAGCATCAGCTCCCGAATTACTTCCAAGCCACAGGAGGTGACTGACTATAAATACAACTCATCTGGTGGGAGCATAAATTATTACACTGCAGTTTAATCTGACCGGTGACACTTGTTATGGGGAATCCAAAGTAATGGGACACAATGTATCATTTTTCAGCTATCAGTAATTCGATTTTTGTCTATCTGCGCTCGATTGCAATTTGTTCTTCACTGAAGCTTATTAATGCTGGTGGGCAGTCAAGCTTAACCGATGCACAATCAGCTGGCTGTACCATGCACAGATAATGAAATGAGTCTGAAGATTGCAGCAGGCAAACAGATAAACAAAACGACCCAGGCTTTTCCAATGTCTCCACTCATCCTAAAGACATATATAGAAGAGTGCTAAGCTGTACTGATAAACAGGCTTTTAAACTGCCCTATCTGATCATTTGTTGGAGCAGGGATTCAGACGTGACCTTGGCCCTGCATGCAAAGGGGGGCTGGTGATTGATATTCACATGCTTATGAATAGGACCGGTCAGGGACTGGCAGTTGTAATGCCACGCAGGCCCAGCCCCCTTTACAGATGCTTTACTCATGTCAATGCTTGTGCATGAAGGGTGGTAGGATGGCCTAGAGGAAGAGGGGCCAACCAGTAGCCATGAGGTCGCTGGTTCGATCCCAGGCACTGGACAGGAGGGTGTTATTTCTAATACAAGTGGTGGCTGGTATTACATGTACGGTGCCCATCATCTATTGTGTCCTTGAGCAGGCTGACCCTGCGCTCTGACCCCCTCCGAAGTGTGGTAACTTGAGAGGGGATGTGCGAAAAGACAAATTTGTAAATTGACTAAATAAAGAGAACTTAACTTAACTTATGAACTCATTCCCATGAAGGGGGCTACATGATGGACGGACACTTTCTGCAATATTTTGGTGGGCCCTAGAAAGCTTTCCTACTTTCCCCCTCTTATAGGCGACCCTGACGCTATACTCTTTATACGAGCAATAGTAATGATAGTTTCACACAGGAGCTGTCAGAGAGAGAGAGAGAGACTGAGAGAGAGAGGCAACATTACAGGCTCTCTTTTTTTTTTAGCTGCTGCCATTTTTTTTCAGAGAAAACATTATAATGGCTAATGGGAAGCTAGTTCCGTCTTGTGAGTCGTGAGTGTGTGGAGCGCATGTGGGGAGGAAATTCAGACAGAAATGTTCATTTCCAGAGCTCCCCCTCGGCTTGTTGGCTCTCAGCAGGATGAAAGGATCTTACAACACACCGGCCTTCCTGTTATTGTCGGCGCCGGAAACCGACTGCGATAAGCAAAGCCACCAACTCCCTGTCAAGAACAATGGATTGGAAGCTGCCTGAATAATTCATAAAACTCCCTGTAGAGCCCATGGCATTTAATGACAAGAAGCAGTCCCACAAAATGATGACCTTTTGTGATATGATGCAGTGAAGAGCAGAGGTCAAAGTGGGTGGGTGGATCTCTCAACTAATTTAGTCTGAAACTTGAATGACTGGCTCTAGTTCCGGTAAGGACCCCTCTGCCAAAATGGATATTGGTTGTGTGCAGTATTTGCAAATTGAAGAAAACAAATGGTAGCACCGGCAAGCAATTTCTATCAAAAAATGCTAACATTAGCCAATTAGCCACTACTAACACAAAGTGAAGCATAGGCGGATTGGCTTCAGCTGTCTTTAGCTCTGCAGTTTTGTCTCATAAACCAAAATATTAGACATTTCCAACCCAATGATACGGCTAAATAGTACCAACATTCATAGCAATCCATCCAGTCAAGTCGTGATCACCAAAGTGGTGGACCGACAAACTGATCAGCAGTGCAAAACAACGCTGCTAAAATCTGAATTTAGATGGAAATTTGGAGCCCTTGAGGAGAACTGACTGAATGTGAATAGAACTATGACCTATAATCAATTATGACTATTATACTCTAAATCTGTATATCCACATCCCATAAATAACTGTGGTGATTAAAAGAAAACTGAACTGTCACACACTTATCAAGCAAACTTTGATGTTGAAAGATTTACATCATCTACAGTACTTCTGCTTCAGCTGGATAGGCCTACTTCCTCCATTTTCACCAGAATGACCTTGGATAACCCCAAAACACAGCTGTTTGTTATACAGGACGAGCGAGAGAGGAGTACCTTAGGAAAGACTTGATAGAAATAGATGTTTGGGGACAGTTGTGTTGTTGTGCTCCTTAAACAGAAGGCAACATCTTGTTGCTGCATCACACTGTGGTCCACAGACGCTCATCTCGGTGTTTTTCTACAGCGCATTCCTCCCTGTGAAGCTGTTTGCTTCTAAATAGCAACTCTAGGAAGAACCTCCCTTACTTCCTCTAAATACGTGCTGTTTTTGTTTGTTTGTTTTCTTCACTATGTGGCAAGGTCTGGTGAAGTAAACACATTCTGTACAGTTTATAACCTCCTGTTTTAATAGGCCAAGAGGAATAACTGTTGCACTTTGCTGCTCCAGGCATTGGGTTGCCTGTGGGAGGGAGGGACGGAGAGAGAGAGAGAGAGAGAGAGAGAGAGAGAGAGAGAGAGAGAGAGAGATCATGGTGAGTTCACTGATTTGAGGCCAGGTCCTTATTCCCATCACATGCTCGCAGTCACTCCAGCGATTTGAAGGATTAAAAGGGTGCGCTTGACATGCTGACGTCACTCATAGCCGGTTATATTTCTACTCCTTTTATTATAGGAATAAAAAAGTTGTTCTGATTTATTGCCTTGGAGGTTACACTGTCCGGTGATTAGTAGGGATGAAGACAACAATAAGCACTATGTTTTTTTTCTCGTCGCTGGCTTTTTGCAGGAGCCATTAGCCCTCAAGAAGTGATTTATCTGTCATGCTTTGAGGGGATGGTCGTAGTGGGGCGAATTATAGCTAATTCTCTTGGCGAGGGGACAGGACTTGTTTGGTGAAAACCCTGTCGTCCCATATTATTCATTCAGACGGTGATTATTACAGTTTTTTATGGCCCGAAATAAGCAGCAGAGTTGCCAAGGGCACCAAGGACACCCATAGGTCAAAGCAGCAGTGGCAGATGGCAATGCCTTCTCAGCGCGTGTTTATTCTAGCATGGCAGCGTTGCATCCAGACAGCATCTCACAGGGTTCAGAAGGTAGGAGTGGAGAGAGAGGTCATTTCAGTATGATTGAGATATATTTATTTATTTAAAGCCATAGTGTGTAACTTTTTTCATTTAAATGAAAGTCGGTTACATTCGAGCCATCACCGAATGAGTTGACACAAAGTTGATTAAGCCTATCAGCTCCACAAAACTATCTCTGTAATTCTCATGGCAGCGTTTACACACTGGTGTCACCCCCAAACACTGGTGCAGGAGCTCAGAAAAATCCAAAGAAGCGCCCAAGAAATATTTCAGTTGTTGATAAAACCTGGACGTACAGCAGAAGGAATGAAATCCATGCGCGAACACCAAAGGCTTACCTCATGTAGATGCGCCGCAAGAGTGTTGTTGTAATTACTCAAAATTCCTCATGGGGGCAAATAGGTACAGTGCATATTGATGAACATTTGTGTAATATGCAAGATTATAACCAGTGGCTAATTTACATCTATAGTTCTTTTGGCAGGTTGATGTTACAGTTTTTCTCAGTCGCTTTGGTGCTTTTCTCACATCACTATTAACATTTGCATAGCAGTTAGTGCATTTCTCAAAACAATTAGTGCAAACTGCAAAACCTAGTGGATAACCTGCAAAAGTACGTCGCTTGCTCAAAATGGATAGTCTAGCAAGTATTCATGTCAATGAAACTGCCAGTGTCATCAAAATGAGAAGTCTTGACACCATCGTTTATGAACAAGATAGTCAAATGGCTTTGTCATGTTTTCATTATAACAGTTTATTCTCTCAGTGTTTTCCGATGCAAAAAAAAGGTCAGAACTCGGTGACACTACCTGAAAATGCTCAAGACAGCACTATACACTACTTGTACAGCCATTTGAAAACTACAGTAAAGTTACACATTGCTGTAGTTAGGGGAGTAAGTGAGTACAAGACACTGAATACGTATGTTTCACATTTTTACTGTATATGCTCTTTGCAATTCTACAGCATTGTGCAAAAGAAAAATACACTTCAGTCATTTATTTAGAACAAACATAAAAAATCACCCTTTTGGTAGAGCTGTGCACAAATGTGAACAATATAACAGGACATATTGTAACTGAACATATATAGGTAAATCATTCTGGCACATCCAGACGTTCCTGTCCGTCTGGCCACATATTTCATCTACATCACAACGGATATTATCCCTTGCAATGCAGCGAGGAAAGTCATTGGTTACAACTAATGCTTCACACACCTCCTCGTGAGTGAAAGCTGAAGTCCACCTGAGAGCAATTTTTAAATTTAGGACACATTTCCAGGAAAAAATTATAAAGAAAGGTATAAAATTTGCTTGACAGAATTTGATTTTGAACTAGTTCAGCAATTTTGTATGTAATGACTCAAGCAATGAAATGAAGACTATTAGTTTTATTGGGAACGACTATTCAGCATCCATAAGCATAGTTAATTTTGACTGACATGACATAAGCAAATGACAATGTTATAAAACAGCAGAGAATTGTATGAAAGCAACTGATACATGTCCAAAACCATTTGAAATTTGTTCAGAAGAAGGAGAAATTGCTACTATGATGTGCTCAAATGACTAAATGTTGTGGAGGTTGAACTAATAGTTATGATAATTTTCATTCTGATCTGAGAAAAGCACCAAAGCAACTGAGAAAAACTATAAAAATATAAAAGTTAAAACAACATATCACAAACCCAATCAATCAATAAGAAATATAGCAGTAAGAGAGTGCAATAAACAAACAGACAAGCAATAAACAATATTGCTCACGACAAACCCGAAATTAGGGGACCATGGAAATCGGTGTTAAGTGCTAAAGTGCCTAAGTGTGAAGGTATCAAAAGGGCTGGTTTACGTAATTGCACATCTTCCTATTGCAAAGGTTTATAAAGTGCAGATGGATGGATGGATGGATGGATGGATGGATGGATGGATGGATGGATGGATGGATGGATGGATGGATGGATGGATGGATGGATGGATGGATAGATAGATAGATAGATAGATAGATAGATAGATAGATAGATAGATAGATAGATAGATAGATAGATAGATAGATAGATAGATAGATAGATAGATAGATAGATAGATAGATAGATAGATAGATAGATAGATAGATAGATAGATAGATAGATAGATAGATAGATAGATAGATAGATAGATAGATAGATAGATAGATAGATTTGCAGTTTTGCCGGACTGACACTTCCAAGAACTGAAAATGAATTACACTCAGTGCTGCCACTGTTATACATTGACTAATTATATCAGAAAACTGGAGCGTTGCCTGGCTCCAAAGCGTCCCCACAACAATGTTGTTGAGCCTTGTGGAGCGTTGAAGCCTTCAGTACATGTCACTGTGGCTTTGTTCGGCTTTGTGCCTTTTCCTCTAATAGGCGATTGATGAGTATGACCTTTTTAATTCACAGTCTGGTGTTTGAAGAGCCCGGGGGAATGGGTTTCTTGCGGGGTACTGCGTCATTTATACCATTATTTTGTCTTTTCTTGCATTGAATTATTCTCTTCTTACAAAACAGATTGAACTTTAAGAGACCTTTTGTGTACATTATGTGGACAGGGTGCTGAGGTAAGCATGGGTTTCTCTTTGATTAAATTACTTAAAGGTCTTGTAAACCCAAATCCACACAATCCCTCTAGCTGTAATTTGGGGAGTTGGTGGCATGATAGTAAGCATCTGCAAAGAGTTATGCATATTTATCAATCTAAATATAAAGATATTTTCATTTGAGTTTAACAAACTTTACAAAAAAATAGCTTTAGATGAGGTGGGATATGCTTTGGTTCTTGACACAATAAGTATGTTGAACTAATCACGACAGTTGATATGTCCACGGCAACACAGGCCCCTCAAACGGTCTAAGTTTTATATGTATGAAGTTTTATTGCTTATTGTTTATCCATCCATCTTATAGCTTTGATATCATATATTGATTTTCTCTCTTTGAAACCACGATTTCCAGAGGCTTTAATATATTGCTCATCATCATGGGTTACTTCGAGCTAATGGGTGAGAATGAGATCTAACTATTCAATACGTGAACTGTTGGCTAAGCGTGTTCGCCACAGAATCACTCATATTATTTATTATTTGACATTTCTAGTTAGTTATAAACACACAATTTTTGAAGGAAAACGGCTCCTTTGAATTAATTTGTATGTATTTCTACCTTAAATGGTACAAAAAGCTTTTTCTACAGCGAGAGAGGGTTAGAGGCCGGGTAACCTGTTGCATTAATGCTGTATATAAATTGCTGTAATGGCTAAGAGATTAATATTTTTTTCTGAGAAATACAGAAAACATTACTGACTGCCCTTTTTACTCCGAACACAACATTTCCTGTAAATGCATTATATGTTCTGGTGTTTTCATGCCAGTGTACGTGGAGAAGTGTGTATTTCTATCCCATTTATTGGACAGTATATTTCTCGCTGTTGCTGAAATGGACAATTTGAAATGGTTGGGCTTCGGGAGATTCACACTACAAAAAGATTTCCCCCCCCCCCCTTGATACAATAACAAAAACACAGTGAAAGAAAGCGAACTAGATCATACGTGCAAGATTTTCAGATTCATATTAAATTGTCCAAATTTATTAGTATATCTCTTTCTGTTGACTAATCTTTTAATAGAAAAATCCAATTAACAGTCAACCTCTTACTCCCAGCTGTGCTGAAGTGCTGCCTTCAAATTGATTTTGAGGAGGTCTTGTTTGGACAGGGGAAGTCAAGTACTGTGTATGTTTGGCATTCAAGTAATTCAAGTCGCAGACGCACACTGTTGCCAGGCGACTGACAACACAAACGGATGTTGTCATGTTTTCCTGTGTCAAAAGATGATAAATGGTGCATTTCAACGTCAGCGGTAGAAAAACAAAACAGGATGTCGTCAGTGTACATCATCACTCATGACACTAATCAATTACTTCCCACTCTTGCTTGCGAACACAATGTAAACACAATCCCACTTGAAGACACCGTAAGGCCCCTGAAACTTCATGCATCCGTTCACAATCTTTGCAGTTTGATGTTAAAAGGAGAAAATTGATTTTGTATGGATCTTCTTCCAAAATGAAACAGTCTCTTTTAATAGTTTTTTTTTAAATTCTGTTTGAAGCACTAGAACACCTTAAACTGAATGTATGAGAGAGCACAAAAGTAGAGGTTGGAGCCAGCAGTAAAATCTGTAGGATATATCATGCGATTTGAAAAGAAAAGGGCTATGTTTAGGGACTTTAATGCTACATTTAATGTTGGTGGTGTTTTGGGAAGGTATAAACACTGTGGTTCCTTCATCAAAGAACAATTGAAACTTTGTTCGAGGAAGGTATAAGTGAACTCTTGACACTCACGTAATTAAAAAACTTGCATTAAACTCATTAAACTTAGCTAGTTTAATCAGTGTGTATCAATAATGAGAATATCCTCATCCCAAGTGTAGCAGAGTTAAATTAACTGCTGACAAGATATCCGCTGGTTTCATCACTCTGGTTAATAATGGCAGCATTGCATTACACTGCAACTGAAGTTTTGAGGTAGAATGCACGCAAGGTATTTTGACTGGTATTATCTCCTCAAAGATTTCAAAAGTTAAAATATTTTTTTTAAATAATTTGCACTTTGCAATATCCTGATGTATTTTTCTAAGCTTTTTTGTGGCAGTTAATGAGCGAGAAAGATAACACTTTTTTTTTCTTGTGTCATGATCTTTAAAAATATCCTCATCTAGCATCAGCTCCCCCAGCTCTCGACTTCCATCGGAGAAGAATCTGTCAGATGACACATCCAGATTGACCTAATTGCATACCGTCTGGTTGCTTAAGAGAAATGCTAAATTTGGAATAGTTGGTGTTGTCAGCGTGGAAGTTGAGCGTATATTTTTCATTAATGGAGGGATGGGGGGGGGGGGGTGTACAGATGTACAGATCTGGACCTGCTGAATGCCCTAAAGCACAGAACTGTGAGATAGAGATACAGGGCAGTAAAGCACTTGAGGGTGGAACTTGATTTCCCTTAACGGCATTTTCAGTGAAAAAGGGGATTTGGTCTGGATTACTATGAAGTGTAGAGGTGGCTCATACAGTATGTTCAAAAAAAATTCACCTGTGTTGCTGATGTAAAAAAGATGCAAATGCACAACATAGGCAAACATGTAGGGGAAAAGCAAAGTCTGCAATGTCCATGGTTGGAAATATGCAAAATGATAAAAGGGCCAGGAATGAAGGCAGAGATGGAACAGCAGACCCTGGGATGATATGAGAATAATGATGTTGCACATTAATAACGGAGGTTATCAGAGGTCATCCAAAATGTCGATCATGGTGATGATGATGGTGACACGGAATTCAATCAATCAATCAATCGATCAAAATCTATTTAAATAAAAGCGTCATAGGACTGTACAAAATACAAATGTCAACACAACTCAACAAACCATATAAACAAATAGAAATGACTTCATAGTAAGCATAAAAGGGCATAGGACATAAAAAGTGCCATATTATAAAATCCATATGCAAGTGCATGTAAAACTAAGCATAAAAAAGGATACTCACAGTGACTTAATCTATTTTGGGTAACCGTTAGTGTAGTAGTATTCAGTAATAAACGGCTGACTTTTGTATTCACATTTTACATTATTTCATTTATTTCTTCACACAACATTTTGATTTGTACATAGAAGTACCTTGAATACAGCAGCAGTGAAGTTATACATGGCTTAAAAATACTTATTATAATCTAGGACATGTTGTAGAAGTGTTCATGCGTGTCGTTTCTTTGCATAGCAGAGTTGGTTAGTCATTGGTGTGTTTTTAATTTCATGCATTACCCTCCAGCTGAAGTTATTAATAGACACACACATGCATAGTGCATATAGCAGGTTCCCCAACGTGGGTGTTATCTCCAACTGTGCTACATTTGTTTTTTCGCAGTAGGCCTCTTCTTCCAATCTCAATGTATAACATGAGATTATTGTTGGTCTTTCACCGTGGTTATGTCAGTGTTATCAAAGTAGTATAATTTTTTATTTCTACCTCTGACTGCTAAACTGTTACCGTAGGTCGTGTAATGTGTCAATTCGCCGCACATGTGATTCAGGAATTTTCTTTCCTTTCAACGTTCAGATTGAACTGCGTGCAATCCCCCCCCCCCCCCCCCCGCAGTCATCTGAACTGCTTGGTCATGGAACACAATGACCCTTCCTTCAATGGCTTCAATGGCAAATTTTCAGCTACATTCAGCATGCAGAGCAGTGGTATATTGATCTTGTGAGACATATTCTGCGTTGTTCATTTGAGTTATGAAGACGATAAACAACAGGGATATTTCTTTTATGTTAATATCTGCACACCATTATGTCCTACATAAAATCCAGCAGTCAAGTGCTGGTTTATCAGACCAGTTATCAGGCAACATTTAAATCAAGCTTTGATTTTGTTTACAGATGTAACACAGCGATATCTCCTGTGTAAATGAAAAACAGTGCGACAACGAAGGAGAAAACATCTTTTGCCGACATCATTTCTGTGTTAGATAAGATTTCACTGGAAGCAGAGATTGGAAAATGTGCCAGCAGACATCTCATTTCCTCTGATCTGCTCAGTGTGAACCAGAAAAGTATATTATTACCACATATTACCTTTGTGTGTGTGCGTGTGTGTGTATGTGTGTGTGTGTGCGTGCGTGCGTGCGTGTGTGTGTGTGTGTGTGTCTGCAATCACATTGTGTGTGTGTCCCTATGCTTTTACATTGGGGTAAAACTGCAAAGAGACACGTCATGCAATTCAGGTTACATCGGAAGAGCTAATTGAATTCAAACTACCCCTCTCCTCTGTTTGATGCTGTAAGTTCAAAACATTTTGAATCACCCTAATTCAACTTAGAAAGATTTTATCAGGAAATGGGCAGCCATCACTTTTCATCTGAGAGATGAAAGCACCCGAAGAAATGTGTGCAATTTCAATGTTTTGAAGAAGGTTCCAAACGCCTATACTCCGGGTGCTTTTGATGTGGATAGAGAAAATGGTGCTAATGAGCATGTCAAGGCAAATAACGTCTGAGAGAAAAGAAAGGAAAAAAAATCTCATCTAGGTGGCCCCTTGACTTCTGCGTAATGAGAAAGAAATGCTCATAAAGCTCTCAGACTGATGCACTCACTGCTTGGAAGTACCAGCTCATTACAAGTTATTCAGACTTGTTTTGTCTATTAGTTGGGGAAGAAAATCAGCACTTTAATATAGTGGATTTGATGTGATAGTTTTAAGTCCATCTGAAATACATCAATGAGCCCTAATTGTTTAAAAAAAAGATATGTAAAAAGTCTGCCATTGTTGTTTGTTATTGCATTATCTGTTCAAGAGTGGAGAGCTTAAGTTAAGTTACTTTATTAGTCAATGGTTGGGAAATTTGTCTTTTCGCATATCCCCTCTCATGTTACCACACTTCAGAGGGGTCAGAGCGCAGGGTCAGCCATAGTACAGCGCCCCTGGAGCAGTTTTGGGGTAAAGTGTCTTGCTCAAGGACACAATGGTAGAGATGGTGGGCACCGTAGACGTAATACCAGCCACTCCTAGTTTGTTTTACAACTAACACCCTCATGTCCGGTGCCGTGGATCAAACCAGTGACCTCATGGTAACTTGTCAGCCACCTTTCCTCTAGGCCATCCTACCCACCATTGGTAGGCGTAGGAACAGTAACTATAGGGTGGGGCTAAGTGCGAAAGGTCATTTGGGGACAATAAGAAAGGTGCACAGGTGTGTGTGTGTGTGTGTGTGTGTGTGTGTGTGTGTGTGTGTGTGTGTGTGTGTGTGTGTGTCTGTGCGTGTGCATGTGCAAGGATGTGGAATGACAAAATACAACAGAAAAAATGTGTAACAACAAAGCCATGACAGTTATATAACTAAAATACGTGTGTCCATTTTTATATGAGATTCTGAGTAGAGTTTGATTAAGGGTTGATTAGCGTCATTCTGACATGGCCCCTCCATCGCCATGCTTTGGTCTGCCAATACAACCCTCAGTGGACTTGTTCTTGCGAAGCCGTTACCTGCAATTTTCAAGCAGATCGATATAATCCTCTGTGCTTTATTACAAGGCGCTTGAAAAGAGAAACTGGCATTGGATTTCTGTGAGCCAGCCAGCCGTGCTCATTGTGTTCATATGTAGCCCTAGTACGGAGGAGAAACACAATAAAGGGGGTAACATCTTATCGGGCTTCACACTTCCTTATTACGGCCTTACACAGTATTCACACAGTCAGAGCTACAGATTAGCTCTTTTGCTTGGCTCCCACACATCTGAAACACAGTAAGCACTCTTTTTTCTGACGCCTGCTTTATTGAGCTATACTCCCACAATTCCATATCTGTGTGTGTGTGTGTGTGTGTGTGTGCGTGCGTGCGTGCGTGCGTGCGTGTGTGTGTGTGTGTGTGTGTGCTTGCGCATGTGTCATGCCTCTATGCACAGTTGGATCCCTGTTTACTGTGAAAAAGAGACACTGGAACAGCCAGCTATTATGACAGTGTAGAAAAATTGATTTGTCAATGTGTATTTACTTACTGCTTGTAATGGTGACACTAAGTATGGTATATATTATCATTTGAATGTATTGTATAGGATGAACTGAGGCCATTCAGGACAAATGTGCCTAGGGCTGCAACAAAACAATTATTATCTGATTGATTTGTCATAGTCCCAGAGACCCAAGGTCACGCCTTCACGCCTTTTTTCTGACCAATAGTTTCAAAGAAATAAACTCAATATATACAGTGATATGAATCAGAAAGAGCAAAGAATATTTGAGAAGCCTTGTTTACATAGGTGTGTGTGGGAGATGTGCCTGTTCGGTATTGATCGATCCTTGTTGTGCAACCAAGCCTGGTTGGTACTGTGGAAAAAAGAGGATGTTGTTTTTGCTTGGTGAGGTGCCGTGAATTTAAAACATCCGTCTATAGCTGTCAGTCAGATAAGGTTTGGATGTTCTTGGTAGGTAGAAAATAATGTTCAACTAAATAACTACATAAAGTGTGAAATTGATCGAAATAAGATACATTTAAGAAACTAACTTTACCATATATTAATTCAATTCAATTTATCAATGGATGAAATGAGTGTATGTCATTTAAAAGGGGTTGCATATCGTTACATATCCATGGAGATTTATCCCCTGACACTGCAGCTCCAGAGAGTGTAGCATCTTTCAACTAATTGTTTCTGTTTCATGGCCCACAAACTTTACAGTTCAGTTTTACTACTGACAACATTGTTGTTGACAGTAAGCCAGCTGTCATAATGAAAATTATATTTTTAAGCCTCTGAAAGCTATAAATACACGTTCCAAGAGATGAAACACGTGTTTGTTGTGTGAAATGTTCAGATCATTTGTGCTTTTTATGTGGTTTTGAAAATGTTATATTTTGGAGTATTGAAGCAATTCAAAGTCAAGTCCCCATGCTGACATTTAAAGACTGTATTGTTGGTCACAGTCAAACCTGGTTCGTTCAGTGAGCCTTTTAATTTGAAATGCAATATTATAGACATTCTAAAGTTGAGCATCCCCAACAATATCATGTAGATGACACGTCAGATAATCAGCAGCTTAATCGATGGTGAGCCCAACCATTTGTCGCTGCCCTTATCACAAGTAACATGCAACTACAAGGCAAATCGATATATTTCTAGGTGAAAATAGGATGCGGGGAAACTCTTAAAGTTTCCACTTCCATCCTCCCTGTTTGTGTGGTCACAGGTCTCTGGACACACAGGCCGGATTAAACATGTTGTTGACCCAACGGAGACCAGTGATTGAGCACCAAATCCCTTCCCTCTCTCTCTTTCCTTAAATTATGTATTTCTATTTGGTCTGCCAGTTTCAGAGGGAAAGGAATTAATCAGCCAAGTTGGCAGGCTCATTCTGCTATAGGCTAATTATGAGGAGGGTAGAGCCCAGTAGACTTGGAGAGTCAGTCATAAGCCTCTAACTTGAGGCTTATACGGTTAAAGCCTCAGGAAACCTGGTCCAAAATAGCAAAAATTAATATATGATAACAAAGTTGGGTGTCTCAATAAGCACTTAAAAGAAACTTCTTTATTGCTGTTTATATCGCTTGACAGGACTGTGTGGGCGTGTCCGTATTAAACGGTCTCCATGGCAGCAGGTGTTGTTTTTATAGAATGTTCGGGCAGAGAACTGCCATGATTGGTTCAAAATACTTATTGTGTCATAAGAACCAGAGCACAGCCCGCCTCATCGAAACAGCATTTCTGTAAAGTTGATCAAACTCCAATATCAATATATTTTATTTGGATTGATAAATATGCCTAACTCTTTTCAGATGCTTAATATCATTCTACTCCCCAAATTACATAGTAAGAGGGATTTTAATGATTTGGGTTTACAGGGGCTTTAAGTGTAAATGCTTTGTAATGCCCGTCGGTGCCCACTCATACCAGGAAGTGTTACAGTGCATAAGAATAGCTCTGTGAATATTCTCATGCACAGAGCTAGTAGGTCAATGCAAACGATCCACGGAATGTCCCAGCTGGCCTTGACTTAGTCTATTTCCATTATCCCACCCATTGATTCGCTTCATCGCCTCTCTCGTGGCTGTGCTGTTAATGTAATTGAATGCAACTTTTTTATTTTTTTTTCTCCCACTGTCTCTTTCCCCTTGGCATGAGTACCCCAGGGTTTTTGTTCAGGATGGGCATTTGGGGGGTGACAATGCAATACACAATAATGTCAGAACACTTTTTCTGAGCTCACAACTATGCAACATTAAAGGCATGAAGTCAGTGTTATCTTATTTGCGGATTTTTACTGTTCATGTATTTGCCTATGCCTACATGTTCTGAAGCGTGAGACATTTTCCGACGTGACACGATTAAAGAACCCATAGATATGAAGAAAAAAGTAATACTTATAGTAGCCTTTTAAAATAACGCGATTATTTATCATTTATCCAAACCACGGAAACTGGTAGAAATAGGGGTTGAATTGGACTGAACTAGAAACACACTGAGAGGTTTTAAATACCTATTCTTATTCTCAATTTTTTTATAATTTTTGCACTGGTGATTTTCCGTCAGGGCTGGATAAAACCTCTTTTTGGAGAGCGCTAAAAAATGTCTCCATGCAATAAAAAAAAACCCGACAAACATATTATACAGTACTAACACCCTACTTTTTATCTTTCTGCCAGATGTTGCCAGAGCGATCGAGCTGCTTGAGAAGCTGCAGGAATCGGGCGACGTCCCCGGGCACAAGCTCCAGTCTTTGAAGAAAGTCCTTCAGAGTGAGTTCTGCACCGCCATCAGAGAGGTGAGTGGGTGTGTGTAGAGGAAAAACCGCCGGTCCGTGAACGCACCACTGTGACTCATGTCTTTTCATTCTTCTCCGTCTTTGAAACTCTTTTATTTATTTTCTATTATTATTTATTTTTTTACGATGACCTTTTCTAAAGCTGGTATAGCTGCTACTCCTCCTCTGCTGTTGTGCTTTCACAGTGCTCTTCCAATCAATCATTTTGCTTGGGCCACAGACTGGTTTTCTTCGCCCTCCGAGTTGTTTCTGTTGATGAAGTTGCTGCTCTTTCACCTTTTTCGCTCGAGGTTTGCCGGGTTGTCCATCTCAAGACCTTAATAGTTGTTTTTTCAATTTAATTTGAAACACACCCAGGAAATTAGATTGCTTCTTCACTTTCTGGGAAAAATTGACAAGTAATGTTGCTTCAACAGATCTTTCGCATTTAGCACTGACGTTAGCATTTTTTGCTTTGAAATGTGTGATTAGCTCGGTGAAATCAGCTGCTATTGCTTTGAAGTGCCTCGTTGAAACAAAACAGTGAGTCAGGAGGAATTATGGCTATAAAAAAAAGAACATCTGAAGGTTGCACCTCTAAGACACTGTTGTTTTTCATCAATCAGAAATTATTGCGACAAGATAAAAATTTCAAAGATTATTGCTTTGCCTACCTTCTACTGGAGCTGAGCAGCCAAAAACTCTTACACAGAGGCACAGTGAAATGTGTTGATTGCATGAAGAATTCAACCGAAACATTCAAATGATCAAGGGGGCAGAAAACGTAATGAGCATTTCATAAAGTTTGAAGCCTGTTGAATTTCAATTAGGCAAATGACTGTTAGGGATTGGTTTTAATTACATTGTACACGGAAGGAATACAGTTAGAGTTTCTTGCTTTCCTCCTCTTGTTTAAAGGAATAGTTCAACATTTTGAATTTTTACTAGAGGTGGGCATAGATTAATTTTTTTAATCTAGATTAATCTAGATTAATTTTGGAATTAATCTAGATTAAAATGGCTCATTTGAATTCATTCATAATATGTGTGTGCTCCTAAATAATGACTCAAAGTAAGTCTTTGAGAACGTGTTTCTCAAGCCAGGTGGCGCATCAGACCAGGGGCTCATCTCCTGTTTCCAACATGCATCACAAACTGCTTGAGGAAGCTGTTCTACTATGATAATTGGTGATGAAAATAAATAATGTTCAACAAGATGTTACTTAGTAACGAGTAACCGGCATCGGACCTCTTTTTTCAGTAACAAGTAATCTAACGCGTTACTATCTCCAAACCAGTAATCAGATTAAAATTACTCATCAAAGTCACTGTGCGTTACTTTTTCTGTAATTTTCCTTAGTGAAACATTTTACATAACTGCACAAATGACTGCGATTGCGATTTTATGTAAATAAATGTGCATGCATGTGTCTCTAAACGCTCCAACTGCTCCAACCGCTCCTCTCGTCTTTTTGGTAGCGCCCCTCGTCTCTGTCATGCAGCGTGTGTGTGTGCGCCTGTGTCTGTGTGTGTGTGTATGTGTGCAGCAGCATTACGGCCGAACTGTGGCGCAAAACAAAGTTTCCCCCCCGATGAAATATAGCGTCTGCTATGGGGATATTTAGGATTCGGGTATGGTGACGTTGACGTTGAAGAGATAGAAGTGTTTAAAACTTGGAAACTTATAGTCACGTGGCGACCGGTGGCCACACACACCCACCCTGCGTTCCAATACCCGATTGTGTCGTGGGCAAGTGATGGAGAGAGAGAGCGGCGGGTGTGTGAGAGAATAAAGGCTCCTCAAGTGTCAACAACGGCCCCCGGCTATTATTATCTCCCCTGAGCCGAACAGGAGGTGGAATAAGAGATTAACGGCGATATTTTTTTTATCGCCGATAAGAGTCTTGCATTAACGCAGCACGTTAACGCCGATAACGGCCCACCACTAATTTTTACCTTTTTGCTTTACTCTGCGGCTCAAATAAAGCGACAGAACACAAACACATAGTAGCGTTTAGCGATGTAGTAATTTTTTTCTTTTGGCCTGCTCCCCTTGACTACTAGTGTTTGAGCTAAGCTAATGAGCGACCTTTGCTCATTTCTATATCAAAAATGCATGCACAGTTACAGGAACGGTTTCTGTGGCCTTTTCTTGAGCCTGAGAGTGGAAAGCTTAAATGTTTTAAAATGTTTCTAAAACTGTTTTTAAAACTATTCCTTTAAGGACTCTCTTTGGCACACGCCCCAACTGATCCTTCTCCTTCTCCATTCATTTATCAAGGGGACAGGGCACAAAGCAAACAAGAGCACTCACTCTACATGACACCACTACGCTGGTTGATAACCCACACAGAGCAAGCTTATATATTTGATGTCCTGTCTGCCGTGACATACTGGAGCATCAGCCAGATGATGCGTGTTTGTTAAGCAAACAGGGGTTTTTCAAGTGGAGTGAAACAGATGACAGATGCCACAATGGCCTTCGTGTTTTGAAGTTAATTGCAAATGAAGTGAACATGAAAATTGTCCGGGAACAAAGGCAGACAATTAGCAGACTTGATCAGAATGTCGAGGAGACAGTCATTCTCTAGAGGGAATAGTGCAGGATTTTTAAATTGGATTTTGCTGCTTGAGATCTCAAAATAACCACAAAATACTTTGAAATATTGAGATGTGTCTTTTACTCAAGGATTTATAGGCCAGCTGCTTACCTTTCAGGTTTACCAGACTGATATTAGTTCAGTTAGTAGTCCTAACCATATGAATGCTAGTTAGCATTTGACTGAGGCATGTTTTTACATCCTGTGTCCCATACTTTGTTAATCACATTAGGCTACTGAACAAAGTATACAGTAGGTCATAGTAAAACAATGATTGGCTCATAACTAAAAAAGCTCAAGGTACTGTTGTGTTTTAAAGTAGCATTTAGTTTTTCAATATGGAACCAAAACCACTATCTTTCCCCTAACCTTATCCTCAGTGCTTTTATTTACCTCAATACAACCAAAGAAATATTAAGTGTACTTAAGTTGTCAGGGGGAGATTATATAGGAAAACAAATTAGATAATTTTAAAGTGAAGTTTTGGGAGATTTTGTTCACAATACACATTTCCTTGTTATTTTGAAGTTTTTCAATAGACAAAAGTTCCCCAAAGGGAATGCATCAAATCACTTCCAAAAAAACTACTGGAGGAAATCATGACAGCCTGTCTCAAACGCAAGCTGTATCACCGGAAAGGAACCGCAGCCAGAATGTGAAACCAACCAACAAGGGTCTGAAAGTCATATACACTAGATACAGTGTTGTGCTGACACATTTTAAAACATGCTATAATACCCACTTTGTAGCGGTGGCTATATCATTTTAGGGGTGCGATTTAGTCAAGCAGAGCACTGAAGTAATTACATACATTAATTTAAGTACTGTCATTAAATAATCATTTTAGATACTGTACTTTGCTGGATACTACTTCCTATATTATTAGTTGATGGGCAGATTATGTTTCTGCTTACAAACTGTATGATGATCTAGGCAAGGCGAGGTAATTTTATTCATATAAAGCACCATTCAGTTATGAAGCAATTCAAAGAGCTTTACAAGGGCACAAATGCTTTTTTTAATTAATTGAAAATAGATAATTAAAAGAAAATTTGAATTACAAGTAAAAGACGAAAAACTCAAAACAACCAAAAAGCAATTAGGGATTATAATAAAAAATATTAATAATACGTATTTAAAAGGAATTTTATTTAACCCATTGATGACTATGGCAATCTAGGATGCATGTCCTTAATGCCTGAGGGTTTTCTGAAAAAATAGTATGAATTGTAAAGTCTACCAAAACCTTAATATCTAAGCCTGTGTAGCACATAGAAACATGAAATAAAATACATTTAAAAGGTAAGGTTCACAGGTTGTATTTAAACATGCTCCCTTAGCGCTTACAAACCAACACATTTTTCAAAAAATCGTCAAAATTAGATGAATTAGAAAATTATTAAATATTGTTAATAAATAGATGCAATGTGTTGTGTGATTTTCGTCAGTAGTCTATAGTAGACCTTGATTCTGCGCATCAAACGCCACTAACTGTTCTGTCGCCGACATAGCTGGCGTATTTTTTTTATTATTTTGTTTTTGTTTTTTTTTGATTGACATGATTTTCGGCAAACCACACAACTTTTGGGTGGTCACGTGGTCTTAAAAAAATCAACAAAACCCACCTCATGTGTATTTGAACCAATGACAGTGCATTCTATGCTGGGAATGCCATGAAAATTAGATAAAGTAATAATGCTGCGCGACGCAGCATCAGGCAGGAGAGCCAATGTGGCATCACGCAGCAGCCGTCATCAATGGGTTAAAAGACAAACAAACAAAACAATCAAATAAATGGTTACAGATAAAAGGGAATTATTTATTTATTTGTTTGAAAGCAGCGCTAAACAGTAATGTTATAAGCCCTATAGGTCAATCAAGGTAAATAAATTAACTAATTACGTCATACTTTTTATTTGTGTAGTATCTTCTGTAAACTCATTATAAGATGTATTTTAATAAATGTGGTAGTTCATTCATTGTCTCATTATAACGATGAAAAGTTCCCCAACACTGGTGCTATGACACCAATTAGGAGAAACAGCGTCTGACAGAACATTAAGCAAACAGAGGACAAAACAAATCCGACATCTTGCAAATTGACAGAAATAAATAAAGAAAGAAAGCTCTATGGTGTCCTCTTTTTAACGGTGTCCAGTTCTGCTCTGCTCTGGCCTGCTCCCGGAAACCCTGGCACATCCTGACACTGACTCTGGGTCTGCCAATTGGCTAAGTGATCTGTGTGCCAGTCACTGGAGCGCTATAACAGGGATTCACACAAAAAAAATTAAAACCTCTTGAGAAGGGGGCCTCGGCAGCAGCAGCAGCAGCAAATGCCCTTTTGTCGAGAGGCAAAAAGATGCCTAGCACTTCACCCACAAAGTGCTGGCTACTACTATACACAGTCGTCTGGGAAAGCATCCGAGGTATACTCTGGGACTAGGGGGCTGACCACCATGGGCTTTATAGTCGATTACTGGGTTTGTGTGAGTGCCGATGATACAGCAGCTTCTCACTGTGTGTTGCTGAGCCAGCTGGAGTAAATGGTTGTAAGTGCTGGCTATTGCAAAGTGTGAATTATTATTGTTATTATGCAGGGCATGAGCATAAAAGGGATAGTTCAGTATTTTTTTAAGTGGGGTTGTATTATGGAATATATGCATAGTCTGACTGTTACCTTATGCTGCACTCTACCAAGCAAGCAATACTAGGCCAAAATACGCTTGAAAAAAGTGCAAAAAGAAACGGCTGTCTGCCAGTGCTGTGTAGCGTATCAGTTCGCAAATCAGCAGTGAAAGAAATCATTATTGAGGTTAGCATTTTATAGACGTGTCGAGAAAACGTTTCTCTGCTGGCCCCCTCTGCAACAATACAATGCTGACTTCAGCTACAGCCAAGTCTCCCAACCCTGCCAAGTACCCCATACAACCCCACTTAAAAAAATACTGAAATATACCTTTAAATGAGCTGTTATGGCGGTGGTGGTAGAATATCAACAGCTGCATCCTCCCATGCACTTTGTATGGGGAACAATTAGAGGAGACGGGCTCGGAGTTGGAAGGGAAAGTCAGTGGGGAAGCAGCTACTTTGAGCCGGATTTAATGGGCCTGATATGCAAGTCTTTTTGAACGTGTTTGTTTGCGACACACAGTGTTCTCTTAGCGGTTGATTCACAGGCACGGAACGAAATGTTTTCAACATCCACATCACTTTGAAGAATCACAGTGGTGGTGCTTCAGCCAATTTACTGCAGTTTCAGTTCATACAAAGTGTTCTTTACTTTACTGCTAACTGTTAATACAAATGTACTGTATGTTCTACTGTGTTTTCCCCTACTTTGCAGATAGCCATTGATAACCATTTATTTTCATTTGCAAGAGATTTCAAAACTATTCATTTTGACAGCAATAGTAACACAAATAGCAGACGGATGAGTTATTTTTTACAAAACTGAATGTCTTTCTGGATTGATAATTTTTTTTTGAATACCCAAATATCGCAGCTCACCCACCTAGCGCATTAACGCACCACCCCTGGAAAAACTCAAACTTTTTTTAACTTTAAATTAAAAAAATTAAAACATAAAATGAAAATAACCTTTTTTTATCCTTGTTAAATATTAATCATATTGCGATTCATTTTGTCACTTTTCCTATGTTATCCATCAGTGTAAACATAGCTGTACAACAAAGGTTAATCTGTAAGACTGACCCTCCTCATGTCCATTTTGACAACACACACAGCTCTGTGACATTTCATTATTACACATGACCTTTTGTAGATTCATATGTGATGGACCACTTTTCAGGTAGATGCAGACTCAGACCCTTCTACAACATGGACATACTAATCTAGTCTCCACAGAAAATAAAAAACAACAAAAAAACTCTACTATAAACCTAACCTGGGGAACCTGATTCCATTCTTTTACGTCAGTGGGATTTACCAAACATGAATCAGCCTCGTTAAGGGATGACAGGATGACAATTTGAGAAATGGAGGGGGCAAGGGGAAAGAGCCTGTTCAGCAGTGTCGGGTGTTAAGTGACAAAGAGACAAGAGTTTGATAAGTTGGTTGTCCTTTCCACACGTTCATCAATAGCACTGTAGTGGAGTGGAGATATGTGTGTTATAGTCTCACACTGCAGAGGCCTGGATGAGTTGTCAGGGTCAATCAGCCTTTGCAAATGGGAGAGGAAGGACACAAGACGAAACGACTGGAAGAGCTAACCGGCTGGAAATGATGGAGGGTGGGAATTCGCTGTGTATTGGGTTAGAGAGAGAGTGAGTCCCACTTGGCGAACAGGGGAAGTGAAAAAAAAAAAAAAAAAAAGAGAAGCAGGCCAGGGCGATCGCATCTCTCATCAGCCCAAACATCGCAGTCGATTTTCCACTTCAATAGAGATTTTCAATCAACTTAATTGACTGTGTGACTGTGTTTTTTTAAGTAAAAAGCGAGGGCGTACTGTACGTAGGATTTGTGTTTTTGTGACTCCATCCCCATTGCCTATTGCCTCCCACATCACACAAGTGAGTTAAAGGATGAAAGGTGCACTATGTTAAGAGCCCGAGTGAGCGTGCAGGTTTCAACGTTTTCACTGTGAGTCACGGTTAGTGCTTCTGCGAGGGAGAGAATGTATTGTTGGAAGTCCTAGGCTGGTTTTTTAATCTCTTTCCAAGAACATCAACCATCCCCGAGCCTTTTACCCATCCCCCCCCTCTCTATGTACCACTCCTGTCCGTCGCTCTAAATCAGTAGAGGCAGCAATGTCCGGTTAGCTTTGGCCACCGCAGAACTCTCTTTCTATGTTCTGGCTTTGTGCAGTCAGAACCTTGTAGGAGAGGGTGAAATTAAAGGTGCAGTGGTGTGTTATAATGGAAAATGTTGGCGGCATCTAGTGGTGAAAGTTCTAGATTGCATCGCTCCGTGGGTTTGCAGCCCTTTTGTAGAATATACAGAAGCTATACGGTATCCTTCAAGGACAAGAAGGTAGTTACTAAAGATGTCATCCTCCACTAATGTCTTTCCACAATATCAAGTGATGAGGTGAAGATGTATTTAGTTCTATATTCTAGAGTACTTCTTATTCGTCTTACAACAGGTGTATTTTTCCGGCGAAAACACCCACTATATATATAAAAACGCGTAAAGCTGTTTAGTTTATCCATTCTGTCCTACTGTAGAAAGATAACGTTGCACTGCGTCTTTAAGGAATGGACAATGAAGACGTCCGGCAAGAGGAAAAGACAGGAGGGGGGAATTGAATAAGATGCCCGTAGGACAGCGTGACCTCTTTCGAGCAAAGTGCAGCCACAACAAGGAGACTGACATTCAAAAAGCACACAGCTATTTATTCCATGTTCCCTGTTTTGACTCTGTTATTTAGGGCACTGTATTTAGGTTCAATGTTTTGCCTTCTTTAGTGCACTGTGATGCATTTCTTAGCAAATGTATTATTCTTATTCTGAATTAGAGAGTTTTTAAAGCTGCAAAACTAATAATAATGTTGATGAATCCACATATCCCAATACATTTTTCTGGCCAGAAACTTGATTCCTGTCAACATGAGGGAGTTATTTCTAGAAATAAGCCCCTAAAACATCACTGCACGCTACCTGCAGCACCAAACAGCAGAGAGATAAAGGCTAGCTGGTGAAACATAGCGGAGCAATTAGCAGCTAAAAGAGCCCCAATTGTTTCCCACAGAGGAGCAGCTGGAGACCAAAATTGGCTAAACGGAGAGCGGAAACTGGATCTACATTCCGCCAGGTGGCTAGAAACTTGACATCAGATGAATCCTAATGATGCTCCCTGTCTGCTGGATGGATTGTATGCTAAGGACTGCTAACCTATTAGCTATCTGAAAAAATATCTTAATGTTGTAAATGTTATTTTGCTGCACCATGCCAAAAAATAGGGTAACATTGCTTATGGTTACAAATCCTACACAGCCTTTTAGAAATCAGTTATCCCTAAATTGTCCATTTTCGCACACCTTCCCACATATTATTTGACCACACAGGACTCAACCTACTGCCATGTTATTTTTTTTTAAACTGTGAACACTATTCTTTAACTCACAGCTGTGCCACCTCTCCCTCTCTATCTCTCATATGCCAAATAGTGTGCGAGCGCTGCACTCCAGTCATGTTTGAAGGGAGCCATTACTAAACATTTACGAAAATAGAGACAAATGTTTGCAAGCCGCCAAAAGCCATTACTTTTAACAGATAGATGGAGCCAGTAATATTGCAAGACTGCATATCTGGAAAGCGTGAAGAAGCAAGAGATGGTTTCCAGTAGAATGAGTAGGTGTAATTAGGTATAGTGCTGAGAAAAACCTTTCATTGCATTTATAAAGCTGAAAAGGTGGAAGACGTCCTCAGTAAAAGGTGTCATTTGTGATGTGTGTGTGTGTGTGTGTGTGTGTGTGTGTGTGTGTGTGTGTGTGTGTGTGTGTGTGTGTGTGCGTGTGCGTGTGCGTGTGCGTGTGTGTGTGCGTGTGCGTGTGCGTGTGTGTGCCTGTGTTTGTGTGTGCAGACTCATTTTCTCCGAACTTGGCAGCGCTACGGATCTACCAAAAATAAAAATAAAACATGTTGTGTTCTGAGATGTGGAGCTGCACTCTCGTCTCATTTGGTCTTTGAGATTCGTGAGCAAACAAGACAACACAAGCTGGCAGGTGTATTTTTGTTATTATTTATTTATTTTTTACATCCTTTCTGCAAATCTCTCCGCATACAAACATCTCAGGGTTGCGTCCCCTATGTGTCTACATCCTTTTGATGATTCAGAGAAGCGAGCGGGCCTTTGTGAAGTTGCACCGTGCTACGTCAAAGCTACCGGGCGTGTTCGCTTCTAGGCAAGCTGCCACACTTTGATATGAGACATCATCTAGAGAGTGGAAACTCTTGATTAAAATTCACTTCCTAGGTACGCTAGCTAAAATGCCATATAGACAATAGCTTGGATTTTTTTTTTGTAATCTACTGTATCATTACTATGATTAAAATCTGACTGCTCATTCGCTAAATGAAATGCAATCGCCATGATTGTGACAATAAAACCAATAGACTTGTTCGTACTTGCCGCTGAAAACTGCTGAAATCAGTTAATCCTCGCCTTGTAATTTATTCATTTTTTATCAAATGAGTTGCACCAACTTCATTTCCACTGGGACTTTTTTGTAATTAGCCCATGCATGCATCTCAATTATTTTAATAGCCATCTCCATCCTCCGCATGTACTGTTCAACACTGTCTCTGTCTGCCATAAGTCTCCCTTTTACTCATCACATCTAGTTGTTAGGTGTCTTTAAAAGACACGTCTTAACCGTAAAAGGGCAGCTGTCTGCAATGATTCTGTCTGCCTCTGCGAATTGTCAAGAAAAAGAAAAACCTGCTTTTTTGTAATTCTTTTTTTTTTACCTTTATTCATACAGGTAGATCCCATTGAGACCGGAGACTCTTTTACAAGGAAGACCTTTGTCACCCAACTAGACATATAGCAACTCTTATCTTTGCACTAAATTCAGGTCCAAAAGTATTGGATTATTGGCCTGTTTCTGCAGACTTTTTCAAGCTGTTTATAAAGTCACGACCGCACTGTGCCTCCGTTTACTGAGCTAAGAATTAAGATCTTTTTTTTTTGGTATGCAATGCATACAAAAGGTGCTGCACAAATAAAGAGCAATTTTCAGATGGATTATGTTAAGACTCACATTACATAATCTTCCGAGGCTGGTGCCCCTTGAGCCCTAAGGCATCCTCAACACAGTTAATTGAAATATTCTCTTATCTTCTCCGCCAGCCTGGAGGCAAAATACTCTATACTCTATGCTTGTGCAGAAAGCCTTCACATTTCAAAAGGGGTTTTGTGTTACAAGGCAAATTTTGGCATAAACTTGATGTGCATGGCATCATCTAGAAATACATGTGTGGGGATAAGTAATAACATCTACATACATATTGTGTGCAAGTAGCGTACCTTTTTGCAGCACTGTCAGTAATGGTAATATACTAACTCTAGGCCTGCCTGTCGGATGACTTCCATCACTCAGTCTCTTAATGCAGTTCCTGTCGGTACAGCCAGCTGTGAAGGGAACGCCATTATTTGACTGTGTGGAAATGAGCAGTTTGAGCTGAGACGCGAGGCAGCAATTTGAGTCTTTTCAACCACGCGAAACATAATTACAACAGCTGTCTCTCTTCATTTTCGTTGCAGGTGTACCAGTACATGCATGAAACCATTACTGTGAATGGCTGTCCAGAGTACCAAGCGAGGGCCACAGCTAAGGTAAGCCATCTCTTCATGTTACCCTTTGCATTAAAACAATAAGATATGACTGAAAACTAATGTGTAACAAACTATCTGTTGAATTACATTTCATTACATTAATCGTCGTCTTTGCTTCTGATCGAAAGCGGAACGAAATTAGCGAAGTATGTTCTATAATCCGCCAGTTGCTCTCATTAAGATTGTGTGTGTGTGTGTGTGTGTGTGTGTGTGTGTGTGTGTGTGTGTGTGTGTGTGTGTGTGTGTGTGTGTGTGTGTGTGCATGTATAATTGAGCAATAACATACAAGCATGCCAAAAACAGCACCTTAAGTGTATTGTTGCTGCTATACCTCAGTTTAATTATTGGTCGTTATGATGAGCAGTCTGGGTTTTCCCTCGAGGACAGTAAACTTTCTCTCTAATGCTTCTCTACAAACTTACAAAGTGACATTCATTAATCCACAGCGGCTCACTGTCTCCCACATGTAAACAAGACAGCTGCTCTGGTCTGTACAGTACTGTAGATCCCAATGCACACAATACAACAGCTAATCCAGGGGGACAAACATGCTGGTCGCAAAAAACATTAGGAATTTATGTAAAATGTTGGTGTCCTCCTTGGAAAGATTTAGGAGGGCTTATAGCTGGCATGGGACGATAAGAAAATGAATCACGATGCACAATATTATCCTGATAATCAATTTTAGAAAAGTCTAGAAAATGTTTACTTTTTTGTCGACTAACTCTTCTACGACTCTTCTATTACATTTCACTGATTAAAGCTACATGCTTTATAAAATGGCTTGTGATTTACAAAAAAGTTTTAGTCTACTCCTACGTCTTTTATTCTGAAAGTAACCCCCCCCCCCAAAAAAAATCTTATGATCAATACGGGCATCAAAAGCAGACTTTTTTCCCTTAGGCTGCTAGGCATATTTATGAAATGTTCTTCAAATGTAACGTCTCAAAGGCCACTTTTTCCTTTCAACATGAAACCACTAGATTCTCCAGCTCTGTATCTTTGCTTCAGCAATCTTCACTTTCTGAAAGGTCTTTCATTTGAGCTGTAAATCTTTCTGTAATTCCACATAATGTCCCCTCCTAAATCATCCGATTAGCAGCCACTAGATTGCCATCTTTAATCTGCTGTCTGGTCTCCCTTAAGACATGCCTTTTTGTGTTTGCTGTCAACACTGCTGATGTCACTGTATATCCTGTTACACAACCTGGATAACAAAAAGCTCTGTCAAAAGCAATGTAATGCTAAAAGCCTATTTGTTGTTGCCATTGTCTCGACTGACAGACTCCACTATATTAGATGGATTTTCTGTCATTTCATTCGACACAACACAAACCCCGGATACACAATTTCCACATTCACTTTGAAGGCCTTTAATCACGATTCACTGCTCATATTAGATTGTCTTAGATCACGGCTCGTGTTTTTTTTTTCAATAATGCAGCTCACAGGCTATGAGATATTAATCATTGAAAAAGCTCATTTTTATTCACGTCTTGTGTTTCTCCCACTCTACTAGACTAAAGAGCCTTTTTTGTTAGAAAAAACAACCAAGGTGAAGGACAAAATCTGAACGGGGAGATTTCCAGACGCAGTTTTGAATAATGGAATAAACACATTTTCAGTAGGCGACAGAGATTAGCTTGACCCCTAGGTCCTTTGAGTGGGACTTGTGATTAGAGCATAGCCTGAGAGAGACACACACAGGCTTTTGATGGAAGAGAAATGAAGAGGGCAGGCTTGTCTGATTTGTATATGGAAATTTATTTAGGCCTATATGAAAAGAAGAGAAGAGATGAGATGAGAGTACTTATCTGTTCGCATTGGTTTGCAATGTCCAGCTGGGTCCACTCGTCTTCAGTGGCTAGCCTACATCACAGGGGAGTGGGTGGAGGGTGTGAATAGAAAATGGATGACAGAAAAGAAGGGTGCAGTTTGTCTTTGTGTGTGTGTGTGTGTGTGTGTGTGTGTGTGTGTGTGTGTGTGTGTGTGTGTGTGTGTGTGTGTGTGTGTGTGTGTGTGTGTGTGTATGTATGCAGAGAGAGTGTACAAAGCTTCAGATTATGACTAGATCTTTCCTGTTTTGCTGACTCCTCCAACCAACCCACTGCCTCGAGCACAGTAGCGCAGATTGCAAATGAACACCTGCTTGCCTTAGCTTGAATGAGCATAAAGAAAGTAATGGAGAGGCACCTCGGTCACACGTTTTATCTTATTTGTTTAATTGGTTTACAGAAATGTAAGAACAACACCTTTTTACTGGGGGTGTTTTATTTTTTTTATATTGAGTTGTTTCATTTAATGCATTTGGAATATCTCCTGCAATTTTTTTGCTTTGGGCACCATTGCCTGATCTAAAACAAAAACATCTCGTGACGAGAGCAGAGTAGCCGACATTCACTCTACAAAGAAACTGTGACAGTTGAGCTGGGGGAAGAAAGAAGAAGTATCACTCTTTGTTCTGAGCCCGAAGCCACCATGAAGACACAATTAAAGCAGCTTTGAAACTTCTTACAGACTTTTCTCTCTGCGTAGCAAACTTTGAGAAGTCACTGCTACTCAATCTGCATTAAAGTTGCATATGCGCCGGGCAATTAAACACAGGACTAACGGCCTGCGCTGGCTTAGCTGTGGGGACACTCTGTACTGGCAGCACTGGATGTTTTAAAGTTAAAAGTCTCTCTCTCTCTCTCTCTCTCTCTCTCTCTCTCTCTCCCTCTCCCTCTCTCTCCCTCTCTCTCTCTCTTCCTAGAGATAACCAACAGACTACGACAGTGCCAATTGTATTCAATCAGCTTCACAAATATATGCTACTCTGTCAGGAAGATAGATAGGGCCTACTGTCATTACTTTGGTATTGAATATGAATTCCATATGAGCCGCTGTGGCAATAATGACGAAATAAGTGAAATATGCCATTCCTTCTGTTCCTTATCTGGCTCTTGAGGTCTTTAGTAAGTAAGATGGCAAATCTCTCGACTGATTTGTGTTTTCACCTGAGCAACTCGATTCCAGTTGATTGCCTCGTTAATTCAATCAATTCGGCCTGTAACTCCTGGCTTCGGGCCCTTACTACTGATCTTAATGGAGACAGGGACCAACTGGGCTGTACGCGCCTTGGAAAAAATATTGAAAGCCGATGATCGAATGACGTTGGATTTATTAAGTCAAACTTACTGAATACTACGCAGTGCAGTGTGGCTACCGAATAAGCATCATCTAGCAAGCTATTTATTTAAGTTAAGATAAGATAGCCTTTATTGTCATTGTACAGTCACCTATACAACGGAATTGGGAGTGCCAACTGACGGTGCATTAGAAATAAAAACAAGATTGGTAAAAAAAAAAGAATGGTAAAGAACGTAGATGTTACTGGAAAAACACTTAGGACAAAAACAAGGACAGTTGATGTCATAAATAGATAAATAGATAATACATACAGTATAGGTAAAAAAAAGCAGTGGGTTTATTGAAGATGTTACATTTGAAATCCCTCCTGTGTTTGAGAGGCACCGACCAAATGCCAGATTGTCTTTTTCTTTTTTTTCTTTTGCAGAATATCCAGATAAAGTTGTGAAGGTCGACAGGTTCTGTGTGTGTGAGAGCCTGGGAGGCCACGGTATGAATGCTGAGGAGCTGCTTGCCTTTTAGCTCCATAATGGGAAAGGAAGGGAGGGAGGGAGCAAAGGAAGAAAAGGACAGATAGAGAGTTGGCAGAGCACAATAACTAGATTAAGACAGGCAGGAGAGAAATTAGCCAAACAGTTAGTGCAGAAATGAATGTGGATATGAAGATGGATATGAATGTAGAATAGAGAGAGATAGCAGAGAAGAGATGTGTTGTATGCTGCCTTCAGGGAGCGTCAAAAGAAACCTCAAAGTGCCAACCTACTTGTCTGCTTCTGGGGGGAATATGGATAAACATCTGCAAAAGCCTCTGACAGAAACCTCCCTTAATTTTTTTTTGTGTGTGCCCGATCTACCTCGCAATATCATAGAGACGATGCCGACTTGACAAGCCAGGCACCTGTGGCGATGGATCAGTGTGTGTGTGTGTGTCTCTTCCTCTGTTCGCTTGCCATTAGCTTTTCCTCGGCTAACAAGCTCCTGTGTGCTTTGTGTTCTGTGATTGCGCAAGGACCAAGGAGCTTGGCTTGGGGTTCAAAGAAAGAAAGAAAAAGAAAAAGCCCCCTCAACATCAACCAGCTGGTGGAGATACAGAGGGTGAAAGTTGTCTTGGCGGGCCCCTCGCAGTGTTAACTTGGATGTGTTAATCCATGGGCCCTTTGAAAGCCAAGAGAAACTTCTCCCAGGGAGTCTTTAAATCCTCCAGCTGCGGCTCTAAACCACCGAAATCTTTGTTGTTGCTGCAGCCGTCCGTCCACCTTCACGATCATTTGGTAACTCTTTGAAAAAAACTGGGCGGCTCCTTTGCTAGTTATTCAGGGTGTGATGAAGAAGTTGAGAAACACTTTAACACTTTCACAATGTCATCTGTCTCTGCAATAGGACATTTTTTTTACCCATACATGCTGTCATGTTGGTGTGTGGTTGAGTAAACTACACATTTGCATTGATACGAGGTGCACTGACGACAATGATCAATGGCTGTGTGTTGCTGCTATCTACCTCCTTCCCTGCACATATTTGTACTTGTCCTACTCTTTGATAATGATCAACTCAAATATCAGACTCAACTCGAAGGGGGTCCAAAAACAAGCACATTTTGTTGAGATAAAAAAGAAACATTTCTGAAAACTGTGGTAGTGTGTCTGGAACGTGTTGCAACACTTCCATGCCATCTCAAGGTTTTTGGACTCAGATCACAAAAAAATTCTGGTGAAAAAAAAGTGAATTTCCTACCCTGGTGTGCACTCAGCTTATCATTGCCCATTTGGATAGTGTAGAAGTAGGATTGCATTTCCAGTAAAGCCTGTTGTCTCAAGTGACAAAGGCAATATTTTTTTTCCTTTGTTTTTTAAGATTCTCTGTTGCTTTGCCAAAGAGGAAACATTTATGTGAACCTTCGAGTCCATTCTTGACCGATGGGAGCAGCATTTGTAACAGGAGCTCAAAAAGGTCCATGGGGCTCTTCGTGATAAATGTACTATGTATATTTCTTTATTTTGTAGACTTCACTACCAGTCTCAGTTTAGGAAAATATAAGTTCAGAATTTGCATATTTGCATGATATTTTTCCTTGGTACGGACACCTTAACACGCTGTATCATATGTTTCAGGTTGTAGAATGTGAAGTTAGATATGGTGAGGTCTACTGCTTGTCCTGATGCAGGTACTATGCAGCCATTGGAAACTACAGCCTGAGAGATTTAATGGAACAGAATTACCCACCCGAAACTGCGCTGTTTTCTTTCACTGAAAAACATACATTTCCCTTCCATTTCAGCCGCGAGTAACACAACACAAACACTTTGGATACTGACAGCGTTGGTTTTGTTTATACTGCAGTCTCAAAATAAATATGTACACAGCTATTTTTTTTAGGGTTTTTGGCATTGTAAGTAGTAAAGATTATTGCTATTTCATTAAGCCCCATTTTGTTTCTTCTCCATACAGGCTACGGTCGCAGCGTTTGCAGCCAGTGAGGGGCATTCCCATCCACGGGTGGTGGAGCTGCCCAAGACAGAGGAGGGTTTGGGCTTCAACGTGATGGGCGGCAAGGAGCAGAACTCACCCATTTACATCTCCCGCATCATCCCAGGGGGCGTGGCCGAGAGGCAAGGGGGTCTAAAGAGAGGGGACCAGCTCCTGTCCGTCAACGGTGTGGTAGGTTCAAAACAATGGAATATTTGGTTAGACCGTGTGGGGAGCTCAATGGTGTTTTGTGCCCCCCAACGGAGCCTTCAAGGCAGCGCTTCATGGAAGGCCCTAACCCCAACCCTGACCCAAGTGTTGGGGGGCTGGGAGTGCCTTCCATGCAGTCCTGCCTTGAAGGCTCCGTTGGGAGCACAAATAGCCCTCAAGCATGTGGGGACAGAGGCTAGATATATTGATCGTAGGAAGAGTGTAGATAGATAAGCTGAACCGACCTTATCTATTATTTAAGCCTGCTGCCAGAAGAAATCTTCAAATTAAAGGTTGTTAGCAACTAGGACAAAACCGAGCAGTTTTGGAATTCTAGTTTAAAGCCATATTGCATAACTTTTTCATATTAATGAATGTTGTTTACATTCAAGCCAATCGCCAAAAGATGTTGACACAAAGTTGATTGCGCCCATCAGCTCCACAAAACTCTCTGTATTTCTCAGTATGGCAGCGTTTACAAACAGGTGGGCTACAGAAGTTACGCACTATAGCTTTATAGATGTGCGTCAACAATCAGGAGAGTTAGAGGTCAAAGCAGCAGGAACACTTCTCTTACTGATAAAGACACTTGAACAACTGCTCGTTTTTCACATAATATCTATGGGGGGTGTATTAAAAATTTATGAAATTTCCTTTTTCCTCCCATGAGCAGTGACTATTTAAAAAAATGTATTCAAATCAGCACTCTCTCTGGCTATCAACCCCCCCCCCTGCAGAGCGTGGAAGGCGAGCACCATGAGAAGGCGGTGGAGCTGTTGAAAGCGGCCAAAGACAGTGTGAAGCTGGTGGTGCGCTACACGCCCAAAGTGCTGGAGGAGATGGAGGCGCGCTTCGAGAAGCTACGCACTGCCCGGCGGCGCCAGCAGCAACAAATCCTCATGCAGCAGCAGCAGCAGAACCAGAACCAGAGCTCTCAGCAGAACCACATGTCGTAGGTGAGAGCGCTTCAGGGGGTTCTAAGGGTTCTAAGGGTGAGGGGGGTGGAGGACAATGGAAGGTGGAGGACACTGTGAGTACAAGATAAAAAAATTGAATAAATAGTCACAATGGTGAAATGAATTTTTGAAAAATAAATTTTCACCTTAGGCAAGACTTGAGGCTTTTTTTTGTTGGATGCTGAATATGAAGCTATACAGCCAACACAAGGTTAGCTTAGGTAAGCCTATACAGCACAACGACTGTAAGCAGAGGAAAACACCTTGGTTGCAGGTGGATTTTTTTTATTTTATGCACTTAGAGAATAAAGTAATTTTTTTCGTCTTTATTCTCGAAATGTCAACTTTAATCTCGAAGTGCATAAAAAAAAATCCTCCTCTAATTTTTTCTTCACTGTGGCACTAATACTCTTCTGTATATGAGGATACGAAACATGTTTTTCAAAGTTCACCAAAAGTTGAGAATGTGACTGTTTTCTAAATTAATAATAACTCACTCCCCATAGCACATCTAACAAAAGGCTCTGAGCTATTCTAAAATCCCTGGAAAGCACTGCCTCCTCTTCTAGCTTCAACATTGATTATTCTTTTTCAGTTTTTTTCATTTGACAATGTTTTTCCTACTGAAGTGTGGGCTATGTTATTTTGGGACTTGCAAGCTTTTCCTCAAAAGTATGTACAACGCCTCATACTCAGACCTCCGAGCTGTTTGTGTTTGAAGGTCACAGAAAAATCCTGCCGACTGACTTCTTAGCATCTTTTCGAATCTATTCAGAAACCTGACTTTAATTGTGGGGAAAAATCGTTTTTTATTTATTTACTCATCCCCTGTGCAAACATTACCTCTACTGCTTTGTTTTGCCAGGGGTCCTGTTGTGAGGGGCACTAAATTATTCAATGCTTAAACCGATTACACACACACACATAAGTAGATACAATGCAATGTTGTATGAAAGCTAACAGCTGCATAGGGGACCTCTGCTTTAGATAATATTTAGAAAAAGTCCAAATATAGCCTAGTTCAAAAGCATTGCACTGCCAGCAAGCAGTAAGCAAACATACAATTTAACTGTGGGAAAATAATCAACTCATGTCACTCTTATTTACACAGCCTTATATCACAACGACCAATTGGCCTCAGGGGACTTAAAATAGCAAAAAACTGAAAAAGCAATAACAAACATACCAAATGCTAATCAGAGCAGCTACATGATATCATGCTACGGGGTGTAATTCTGCCCAGTTATTTAAGCCTTTCCCCTGACGTATTGGGAGGCGGGCGTGAGTCCAATATCTATGCAGCTATACGCTCACCCCCCTGTTTGAAGCTAAATCCCCCCTGGCATATCTCTTGTCTTGCACTTGGCACGGAGCAGCTTGGGAAAGGTATTTAGGAGCTTGTAACAGTGTGTGTTGCGGTGGAGCTACACACACACAGAGCCGAGCGGGGATCATGTTTTATCAATGGCGGACGACATGCCGACCGCAGTGCCAACAGGCCGCTGACCCAAGTGGCACGCACAAACAGACGAGAATGCAACACAAGGGTTAGTTACATATCTGCGTCCAATACACACACACACACACAAATGCTACCATTATACAACTACCTGGAGTGATAGTGGCTCTAATCTCCCAATCGATAATTAGCATATGATCCATATAACAGCATCAACCATTCAATATAGCTATGTAAGAAATAATACATTAACTCTCTTTTCCTGACAAATAATGTATTATTTTATAAGTGTTGAAGTGAATGGAGGTATTTCAGGCAAGGTGACCTGCTCATCAAAGAAACTAGACCCCATTTACATTTTCATTCTGTACAGTGGGTGGAATACTCTGTGTAATGACGTGTAGTGGTTTTTCCAGGGTTCGTCTTTTAGCTGTTCAATGAAATAAAGGCAGCAGCAGTGGCCTCAACATAACCTCCCGATAATTGTATACAAAACAAAACCTGTACAGGGTCTCTCTTGCTCAACGCTCTCTGTGCCTGTGCAAAGCAGAGTCATTTAAAGCCCACGCAAGCAACCGCCTTCTCTGCATTGTAGCATTGTACTAGCAGCTGCAGCATCCCTGCCAAACACATGGCAAAACACAAACGTCTCTTCTAATTATCAGATTTATGCGTGAAAAATTACTACATTTCCATCTTTAAAATGTAAACATATCAATACATTCCCTTTTAAGTAAGGCTACAGGAGGTGCTAAACATAGAGTTAATACATACATAGATTTGTTATACTACCCATATCCCTTTTATATAGAATAGTGTGCGAATAGTGTGCTAAATGTTTGTTTTTTTAATCAAGTAATAACTTTGTGGATTCCCTGTATTTGGCACGCAGTCGGGTAACGTGGCGGCATAACGCATTGCCTTATAAAGCAGGTTTGTCATGGCCAATTGTGCGATAGTTGGCAAGCCCTGAAAAGGAGGAGAACAGAGATCACTGTGATGTATTGTACACGAGGCACGTTGAAAGTCAGTGATAATGGATTTGCAAGCTTTTTGAAGCGGGTGCGAGTAAAATTAAAAAGTGGTAATAATTTAGTGAAAGCCATCAGGGGGGAGTTCAGAATTAGTCAGACAGCTCTTAAAGCTGGGGTGGAGGATTTGGGGAGAAAATGGCTGTTGGGATAGAGATTCGAATCCAAATACCTCAACCGCTCCACTTGTTCTCTTTGGTCCCTCCCCTATGGTCCCTCCCTGACACGCTCTACACCAACAAAGTCGTGCCAAAGTGAATGGACAGTCCCAACAGCCAATAAGAACAGAGAATCGGAGCCTTGCTCTGATTGGTCAAAGTTTACAGCTCATGTTAATTTTGACCAATCAGAAATCACATACCCCAGCTTTAAGGCATTCCTCTCACTCTGTTTTTTCTCATTGTTTTTTTTTAATGATCTGCAGGTTGTTCCAGAAGAAAATGAAGAAGAAGTGAAGAAAATAGTGCGGTTAAAAAAATCAAGGTGGATCTCCAAAGAACCATCTGTGTTGTGTTGAAGATCCCAAAGGAATCTCTCTTTCCACCAGGGGAGGAACAAACAAACAAACAAGTAGAAGACTCTTTTACTTAACTTTCTCCCTCTTCCAGTGTACCACCGATTACTGAGCAAAAACAAGAGAGAGAGTCCGTGCCGAAATGTGGTACTTTGTAGAGTAAAAGAAAACGAGTGCAAGGGAGGCTACAGCATTGAAAGTCATACATTTTAAACTTTGTAAACCCTTTTATAAGTTTCTCTTCCCCGATTGTGACACTTAATTGGAACTCTTATTTTCTTGTGTTTGCTGTTTCGTTAACATTTTTGAATTGCTTTACTAACATACTGACCCATTTTGCAATATATATCATTTGTACAGTGGTGTTTCTATCGATTCCTCAACTGGTGCTTGTGTCTCTGTATGAACGACCATTGGGTTTTTAATTTTTGGTTTTGTTTAGTTTGTGACAAATGTGCCCTGTTTTTGGAGAAACATTAACTCTTTTTTACCTTCTATATTGTAGCAGGAACCGATTTTGTACCTTGTAGGTTTAGCAATAACACACACACACACACACACACACACACACACACACACACACACACACACACACACACACACACACACACACACACACACACACACACACACACAGACACATTCTTCAGTTTTTAACATTACATCCATTCATTCATGATCGGATATGTTCAGATATATTATACTGTTTATGGCATCAGGTGCAAATGTAAAATCATTGTAAAGCAAACTTGAGTCCTATGTACTGTAAGGCAGCTTTGTGTGTCCAAATCTCTCTCCCCTTCGTGCCATTGAAAGAGATGAGTTGATTGACAGGTGGCATGGACAATTGATGTGCAATAACTATTAACAGATGTTTAGAAAGCTACTCCCGACTGAGATTTACCCAGAAAAAATATATATGTTATAAAGAGATTTTAATCAACTAATCGATCTTTAGAAAAAACTGTGTTCACTGTGTCCTGTTCCCGACAAGACCAACAGAATGTCACCTCATTTTAACACAGTGGGAATTGAATTTTTAAAAATAAATGATGCTAGAATTGTGCTTATTTTTCAGAGGTGTCTATTTTATAGTTTATGAGATCAGAGATTTTAACATAAAAGCTGTATTTGTTCCTGTTTAAAAATATTATGTATTATTTCTTAAGATATAATTTAAAGTCGATTCATTGTGTAACAGCTGAACACGAGCACATAGTTCATGTGAATGTGTCCCCTCCCTCCCCTGCACAATGTTTCATCCCTAGCTGTGAAGGGAAATGTGTTTTTGAACTTCTCTCTACCGACCCAGTACTAGAGCTAAAGTGGCAATCCGCCAACTGTGTGGTTATTTTGTTCTATCCTCTCCATCTTTTACAAGTGCTCCTTGTCTTGTTTTGGGTTTTTGTTGCACCGCATTTCCCAGAGATCATTGCTTTGTGTCTGATACTATCTTGTTGTTTTTCTGATTTTTTATTTTCTGCGAGGTGGCACTCTTTTCTTTGTTTGTTCACCCATGCAGCCATTTCTTCTTCTTCCATGTATCCCAAATGAACCCAAAATGCTTAAAAATGCATCATTTCATGTGAGAGGATTTTTTTGTTTTTACAATGGAGGAGACTCCTCATGTTAAGAACAGCGAATGAGAAGCTTAAAGGAAACTACAAAGTTGTATTTTTCATGAAAAATGTTGATGATTTATTACATTGCGTCATGCATTTATGAACAGAAAGTAAGGATCTTTTTTCTGATCTGCGCTAAATGTGATAGCACACAATTCTGCTACAAGCGTGCACAACATCCCACGCTGTGAGATATTACCATTTCCTGTATAACCCATTTGCGCTAGGGCCACTTAATGCCAAAGTGTTTGTATTAGGTCGCCTCCGTGCTCGGGTTTTATGGGACATTCACATTTTTTCTGTCTGTCGCTCTTCAAGCAGAAACATCTCAATATAACAACAGATCCTTTTTTGTATCTCAATAATCACAGGCACTCTTTCTTAATTGACTCGACATTTTTGAAGCTGATGGTCCTGTACTTACCGTAAAGATTATTAAAAAAATATACAACAAACTGTTGATATGCAATTGTTATACATACTATATTTGTATAAATAAATCTATGTGCTTGTGTACAGTGAATGCCCTGTCGCCTCTTTCCTTCATAGCATATATATTTAGCTATATGCACTGACAGCTTTTAGCCAGAAAAAGTAGTGTGTTTGAGGTGAAATGAATGTATAGTGCAAGAAAATGTGGAGTATGTGCATGCATTTTTGACATATGGCTTAAACAGCACCTCATGGCTGGATACCAATTAGTACTGCCACTGGCAGAAATATAGCAGCATGTAGAATTAAAGAACCCTAGATATGGAAGTTCCCCTACGTGCAGGTGTTGAAGGTGAAGTGATCAAACCTGGTATGGACTCGAGTATCTATCTGAAGGCTTATCCAAGTTTTCAGCCCTGGAACAGAAAGTCGATGGGCTTTTGTTAGCTCAATACAAAAGAGCCGACACTGAATCCAATAAAGAGGCTCCTGTAAGTGGAAGGCAATAAACTCAGACAGTGACAGTCGGAGCACACCCACCCCCACAAACGTGTCGCACACGGTGTTTCGTGCAATAAAATCCGTCCTCCAATCACAAACAGCCAATTCTATACAGCAAATGACCCAAGCCCCGAGGTGCCAAAAGCTCAACAGTGCAGGTGACGTTAATGCAGGTGAGAAATCCCTCGCCAGTGTCTGTGGCTGTTAATCAGCAGCAAAGGGACCCTGAATGTAACACCTTCTTCTTATAGGATCACACAGTAACAAGGACTATAAAGTGTAGTGTAGTCTTTAAGACACTGCAGGTGAATAGGGTAAAAGTTTTAACTAGATATCACCATGAAACTTTGGCAATTATATTGAAACAATAGTTTTTTTAGTCCTCATCTCCCATTAAAAGTTTGCAGTACATGCATGGTGTGAAAACAGCTTCCATCACCTAACTTTTATCTTTTATCATCTTCCATCAACACCTCCACACTTTGCAATAGCACAGAGAAAAACTCTGTTAACACCCTCCCACCATAGTTCAGGCCTCTATACAGAGACTCTATACATCACTCTTCAATATGGAGCCTTCTCATCCAAACTACAAAGTCCATGTTATAGCTGGTTAGATTTGAACCCAGACTGGCTGGGTGTAAGGTAGAATTTGAAGTAATAGATGGAAGAAGGATTTGTCAAAGGAACATTGAACACAGGCAGTTTTATCTCAACATTGAGGAATATAATGACACAATAGGAAGTGCTATTGAGTAGGACATGTACTGTATGTCCGCTCCAGTGGCACCTTCCTGCACTCTGCTAACCCAATATACTAACCCTTTTTCGGCTTAATGCATTCAGGACTATGAGGATAAGACAAATACATGCTTGTGTACACTCCAGGTGGTATATTGTTTTAATTGCTCCCAAACTCCCTAAGCTAAATAATCAACACTCACAGCTGTAACACTATCAAAACAAGGGCCGAACAAATCAGAAATCCATCGAAACATGGAGTAAGTATAACTACATTATATCCTCTCCTTGTCCTAATCTTTGCAGCTCCTCCCTTCAACAGCTGTACAACATCACATATTGTTTTTTTTGCCAGAGGGCAGATCTAATTCTCCAAATCGCAGTTTAACGTACAGTATCTCACAAAAGTGAGTACACCCCTCACATTTCTTCAAATATTTCATTATATCTTTCCATGGGACAACACTGAAGAAATGACACTTTGATATAATGTAAAGTAGTCAGTGTACAGCTTGTATTACAGTGTAAATTTACTGTCGCCTCAAAATAACTCGACACACAGCCATTAATGTCTAAACTGCCGGTTACAAAAGTGAGTACACCCCTAAGAAAAAATGTCCAAATTGGGCCCAAAGTGTCAATATTTTGTGTGGCCACCATTATTTTCCAGCACTGCCTTCACCCTCTTGGGCATGGAGTTCACCAGAGCTTCACAGGTTGCCACTGGAATCCTCTTCCCCTCATTCATGACAACATCACGGAGCTGGTGGATACTGGAGACCTTGCGCTCCTCCATCTCCTGTTTTAAGAAGCCCCAAAGATGCTCAATAGGGTTTAGATCTGGGGACATGCTTGGCCAGTCCATAACCTTTACCCTCAGCTTCTTTAGCAAGGCAGTGGTCGTCTTGGAGGTGTGTTTGGGGTCGTTATCATGCTGCAATACTGCCCTGCGGCCCAGTTTAAGAAGGTTGAGTGCACGTTTTCAGCGTCATACCAAGAGGTTGGCTTTGGAAAATTGACGTATGAGTGCTGCCAGCATTACTGCAGGGCTTGAAGGGGTGGGGGGTCAACCTGTCAGTGCTCAGACCATACGCCACACACTGCATCATACTGGTCTGCATGGCTGTCGTCCGAGAAGGAAGCCTATTCTAAAGATGATGCAAAATAAAGCCCACAAACAGTTTGCTGAAGACAAACAGACTACGGACATGGATGACTGCAACCATGTCCTGTGGTCTGATGAGACCAAGATACATTTATTTGGTTCAGATGGTGTTAAGAGTGTGGAGCGGCAACCAGGTGAGGAGTACAAAGACAAGTGTGTATTGCCTATAGTCAAGCATGGTGGTTGGAGTGTCATGGTCTGGGGCTGCATGAGTGCTGCCAGTACTGGGGATCTACAGTTCATTGAATTCTAACATGTACTGTGACATACTGAAGCAGAGCATGATCCCCTCCCTTCATAAACTGGGCCGCAGGGCAGTATTGCAGCATGATAACGACCCCAAACACACCTCCAAGACGACCACTGCCTTGCTAAAGAAGCTGAGGGTAAAGGTTATGGACTGGCCAAGCATGTCCCCAGACCTAAACCCTATTGAGCATCTTTGGGGCTTCTTAAAACAGGAGATGGAGGAGCGCAAGGTCTCCAGTATCCACCAGCTCTGTGATGTTGTCATGAATGAGGGGAAGAGGATTCCAGTGGCAACCTGTGAAGCTCTGGTGAACTACATGCCCATGAGGGTTAAGGTAGTGCTGGAAAATAATGGTGGCCACACAAAATATTGACACTTTGGGCCCAATTTGGACATTTTAACTCAGGGGTGTACTCACTTTTGTAACCGGCAGTTTAGACATTAATGGCTGTGTGTCGAGTTATTTTGAGGGGACAGTAAATGTACACTGTTATATAAGCTGTACACTGACTACTTTACATTGTATCAAAGTGTCATTTATTCAGTGTTGTCCCATGAAAAGATATAATGAAATATTTGAAGAAATGTGAGGGGTGTACTCACTTTTGTGAGATACTGTATAAGATGCAGTATTCCACTCAAATGTGAAAACAATTAACAATTTCCTCCAAGAGTAACACAATATTAGGGTTATTAGTCATTAGACTAAAGTTAAAGGTGCACTATGCAGTTTCAGTTTCATTCTTAGCATTGAATAATGCGGTAATCATAAATTAAAAGAAAATGATCTGATGCACCTGGAATCGAAAGTAAGACCAGAAAATACTCGTAAACAAAACTGTGAACCCTGCTGATTCTAACAACAACAGTGAAACAATACCTTTAAATGTAGCTTTCTAACATCATACAGTGTTCCAAGGATCCAATGTTCCTGGGCGGAAAGTTTGTTTGTCCAGTTATGAAAATGTACCTTAGAAAATGTTCACTTCTCTGACACACCCAAAGTTACATAGTGCACCTTTAAAAGTTCAAGGGGTTTTTAAGATGATCATTTATTGGTTCGTTAAAATCTAAATATGACCAAGTCAAGTGTTAATGTAGGGAATGTGAGAAACACCTCTCCCTGGTGGTCTCACTGAGTACTGCAGTAATGCATGTCTGTGTTTGCCTTTGGTGTCAGTTCATTGAATGTTGACAGTCCATTCTCTGTCAAGATTTAACACTCGTTTACATAGTTAATCAAAGTCAGATCAATGTGCTCAGAGAGTGAGCGATTGATTCCTGAATGGCCCAGAGGAATTAGTGACGTCAGTGACATTTTGAAACGCCGTATAGGACAGCCCTGGAGGTTGTTGGTGAAATACAAGCCACTGCAGGAATCTACACAATGTTTCACAGCCACACTGTAGCACACAGAGACAGGATCACTGGTAGATAGACGGTAGATGAGCTTCTATGCAAAAAGTGCAGTTGGATAGGGGAATCAAATCTGTATTACATGATGTTTTGAGCATGTTCACCCTACATTCACACAATGCTATACTGACAGACCTTTTTTGAGGAACTTGTACTTTAAAGGTGCACTATGTAACTTTTGGTGTGTCAGAAGCATATTCTCAAAGCTGAATAAATCAAAACTTAACTCACAGGAAAGCTGGATTCCTATAGAACACTGTTTTGTTAGAAAGCTACCTGAAAAGTTACTGTTTCACTGTTGTTTACAGCAAAAATGTTTTGTAAACTAACATTTCTTAACCAGCTTTTGTAACAAGGTTCTTTCAAATGTTACATATGAGCTTTATCAATGCGATATTATTTTACAGAATAAACAGTTGAAATTAGCCTCCATTGAGGCACAATACAAAGGAATCAAATAAAAACTGACATAATAGCACTGCACTGATGTATTTTCTTGATTTATAATTTTTTTTTAAAAGAGGAGATTTTGATAAGGGGAAAAAAACACAAGAGTGAGTATTGTGATTTTCTTTTAAACGTAAAAAAGTATTGTTATATAAAGTATTTCAAATCCTTTAGTATGACACACATGTAGCCTCATCACCTCCTCCGGCCACACTTTAGCTACAATTAGAGGCCATTTGTTCTCCACTGTGGTGTTGATGGTGTAATCAAGGGTGTTAATGATGACTGGAAGGAAAGAACAAACAGGTACACACTTACACCCAACCACACACAAACACACACACACACACACACACACACACACACACACACACACACACACACACACACACACACACAAACAGCCTCGTCCTCTTGAACACAGTCCCAGGCGCCCAGAAAGTACAAAGAGAATGGACTCAAATGTGATCAAAGAGTGAGGCGTAATGTGGGCTATTCATTTTTAAATTTTAATTTGCTATTATTAAGCGTCATCATTTTTCATGTCTGTCTTTGTTTAGATCCCTTCAGTGCCATGCAGAAAAACAGATATTGGAGAGGGACTAAATGCCCTTTTACACACGTGGTTTGTATGCAGCACGCTACACCAGTGATTACAGCAGTATCAGATGATGCACGGTATCAGCTGACCTCGATCACTTTCTAATGGGATCTCCACACCTCGTTAGTTGGTGACAGACTAGACTTTCCTCCTGAGAGACAGTCCTGTACCGTTATAAATGATCATTTATTTTTTGATAAAACCACTTTTTTGGCACTTGTATTCGTTATCATGTAAATACACAATAATCTGGTATCCTACATTTCTTTCTCATTACAGTAAAAGCAGGCGATACATTTCGGAAGTGTTTTTTTTTATGTTGGGAAAGCCACTTATTGGTGTTGTAATAATTCTGCAATAGTTAAAAAAAATGTAATGTCAATTTATTAATTTTTTTCTAGACATTCCTTTCTTCGTTGTCTTCACATTTGTTAAAGAGAACAATTCAAACCTAAGTAATATTTTGTTTGTATTGTTGTTTTGAATTTGTTTTGACTCGACGTCATTGAAAATGAGGGTCACCCCTCAATTGGTCTCTCGAGGATAAATAAAAGTCAAATGAAATGACATGAAAAAAAGTGACAATTAATTTTTTTTTCCCTATTTAATTATTTTGGTTAGAATTGATAAGACATCTGGTCACAAAGAAACAGCAGAAGAATAGAAATACTCAAAAACTTTTTATACGAAAACAGTGAAAGATTTAATGTTCATAACAATATAGAAAAAGCAAAAACAAATTAAATACAACTTCATGTTGGAGTAATGCAACATCACATTAACAGTCAAAATTAAATATGTATCGATGGGGTATAATAATAGCATGTATAGAATAAATGGGCAATTTACATTACATATTTACAATCTCATGTACAATATAAAAAGCTGCTTGCCACATGGTCGTCAGAAACAACAACAAAAACAACGGCTTATTCCCTTTCAGATTTGCACAAAAACCAGTTCTTATCATCTTCTTGTCGCAAGTGCAGCTGGTGTTTTGGTGAAGGCAATATATCCACGTAGTGTCTCTCACAGGACATGGTAGACGGGCCTGGGTCCGGGGCTCTCTGGCGTGCAGGGCTGAGATTCGGAGGAGGTGCCAGGGGAGAAGGTAGTAGTGGCTGTGTTCCTCACAGCGGACGCTCCACAGCTGGACTCCACTGAGGACAAACGGTCAACAATGCTGGAGAGACACTGCAGACTGGAGGCTCCGGCCGACTTATCGCACATACTGTCTGTTAGGAGGGCAAAGGAAGAGGACATGGGATCAGTCAAGAATTCAGTCAATTGCAAAGAGAGGAGAGTTGTTATACAGGCTTGTAAATAAAGCTAGGTTTTTTTTACAAGATTTTGCAATTTATATTTTATTTATTTTCTCTCTCGCATTATACTTTATACACTCAGTAAAAAAGACCCTGTATACATAGTTGTCTTGAGTAAATAGCCTAGGTCACTTTATACATACATACAGTACATCCCTACACACATACACTCAAACTTACTTTCAGTCATTTGTCTAAAAATGGATGACAAGTATGGATACAAAATACATTAGTTTATCATTTGTTTTATCATCTATGTATTTGTATCTATTTTTTTGTAATACTCGTTGCACTATTAGACTACCTGAGTTAAAATCAGACAAAACAAGTTCATTCACAAACATTTTCTTTCATGTTTTTATGGATGTATATGTTTTGTTATGAAATACCTAGAAAAACCCTGGCACTATAGGCAAAATAAAACATAAAATAATCTACCCTATGCTGGCTACGAATGCATGTCATATTCACATCAGGCTTGCCGTTGCTGTCATAAGATCTTACCATTCTTTGCATATGAATAACTGCCGCAGTAGTTTGCATTCAGCTGGTGCCACACAGGACTGTTGCTATCAACCTGCAAGGGGAAATGAAAAATCAAATTTAGCCTTTGACTTCTTGTAAACACTTTTTTTTTCAAACAGCAAACAGAAATGATGTCTTATGGTTGTATGATATATTCTCATATATAAGGGATAGGAGTGAATGTGTAAAAAAACAAAACAAGCAATGCCCTTCATGATATTCCCGGGCATGCAGGCAGACTAATAAATCCTGAATTCCAAAAGTTATGGGGGCTTCTTCATTTCACATCCACCTTGAAGCCAAAGTGGCAGTGTGTGTATGTGTATGTGTGCGCGCTCCCCTTCCCCTTCCCCTTCCCTTTGCCCCTGCTCTTGGGGGTGGGGGGCGTAGCGAATCGATTGAATCAGTGGAAGCAACACCAGTTTGTGCAAGATGACACTTTCTCTTGAGTAAATCTGCAGAAAATCCTGGCAAGCGGTGCAGAACATGCAGTCAGGATGGAATGCAGAAAAAGCGCCCAGTTTTTTTTCTCTTTTCTACCCTGCCAGACTTCAGTAAGGTGGATTTAGCTCGGGTTTATTAGGGGCTATAAAGTGTCCGGTGGTGGGAAAGCCATTACTCCCATCTAGAATTATGACTTTCTCTTTGTATTAGCTGATACACTTTTCACCTTCAGGGACTGTTTGTTGTTTAAGGACAACTAAAGTCTTCCTCACTTGTAAAAAAAGATGCATCACACACAGAGGACAGATACACATGTGTGTGTGTGTGTGTGTGTGTGTTTGTGTGTGTGTGTGTGTGTGTGTGTGTGTGTGTGTGTGTGTGTGTGTGTGTGTGTGTGTGTGTGTGTGTGTGTGTGTGTGTGTGTGTGTGTGTGTGTGTTGTGACTACGGAATGTGTGTTTTGTATTAAAGAATTTCCGAAGTGTATGACATGCATGGGGAAGCATGGTAATTGAAATATTGGGGCAACATGGGCTTATTTGATTAATAGGTTTCTAAATTGGAAAAATCCAGGCTATTTGGAACTGGAGTGCTCTACATGGTAATGAGAAGTGGCAACGGTGCAAGGGCCCTAAATGTAAGGTTCTGGATATATTTTGGTCACCAAGAAAGGTCTTTTTTTAAGGAAAGTTTCTACAGGATGGGGTCCAATCGTGCATGCAGTTGTAGATTTACCCCTTGCTCTGAATTGGTTTAGGATCCAATTTATGTTTGTAAATTGGAAAATCCAGGCTCTATCCTGAAACGAAGTGCTCTACATGGTAATGAGAAAAGGCAACAGTGCAAGGGCCTGGCTAAATGTAAGGTTCTGGAGATACTTTGGTGTCCGATAACGGATCTTTTCAGAGGGAAGTTTCTACATCTTGCATGCAGTTAGTCATCTCACTTCTTTTGAATTGGTTATAGAGCCACAGTACACAGAACATGCATGCCTCTGTGCAACCAGATGTTTTTCCAAGAAGATGCTTAGAGATGTCTTCTTACCATGCCATCAGAGCAGTTGGACAGCGGGCTCCCGGGCTCTGAGCTGCTCTCTCCAGGCAGACCGTAGTAGTTCTCCACCTGTTCTCGTAGCAGGTCCTGGAGGCTCTCGATGTAGCCGATGGCGTTCCTCAGGATGTCCACCTTGGGGAGACGCTGGCTGGGGTTGGCCGAGGTGCAGCGCCGCAGAGCTTCGAACGCGTGGTTGACCTTCTTGAGCCTCCTCCGCTCGCGCATGGTGGCGGCCCGGCGGCGGTCCGTGTGGTTGGACTTGCGCTTGCAGGCTTTGCAGGCCCACTGGAGGCAGTGTCCCGGCTGGTGAGGGGCCCCAGGGACCCTCACATGCTCGTCCTCATCGGAGCCGTCCAGCTCCATGCCGGCGCCAAACTCCAGGCTGTCCGGAGACGAAGAGGCGCACGCACTGTCGTAGTAGACCTGGGATGGTGAGAAGACGTCCATGGCTTGAGCTGAAGAAACAGAGTCTGAACAGATGGATGGAGAGATGGGCGCTTAAAGGAAGGAAGGAGGGTATAGTGGATAGAGGAGTGGGGTGAGAGAGAGAGGAGACCTCTGAGTGATATGAGGGGTCTGTTGGCCTTGGCCCCCCCTTATATGCCCCCACAGGCCAAGAGCCCAGGGCCCACATTGGCCAGATCTAATTACCATGGCCCATTGGCTGGGGGTTAGCTCCCCTCCCTTTGCCCCATCCCAAAACCCGCTGCCTCCCTCTCACCCCCCCCCCCCCCCCCCCCCAACACAGTACCCTGCAGAGTTTCCCACATCTGCACTTACGGGTGTTTTCCAACTCATCACTATACTCGCCTTCCAACGTAACCTTCTCCTGCAAGGCCACGATGATGAGTACAATGTTTGGGAATGTTTCAGGAGCGTGGGTGAACATTTGCAGCTTTAACCGACCCATGTGCTGGTTTGAACTAGTCATAGGTGCTTGGGTTTGCTTGATTTATCTCTCGCTGACCTCCAGGCATCGAGTCAAAGCCTACAAGGAAAGTGACACTTAGCTATGAAGACGTAAATATTAAAGAGAGTGTGTGTGTTTTGTTTGGTCAAACTGTCCAGAAAGCAGAGGGTGACCACTTCCAGGAGTATGCAGGGCCAATTTTTACGGTGGAGACAACAGCGTTGCAGATGCAGCCCAGCTGCAAAAGGAAGGTGTAACATTTCAAGCCCCGCAGATTCACATCAGAGTGGCAAAGCCTCCTCTAAACACCCCGGGCTCGTCGCTGAAGGTGCTGTCAATGAGGCCGTCCCCTGTTTGCCAAAGCTCATTTAAAACAAGTAATGACACAATTGACACCGCTGCTCAATTCCCTGCGCCATCTTCCCTTCCAGAACCAAATTTTAACCGTTAAAAGTTATTGAGACAAGTCGAGCACTTCAATTCAGCACACAACAGATGGCCATCATGGTGCACTGGTTGAAAGTAGAATGCAAGGTTGTTCATGGTGCAGAAATCTCAGTCTGTGACTTTTATCTGTTCAGAGGGATTTATTTATACAAGGGGAAATACATTGATTAGTTTTTTTTTTTATGTTGGAAATCATACCACTTAAAGACGTTTTGGACATGTAAACTTAAATAAAATATTCTGCCTTAATCTTTTTTGTTGCAAACTGTTGGCTTCTGTGTCATGGTGGCATTTTAAACTGGAATGAAGTTAATTTGATCCCCTTTTATTGGTAGAAAATTGTTCTCTTACAAGAAGACAGAGAATGTCACACTGAAAGAGCCTTCTTTGTTTTTTGTTTTTTTTACAGTTCGACCCAGACAACAAGTTGTTGTGGGTAATGATGTTGTTGACAGCTTACACGGATACAATGCGGATATTTCTCACAATGTGTCAAAACGTTTGGCGAGCCCCCTTCTCTGGGAACTGCGCGCACCTAAGAAAACACCCAGTACCTCTACTGCAACTGAATTGCAGTCCCGAGTTTGGATTAGGGCACAGCTGAGGAAGACATCGGCTCTCCCTCGCAGTTCGTAGCCGTGACTTCAAAGGCTATTTGGGGGCTGAGAACTATACGTCGACAATGAGAAAACCTGCTATCAACCCGTGAGAGGCTAATTGAGACTGCAGTAGTAGTTAGATTGGCGCAGCACATGGCGTCATTCATTGGGAATACACGCAGGCAGTTTACATTGGGCGCAGTGTATAGTCGTTACGCACAGGGCCGACCGCTGCTGTGAACTGTGCGCCCGGCCTGGTCTCTTGGGAACTCTCTTGAGTTTGCTTTCTTGTTGTTCTCAAGGGTCAGAGACGGAGTTAAGTGAAGGGCAGGAGGTGATCTTTTTATGTCCATCTTCCTCACGTCTGAAAACCTTATTTCTTCCAAACGGCCTTCATGCCTTGACTTAATACGCTGCTTGTTTGGTGCAACACAAGCTCCCCCTGGCAATGTATCACTTACCATATCCGTGCAGATACCATCTCTCACTGGTGCACACTTTGGCAAAATGAAATATTGAATTCTACTTTATATCTATAAAAGAAAAAAATATATATATATAATAAAAAAAGCACTTTGGCTGTCAAAATAATGTTGAATAATGTTGAAACCCCCAAATAAAGTTGAATAAAAAAACTGTAAAATATTTTTTTTTTTCCATTTCAAAGCTCAGTGGTTTTTGTTAAAGGCTTTTCTCCCCTCCACACACACATACAAACCCGAGTCCATTTTACTATCCCCACTAGAATTACTGATACAAAAAAAAGAAAAAACATTTTGAGTGGCAACACCATTTGTTTGGCAGCGAGCGGTGCGAGGTGCGCTGCCAGCACTCGCTTGCAGAAGTGAATCCTTTTTCTATAGCAGGATATTATTCAAGGAAAGAAAAAAAATGTCTGGATAAATCAGAGCATTTAGCCTGTGGGCTTATCCTCCCTCTCTCTTTCTCTCCCTCCCTCTGTAACAGCTCGCCTTTCATCAGCTTTTGACTTTTAAAACACTGCCTTCACAGCCAAATGAGAATTATATGGTGTCATCAGCAACACCGAAAATCCCTGTAAAGTCAGACAAGGGAGAAAGAGAGTAGGGGCTCCAAAGAGGGTTGCTGTGTGTTTTTGTTTGTGCTTGTATTGTTTTCAGATGAGGCATACAGAAATAAGACAGTGAGGTTCAATACACAGCTGGGATTTTACAGCAAATATAACTATTTTTTTTTATATTTTCACAGTTGTAGGTATACCCACATTGAATCAAACAAGTATCCAGCACAAATAATGACTGTTGTCTACAATTTTGCTAAAATGCAGTCGTTAACAGAAAGACATTGAATTAGTAGATACCCACGGAACTGCAAAATATAGTGGAGCAGCACTGTTGACTGCTATCAGACTGAGTGAGCGAGCGAGAGCCCATTAAAGTCACATTACTGTTTAGGGTATCATGTTTCTGTCTGGGTCTTTTTCTACAGAAAACAGGATATTTGGTAAAAGATATGAATGGATGTGTTGAAAAGGGCCATAAATGAGCCCTGGGTTGATGTGTATTTCTCAGCCGTCTTTATTCAGTATCCATCTCCCTGAAATTACCAATACAAATATGTAAAATTTGACTTAGAAGTACAGAAGTATTTGCCATGAAAATGTCTTACGTATCAAACATTCAGAATGGACACAAGTCAGGGAGTTCATGCGTCTTCTGTGGAGCATCTTTAAACAGTCACTCAACACACTTTTTAGACACTTAAAAAACTGAAAAGTGGATGACCTTCACACTTAAGTATGGGTTAAACTCTCTCCCTGGTCCTTTCTAATGCTTTTGAAACGGTTTTGGAGGAAAGTTAAGGTAAGAAAGGCAGTAAAAAGTGATTAAAAGTACTATTTGAAGCAGAAGAGTATACTCAAACATGTTCTTAGGCAAATACCTTTACAACATTCTAGAAGCTACAGCCATGTTTTTATGTGATGTCTTTTATATAAAACACATTGTTTTCTGCTTGCAGATGTTACACTGAGGTCTTTAGCTTCTGATAAACCTGATACATGTATCACTTCTTCTTTTTTTTTTAAAGATATTTTTTGGGCATTTTTATGCTTTATTGATAGTGCAGAGAGACAGAGGGGTAGAGAGGGCAGTGACATGCAGAGAACGACCGCGGGTGGGAATCGAACCCGGGTCTGCTGCTGGGCCCGGTCCGGGAGGGGGACGCCTCACCAACTGAGCTAAAGGCGCCCCCCTCATGTATCACTTCTAATGGACAACCATGTGTGTGTGTGTGTGTGTGTGTGTGTGTGTGTGTGTGTGTGTGTGTGTGTGTGTGTGTGTGTGCGTGTGTGTGTGTAAGCATGTGTTCGTTTGTGTGTGTGTGCATGCACGTGCACGTGTGTGTGTGTGTGTGTGCGCGTGTGTGTGTGTGTGTGTGTGTGTGTGTGTGTGTGTGTGTATATGTGTGTGTGTGTGTGTGTGCTGGCCTGAGAGATGAGGCAGCGTCCCAAAGGTCAACAGGGGCTTTGCGTCATCCACAGAGATCTGAGGGAGACCAGCACACCCCAACATAGTCAACAAACGCCCCCCGCCACACACACACCTACACACACACACACACACACACACACACACACACACACACACACACACACACACACACACACACACCACCCCTCTTGCTCATGTCAATACATGACAAACAAGACTCAACGGATTCCTAATGCCGTTATCGACCCGTCACACGTTTAAATAGCACGCATGTAGTCTCGTTACCGATTCGTGACCGAGGAAACGATGATTAATTAAGACCCTAATGGATCAAATCACTTCATTATCCCGATGGGGCTTTGCACTGCCGTCCTGCTGCGCCAAGTTTCCATCTCCCCAAAACATATGACAGGAGAGGAGAGGCATGCTGTGTTTAGAGGAGACTCCAGTTACTGTTGTTGGATCAGTACTACTAGAGGCCATGTTAGGAAACAAAGAGAAACAGCCTGACAAAGAACCACTCCAAGTCTCTGGCAGATTTTATGGACTTGTTTTATAACGGTGAACACTGGGGGGAACTGGGAGATCTTGAAGTAGTAGCGATGTTTTCCTCTTTGCGTGTAAGAAAACAGAGATACAGAGAGGTGTAGAGTTACCTAAACTCTGTCTCTATTTGCTGTAAATAAAGGTTGCACCAGTGGCATGCACAACCTCTCTATGGGGCAGGGGCAAAACTTTATAAAACGGCACCCTTTTTGTATGTTGTCTCTGCTTTCCGGGATTACCAATTGAAGAACAAAGGAATACAAATGGTGTGTAGAATCTTGCAAAAGTAGCAATTTTATTTCCTTGGTCAAGTTATGTACAAATATTTAACAACAATATCAGCTTCTTCCTAAAGAATTTGTCTCCTTCTGAATATAAAATAAATAAATCTAAAACATCACAATCTTATAAAATATGTACAAATAAGTTGCCCCCTGCTGTACAAAGTAGGACGACATAAACAAAACAAGCCATAGTGGAAATAATTTAGGGATAAACATTGTAAAATTTGAAGAAAAAAATAAACACAATTAAAAAAAAAAAGAAGATAGTTGTCCAGTCAAGGGTTGATTAGTGTTTTTACTTTTGGGAGACCACGTCCTCACTGCTGCTGATTTTGTTGCCGTTGGTGATGCTGTCCACGATGGAGGACAGACGCAGGAGGCTGGACGACCCAGAGGACTCAATGGCTCCTGAAAAAAACAATGGAAAAAATGATTTAGAAAAACACCATTTCACTAGCTTGTTTGGTTATAATAGAGGTGCAGTGTGTAGCATTTATTGGGATTTTACAGACCAGACTTGGTCTCTTATATCTACAGAAGAGTGGGGCTTGCCACCATGGAGGCCGCCATTTAACACTGCCAAGCTTCTACAGTAGCACAGAATGGACAAACTTAACGGCCATAATGCATTTTTAAAGTGGTTGTCCTGGCGAAATGCACCTGTTGGAAGACGAAGTAGAAGTACAATAGAATAAATAACTAAACACAACATCACCTCATCACTTGATATTGTTGAAAGCCTTGAGGCAGTGGTCGATGATGCCATATTTAGTAACTAGATTCTTGTCCTTGAAGGCCACTGAAGTTTTTGTTATTAATCGAAAGCGGTGGTGTTACCCAGGGAGCGTTGCATTTTAGAAATGTCACCACTAGATGCCACTAAATATTCAGATATTACACACTGCACCTTTAATTCATGTATTTAGTGTTGATTGTAAGTGACGTTGGTTTAACCGCTATATACCTTCTCTCTGGTTAATGATGGCTACATTGGAATGGTCAGCAGAGGTCGGCCAGGTCTCCGACGACTTTTTCCAGTGGTAATCATGACTGGACACCTGTAAAAAAAAACATGTCACTTATCATACATACATGTATTTTAGAATAGAATATTTGACTTTATTGTCATTGTTAAAGTACAATGAGATTCAGTGTGCAAATCCATCTTCACCAATGCTAGAAGATAAATGATAAGATGATAAAAACAAAAAAAGGGACTTAAAACAGTAAAAGCGAATATATATATATATATATATATATATATATATACTTTAGGTCTACATGTAGTGCATATGGTTGTTATTGCAATTGTGTCAGTTAATGTTAAACCACATGGATAATGCCAAACTGTAAAAGCCATTGAAGCATGGCAGATATTGACAATCATAAAAATAACCAAATTAATGAATAAGAAATTGATCATTATTCTAGGGAGATTGCAGGGACATCTTGATGGAAACTGCCAATACCCTTACTGAACATTTTACTGCTAGTGCCAACTGGAATAAAAAAGATGATGGCAACACTGCGATATAAAAATGCAGTAAACACCGCTTAATGTCTTTAAAAGCACCACAGACACCATGCAGGGATATTATAGGGGTGTTAGTAGGGAATAAAAGCCCATCATTAAGCCATCATTAGGACCCTATAAAGTCAGGTGATTACCAAGGGCACGCAGAAAGACTCTTGTGGGAATACTATGAGATTGTGTGTTTTGGTAGCCTATGCAGTGATTTGCTTACACTGTCTTTCACGTTAAAGTTGTTTCCATGCTGTGTCTTTTCCTGCTCATCCAGCGTCTGCAACAGGTCTTGCAACCGCTCGATATAGCCGATGGCGCTGCGTAAAATCTCCACCTTGGGCAGCCTCTGGTTGGGGTTTGGCACGGTCTTCCTCTTGAGCGCTTCGAAGGCCTCGTTGATCTTCTTGAGCCTCCGTCGCTCTCTCAGCGTGGCGGCCTTGCGTCTGTCCGTGGGCGCCGACTTCCGCTTGCAGATTTTACAGGCCCACATGAGACACTGGCCCTCGCAGTGCGCCCTTAGGCCCGGGGGCGCTAAAACGTGCTCCTCCTCGCTGCTCTCTCCCCCAGTTTCGGAGGGCACGTTGCCTCCCTGGCCCGGGGACAACGGGCTGTCATTGCCGTTATAAAGTGGGGACACCCCCGCCATGTCCAAGTGCTGTAGTGGTCCATGATCCCCTTCTTCCAAGTAACGCAAATCATTGAAAAGATAAGGGTTTGTCTCAAAAAGGTCCATCATATTGTTGAATCCCCCTCGTCTTGCCCTCTTTCTTTCTCTATCTCTTTCTGTTTTGACAGTGGGGACTGTGTGGCATTTCAACAGAGCAGCGGGGACACAAGTCACCCGGCTTATATATAGAATGTGAAACTCTATATCCCAACGCTTTGGCTGTCACACACTGCATCAAGCATCTTTTTTTTTTTTTTTCAATGGCACTTTACAACCCACCAGTAGGAAACACACACACACACACACACACACACACACACACACACACACACACACACACACACACACACACACACACACACTCACAGGAGCTATTGAAATGACAGGTGCTATCTGCATCCTTAAATAAATGGTAACACATTGATAATGATATTTCCCAGCGATGAGACACAGGATTGCACAGAGAAAGACATTGACATAAAGCTGTTGTTCAGCACATAACAGGGCAAAACTGAATGTTAATGAATATTTAGTTGTTGGTGCCATTTTCCTATATGAAACCTTTTATAGGGCTCAATGAGCTGTGACTAATGGCTTTATTAATGTTTTTTTAATCATACAATATGCCACATGAAAGTCAGCCTTTGATTATAATGTATATATATAACCTATATATATATACTTTAAAGTTTAACACATTTGATGTATTGAATATTAGATTGGTAACAACCTGTGCCCTTATCTATTCTCTGTCAAGCATTGACATTATACAATTATTTGAAAAAGCAGATTTAATAATCTATACCACATGCCTTGTAAGAAAGTGGTATTTAAAACAGCTGTAATCAATATTTCTATATTAACAATGGTTCAAACGACGTCACTTTCCCCCTAGCTCTACAGAATGCTATAAACGCTTCTTGTTTATTGCGTAATTTCTCTCATCTGCATTGTTTTCAGACATCGTCGGCAGAGCTTTTCAATTAAAAAAATCTCTACTAAAACTAATTTAAAGGACCTGCACAGCTTCAAAACACGTCAGCATCCAGCCAGTGAAAATAGTGGGGCATTTAGCAATTAGCAGCTAAAAAAATCCCCAGGAACACAACTCCCAAACGGATATTATGATAATGCTATCCCTATGTCCTGAATGCGTCAATAAGCAAAGTGTTTGCTAATAATCTCCCCAGATCAAATTAAAAGGGGGATGATAATATGTTAGTGTTGTTTTAACAGTGTTTTTCCATGGCCTCTAAGGTCTTCAAATTATTCACTATCCATAAATAAATAAAAATTGTAACTTGCGTTTGCCTCATTAGAAAGAGTTTACCAAAGTGTTTAATGTTTTATTTGTTTAGGTAATAACCTTTAGGTATGAACGGTTTACAAATACAAACAGCTCAATAAGCTGGTTTAATTGCCTTAAATTCGAATATTTGGACAGTGTTGTCTGGAGATTCCGAGCAAGAGTGTAATATCATCCATACATACATATTTCGGATGTGTATAGTGCATGTTTGAATGTGTAGTGGGAATGGTATGGGCCCGATTGTAACTTGCAGAAAAATCCCAATATAGAACGGACTGGAATGTGCAGAGTCAAAACAGCGTTTGAGGAACGCACGCATGTTGTGTTATAAATAGAATGGAGGCTCATTCATCTCAGATTCATAAAAGAGATGTGACGAAGTGAGTTATAGCCCTTGGGCCATTATTATTTTTTTTTTTGCTTTAACCTTGAAAGGTCTACGAACCATAATGTGAGGGATTCCTATTATAGTATAGGCTACACTACTAGTGATGTTTTACTTTAACCCAATGGGTGCCCCCCCCCCTCCCCCTCTCACCCCAGGCTTCTGTTACCCTGTTGTGGAAAGCTGGAGTCAAGTCACGTGTTGCTTTTCGTCATTTGTCAGGGTCTGAAATACTACTATGACCAGTCAACACTGTATTTTTAAGTCCCTCTAACTTGACTATAATGCGTCAATTATGCGGTGTTCACTTTATATTACACAAACTCTTAATAAAAGCAGCCAAGCGATAAACACTATGCATATCTAATCGATCAATGAATCAAATAAATAAATGCTTAAATTGACACATAGAGTATTTTGACTAGTTTGGTATTTGTACTTGTACTTAAGGAATACCTCCTCCAACACTGCATATCAGCTGCCTGGTTGTTATTCCAGTTAGTAAGATGTATGGCAGCTCCCAGAAGTACAACAGAAGATATCTCTAAATCACAATTACTTATACAAAAGCTGGTGGCAAAAAGGCTGCGAAAGCAACAGTCACCTTTAGTTACATCAATGTAAAAATCCAATTTTAACACTAATATAATCAATTAAGGAGCTTCCATTTTCTTTTAGATGACTACAAAGATGGAGCTTTTAAATTTGTGACTGCAATCAGTTACACTTTGGCATAATTTGTGTCCCTACTTTTCATGTCTTCCCTATCTGCCACCAGTGTTGTCGTGCTAAATAAGATGGTTTAACTCCAATCTGTCTCACCACCACTTATCTCTACACGGCTCAGTTTGTCTTGTCAAACTCAGTTGAACGAGATGTCATTGAGGACTGTGGCATCCCATTTGACTGCAGCGTGCCCTTTCAGCTGGTATGTCGCCCTAGGAACTCCTAATTAATGTTATTAGTTCCACCTGTGCAGTGTCACAACACTTGCTGTGGAAAAGCTACTGTTCAATTGTTTTCAATGCTGACTTATTTGTCAATCCAGCAGTGTGTGAATTTTTTTAAAGTCATGTTGACATTTCATTGCGACTAAATCCGTGGTGTTATTCGAAAAACAAAAGTGTGAGTTCTGTTCCTTTTAATGTGTGCCTTGTTGTAAATTATGCAAATGAGTAATGTACCCAATAGTAGACACTCCTGTCTCCAGAATATTATTTTTTTTAAACCCTCATTTTGCCCAGAAATTAGTTTCAAAATAAACAATATAATGAGGAAAAGCAAAGTAACAATGCTTTATTTGCTGTTTATGTATGTTTTCCTACAATGATCATTAACATGTCTATGGTTAGGCTTGGGCAACTAAAAGCTGTTGATGTCTTGGTTATAGAGTGAAAAGTTTACACCGACTTTAAGTATAAGAGTATACAATTATTCAAACTACCATAGATACACAATTTTTAGTGTTATAGTGCCTACACTTATAAGATGCAGGACACAAACCCCATTCACATAAGTGTATAATTTTGGTTATTAATTACACATGTGCATGGCTTTCTTTGTCAAAATGTGCCTGCTTATGTGGGCTAAATTAGCCCTATGTTATGTCAATTGGCCAGCAAATGACACCTATAATGTCAGATAAAGTTATGTGCACAATTTGTTCATGCCCAAAAGGTATTTCCTTCTTGCTTATGCAGCAGGACAGAAATTGCATGTGTAGTGTTTTTCATATTCAGATCATAGTCTAGCTCATACTCGGAGAGAGCTTTATTTATGTAGCATTATGAAAAATTTATAATAAATCATGTATATAGAAACCTTATAATATCGCCAAATGAACTCTGGTAAACCGCTATAATTCTACTGCCAGTGATGTTAGGTTAAATTATATAAAGTATACTTTTCCAGATATGTGTAAAACATTAAATAATGTATAACAAATGCATGAGATTTTCTTTCTGTTTTTTTCTCAGTACAGAGGGAGGAAATTCTCGTGGGCAGTCACTTGTGAAAGAGAAAATACAACTTTTTTTATTGGTTTGCTCTTTGTGGGCTTGTCATGCAGCAGAAATGATATGTGCGATATATAGAGGCGAGTGTGTAAGTTAGAGTGTGTGTGTGTGTGTGTGTGTGTGTGTGTGTGTGTGTGTGTGTGTGTGTGTGTGTGTGTGTGTGTGTGTGTGTGTGTGTGTGTGTGTGTGTGTGTGTGTGTGTGTGTGTGTGTGTGTGTGTGTGTGAATGGGGTGCATTTAATTCTCACGAGTGGGAGGTTTTGTCAGGTAAGATAGATTTTTGCTTCCCACTGTAACCATAAAAATCTAAACACAACTAGTGCTGCATTGCCCGTCACTGGCACTTTCTTATTTTCTTGCAAACAAATCTTCACAGAGTGAAGAAACAATGACAATGGGTGATGAATGAGGGTTAATTTTAAATATATTAGATTGGTGGACTCTCCGAATTTCTCTGCTCACGGCACCATGTTGCTCCTAACGTCTTGTCTAATATAAATGGAACATCTGCCTCCTTTCACTGAGCTTAAAGCTATAGTGCGTAACTTCTTCAGCCTCTATGAGAAATTCTGATTAATTACAACAACATTGTCAGTGAATCTACATGGGGTAAGCCTTCGGTGATTGCGCATGGATTTTATACCTTCTGCTGTACATCCAGGTGTTTTCTTATCATATCATATAAACAACTGAAACATTTTGTAGGCACTTCTTGAGCTCCTGCGGCAGTGTCAGGGGGTGACACCAGTTTGTTAACACTAACACTACCATATTGAGTAATGCGGAGAGAGTTTTGACATTCATTTCTATAAAAAAAAGTTATGCACTATAGCTTTAAACAAAGTTTATTTTTGTTCATTTTCTGTGATTGACTTGGAGTGGTTTCCCTGCTGTGCCCCCGGTCGATGTATTCTCTCTCCGAAGGGCTACTGTGCATCCTGGACCGGACCATAAATTCCTGTCAGTGTCAAGGGGGTTGACGCTTCAGCTGTCTGAGAGAATCATGGGATAGGCTATAGCCTGGGTAGGAAACCCAACATGGAGGATCTCAGGCTCTCTCTCTCTCTCTCTCTCTCTCTCAAGCGGTGGGGAGGTGGAGTGGAGATGGGTATGGGACTGCAGGGAAGTGTAAATCTGTCCAGGGAATCCAAAGAAGCAACAGCTCTGCAGTCTGAACTATGCATCTAAATAGGATACTGAAAAAAAAGTTATGATGAAATCTAAATGTGTATGAATGAGCCGACACAATTATTCATTAAAAACTTCAGTAACCTCAGAAAAAAATGGCTTCTTTAGATTGGGTTGCAGTGGTGAATAAAAAAAGGTCATCTTACGGCAAGTGAGTCTTATAGAATAGTGTAACCATTATTTTATCTTTAGCCAAGAGTAAGATGATGAGATTGATCCCACTGTTTTATCTCTGTTAAATTTGGACAAACAACCAGGAGACAGTTAGCTTAGCTTAGCACAAAGACTGGAAACAGCTAGAAACAGTTAGCCTGGCTCTGTACAAAAGTAACCAAATCCGACTTCCAGGACCTCTTAAGCTCACCAATTACCATATCACATCTAGTTTGTTTAAGAAAACAACATACACAAATTGATGTTCTAAAAGAGCTTAATATGAGGCTAAAAAGATCAATATAAGATAAAGTGAATTATTCCAGAAAAAAAATTATCATTTGGGTAAATAAGTTAATGTGGGTGTATATCTCCATTCATCTCTGCTTCCAGCCAAATGAAATAAATGAGGGAAGAAAGTTTTTAAAAATACTTTCTGCACTTTTGGCCAACATCTCAATATTCCAAATACCCAGGGGGCAAAGTGATTTTATGGACATGGAGCGTTGTAAAAGGTTGTTCACCAAAAATGACATCTAGGACCTTCCACGATCACAACCTGGGTGGACAACCTTGTCAACAAGCTGCTGGAAAGCTACAATGGGCCGACATAGCAAATCAGAACCACTGTTTAAGTCAGGGGTGTCCAAACTACGGCCCGCGGGCCAACTGCGGCCCGCGGCCCGCTTTTTATTGGCCCACGGCCGATTTTAAAAATATAATGCAATATGGCCCTTTAAAAAAAAAAAAAAAAAAAAAAAAAAAAAAAAAAATTTTTTTTTTGCATTTCTTAGTTAACCCACTAGTGCAGGGGTGTCAAAACTGATTGATTGGCCCTTGGCACATTTTAAAAATATAATGTAATATGGCCCTTTTCATTTTTAAATAATCTAAATGCACTCATTATATTGCAGAGAAATATGTCCCATAAAAGAAAAAGAGCATCAAGGCCATCCCAGAGGACCCTGCATAATATTCAAATTTAAATTAATATTATTATGGAAAATCTATGTGTCCTTCTCCAATAGCTTCTAAATCATCTGACACAGTGTTTACATTTTTTTTCATACAAAATTCTTCAGCTTTAGCCTCTTAATTTCCCTCTCAAAGTGCACCAGATTCATGCATTTCACTTTAAAAACTTAAAAAAATCTCCCGGGGGGGCATACCCCCGGACCCTCCTTGGAGGGGCGGGATCTCAGCTGGCTACTATTTTCACCAAGCTGGACATTAGACGTAAAAGCAGAAAACACTGGGTGTATCAATGGCATTTAACAAGAGGGGGATGTATATTTTTAATGTGCAAGTAAAGTGTTGCCGTGAAGAAGGATTACAATTTACGAAGACACTATGAAACTAAACATCAGAGCAGCTACATGTCCTGATTATTTTTGCAAAGTGGCCCGGCCCTTCGTAGATTTTTCTGTATGTGGCCCTCAGTGAAAAAAGTTTGGACACCCCTGGTTTAAGTGAATGGGGGTGAATGGGGATGGGCTAATGGGGAATTTTTTGAACTTATAGATATCATTATGAAACTTTGCCAGTTGATTACTGACATTAAAACAAAAACTTTTTGTATTACAGTATTTTCAAAAATGTTTAAATAAATATGAAAAATCATCAATATCTTACTAATGATGCGAAAATTTGCATATCTGCAAAGCCCCAAAATCTAGATGTTGGAAGAAAACAAAGTCAATTTGTTTTAAAATTTTGAAAACAAAACAAGTGTCCAACTGCCTGAAGCCTTTCCTAATCACAGTTCAAATTTGATCAATAAACCATAGAAAATACACTTTTTACACAGTTACATTTCATGTGCTATGGACCAAAAGTGTCCTTTTGGAGTCTCCAGCTGGTATTTTAGGAAACGGCTAGACATTCCCTTGGAAAAAACAGTGTAAAAAATTAATTTTCTATGGGTTATTGATCAAATTTGAACTGTGATTAGGAAAAGCTTCAGGCAGTTGGACACTTGTTTTTTTTTTAATTTAAAAACAAATTGACTCTGCTTTTGTCCAACATCTAGATTTTGGGGCTTTGCAGATATGCAAATTTACGCATCATTAGTAAGATATTGACGATTTTCATATTTATTCAAACTCTTTGGAAAATACTGTAATACAAAAAGTTGTTGTTTTAATGTCAGTAATCAACTTGCAAAGTTTCATAATGATATCTATAAGTTTAAAAAATTCCCTATTAGCCCATCCCCATTCACCCCCATTCACTTAAACAGTGGTTCTGATTTGCTCTATGTCGGCCCCCTGTAGCTTTCCAGCAGCTAGTTGACCAGGTTGTCCACCCAGGTTGGGATCCTGGAAGGTCCTGGATATCATTTCTGGTGAACAACCTTTTACAACGCTCCATGTCTGTTTTTCCCAAAAAAAGGGGTTTTGCCCCCTAGGTAAAACTCTAAAGTAGGACATGATCCTGGCAGAATCAGTCAGTTAGTATTTCCTCCAGTGGCACATTTTTTTCTTGGGTGAATAATTGATCAGGTGCTGGGGGATATGTGAGACAGAGCTAATAAAATATAACAGTTCTCTGCCGACTCATTCCAACTAAACTGATCATATTTTCCTTTAAAAGGAATCATCCAGCATTTCTTTTTGTTTATTTGAGGCACAAAGATTTGCCACAACATTCTATCTCTTTTTTATTTCCTTCATTTTATATAATTTTTTTGTGGTATTAAAATATCAAAATGCAGACTCAAAATCCATTCATATTCATTGATATCCATGTCTTAAATATGTATATCAAGGACATATTCACCCCTATCCTCTAACCTGGTAAAATATAGTATAAGTAAATAAATCACATTGACAAAATAATATTAATATTATCAGTTGAACATACCTCCAGGAACATAACCATTAACTCTTATGGTCCTATAGTGAATGCTGGATCTTTATGATATTACTAAAGCGTTACCAATAACACTTTGCTTGAATATTAAAGCCACTACGAGTAACATTGCCCGTTGGCGGCCCCTTTGGACAAAAGCGGTAGTATTTTTACGACGCCAGCTGTCGTGAAGCTGTTTTCTAGCTCGTGCCGGGCGTGCGAGATTCAAATGATCAGGAAGCAATATAGTGCATGTCCGTGTGTTGAAAGTGTGAGGGCACCGGACTCTTTTCCATACCAAACAACGCTCCGTGAGAGTGGTTAGTGACACAGCATCAACTAATGCCAGTCAGTGCTACACACACCTGATTGCAATGAGTTGATGCAGTGTCACCTCTCACGGAGCTGAAAGATTCCGTGTCCTCACACAAAGCGAATGAACGAGAGACGGCAGTTAGTATGGATCACGATGAGGTAATGTGTTTATGTTGTTGTAAATAATGACTATTTCAGAAGAATAATGGTCATCTGATGATGCTGGTGAGGCAAAGTAAACTTTGTTTTAGTAGGCTACCGCTCATTCATTTAGGAGTAAACACTGCAGTCTAGTTCGCTCCCGTGAAATTGTGTATATGTTGCTTGGCAACGCCCTCCCGCCCGCCTATCACTCTCCCTTTTAGCTTTTCTTCATTGCATTTTCTTTTTTTTCTTTGATGGTTCAGCCCCGTTATCAGTCATTATGACGACAAATAACTGTCTCAAACAAGGCTCCCGCTCCCCTTCCCTCATCTGGAGGGATAGGCTTCTCAAATCACGTTGCTGCGCCACACTGAAATCTGCGACCAATACGGATATGTGACCATAGAGCATGCACGCGTGAACCGAAAATCGGACTGGGTGTGCGACCAGACCAAACGCAGTAATAAAAACTATATAAAAACGTCTTTCTTTGCACTGATGCTCTCGTTTGCTGTTAAAGGTAATTTATGATTATGAGAGGAAACATGAGGCTGCTTTAACTTGATTATTTTGCTGTCAAATTTCCAGACAGTTTCTAGAACTCCGAGCTTCACGCCTTTGGTATCATGTTGTCAACGTCCATGTGATTTTCCTCCCTCCACGGGTGGGGTTGAGTTGGTACTATAGTGCTGACAAGGGGGTCACAAACAGACCTGATAATGAACATGAACTGCAGGACCTTGTCTTTCTCCACCCCCCCCCCCCCTTCGTCACACCCCTAAAACCCCACACCCCCACCCTACCCCACCCCACCCCAACCCCCACTTACCCCCTTTAGCTTAACCGGACCTCCTGCCCTAGACAGGCTGCACACTCAATGGCCTGTTTTAGAGGGGGGAAACTTGTGATCAGCGTGACGGGCACACCGTATATAACCCAAAGCTCCACACCTGGGATATGAATTAGCCTATCAAGGGTTAAGTACCCTGGTCATGGGCCCGATGACAATGCCTCACCTGGGGTCAAGACCCAGCCAACCTATAGGGTATCCAGTCCACTGAAATGGAGGCTGGTGGTGGGCGAGTGGAAACAAGTCTTATATCTCAATAAAGTTATGGATTTTGAGACAAGATATCAGATGTCAAATGACTGAATAAAAACTTCTACTACAAAAATGTTGCATTATTTTACCCCCAGAGAAGATTAAGAATGGATGAATCGTTGTTGTGGTCTCTATAGAATAAATGTAACTGACACCGTGACATTACATTTCTTTTAACTGACACGTGTATCCTAAGCGACTTCCAATAAGTGCATTCAACCATGAACTCAGAACACCAAGAATCACACAAGTTCATTATAGCTTCAAATAAGCCAAACTACAAAGTGCCCACATGTAAGTGCCACATGTAGGTGCAACATGTTGGTGTAATCTTTTATTTCTTTTTTAAATAATCCTCGTGACATTTCTATAAATCATCCAAACATGAACTGAGGCCACATGTTAACCATATCATTTTCTACAACTTCATTTAGGATAAAATAAAGTGGGCTGTGTGTTCAAATCAATTTTGAATCAGCCACTACATGTTAGTTTGAGTAATTAATTATTTTTTTCTAAAAGTGACATCCCCCTGTCTAATCCGGGGCACAACTCCCTCTACATAAGTGTTGAAAACGCCTGCCAAAAAACTGTCCGTCATAATGGCACATGAGGAGTGTCGACCGGCGGCAGCCATGTGCCAGTGGAAGGCCACAGACAATGGACCGCAACAGGTGGTTACAATGAGCAGCAATTCCCCCACTCCGGTTACTCTTGCTTATTAGCCCAGTTTCATTACCGGACAGAAATAACTTCACATGTCATACCACCAGTACACGCAATTAAAAAGCCGGCAGTGCTGGATCTCCTTTAGCAGGAATCCATTTACATTCCAGAGATTTCTTTGGCAGTATCACTCTATGGCCAGTAATTAGATGTGTCTTACCCAAAAACATGGTTCTTCTATTTCTGTGCACATTTAGTATGACCACTCAAAACATCTATTTACTACTTCAACTTTTGACTTAAATTATGAGCAGAAAATGCACAATAACATGAACCGGAGAAGCAATATCAATAAGGGAGTTCCAAATTAAGTTTAGTATAGCAGTGATACCTTAAAGGTTCAATTCTGGAGAACGCTTGTCGTCAAAATCACTTCTTGTCAAAATCGGTGAATGTCTCCTCATGATATGCTACCTCTCCTGTACTTGTGTGTGCGCTTAAAAAAATCTGGTGTTAATACACAGCCTAGGCTCAGTAAACTGGCATGTAAACAAATAGTACGTGAACAAAGAGGGGCCACAATAGCTAGAAACATGGCCGTTTACAGAGCCAAGGCTGTGTATAAAAACTGTTTTGTTTTTTTTGTTGCATTTTTGCATTTTTGATTGAACACACACAGTACGGACATGTAGCGGATCTTGTGGAGATATTCACTGAATTTGACAAGAAGTGATTTTAACAACATGGAATATTCCAGAATCGCTGACTCCACCTTTACTGCTGAGAATACACTCTAGGTTTTTGGCTGCAAAGGGCAATTTCTTTCACAGCTTAAGCCCACTTACCTAAAGCTGGTAATCAGGCAGGTTGCCAGAGTGCCATGCATCAAAGTTTTTGAGTTTTTTAAGCATGCAAATCCCACAAATTGCAGGAGAACGCACTCTGAGAAAGCAGCTACTTTTGCTGAATTTAAAGAGCCACACACCATGTTTACGACAAATGTTTACGACAAAAACGACAGTGGTGTCATTTTTATTGTATGGCGTAATAAAACGTATGCACAAACACATAGGCATATAATTCCTTAGCCGCCTTCTGCACAGTGCTGGAAGAGTGCCAGTCGGGGCTCAAGTCCTGCACAAACAATGGCTCCCCCTTCGAAACAGTCAGGAGCAGCAAGCAGCCAGTAACACAGTCACTTTACCGCCGGTAGTGATAGCATCTCCCCCATTGAAAAACACATCTAATCTTTTTGGCCTGGTTCCCTCGAAACTGGCAGGGACCTTAGACTCCACCGCGGTTGGTCAAACAAAGCAGGGAGTAAGTAACTGTCTCTGGACCAAAAAAAAAGCTAAGCTAACAGACGGCTCCTCTCACTCGTGCCCCTGAGTACCCTGGGTTAGACCGAGGAGGGCTTGGGTTTCAAAGGGGGAAAGGAGGGGTTGGTGTGTGTGTGTGTGTGTGTGTGTGTGTGTGTGTGTGTGTGTGTGTGTGTGTGTGTGTGTGTGTGTGTGTGTGTGTGTGTATGCTGATGGCATCTGCCTTCTCTCCTGTGGAAGACGCAGGCAGGGATTCAGTTCAAAAGGTTCCGAGCGGCTGAAGTACATCAATTAGCGAGGGAGAGAGAGAGAGCTAACTTTTCTGCACCGCAACTCTCTATGACCTCAGAACATTGCATTATATGAGGCCTCTGCATTATATGAGAGTGTTGTCGTGCACATGGTCGGACCATGTCAATAGGGTCCCCCCCTTTTTTGCAAATGGACTGGTATTGATGGACTGGCTTAGAGGCTTGTTCCCGCAAATGGATGGCTAAGAATAATAATAAGTCGTTGTTTGGTATTGAGGAACACCAACACCAATGGTATAGAGGGCTATATGGCAGCTGTTCACATTTTTCCTCTTTTTTTAGGGGCCCATTGTTTCAACAGGTCTCCATTGTAACAAACGTTGGAAGACATAGAAGGCCTTCTGCAGCTTATCATCCGACAGCCCGCGGTGATTTAGTTCGGAGTGATCCCACTGAAGGTCCCCCACTTGATTGATTCTGTCCTCATTCAGGAGAGTGATGGATGGTATTAGGGCCTATTTGCCGCTCAGTGTGTATGTCTTTTTGGTGGCTATATCCCTATACGCCTTCGCCCCAGACAAGCGCCACTGACGGAGGACTTAGAGGGGGCACCGGCCTTGACCCCGGCAGCACACGATAGCAGACCTCTCGTCTGGCCAGGCAAGGTGAAACGTTGACCCCCATTGCCCTCTGTCTGGCCTTCTTGTGTTTCAATCCAAGTGTACGTGTACTTTTTTGACCTCACGTCCAAAGGGTTTCACATTGCATTGTGAGATAGAGCCATTTCATTCCATTTGCAAATTGAATTCAAATCAAACGAAGAATGAAGAAGGAGAATTTTTTTTTTATCCAAGGCAGTCTGATATATATTTTTTTTTGAAGCAGCAACATTGCTTTGATGTTAGAGCGAGTCTGTAAACGATATGGTGGAACATCGCTATCATTAATATCACACTGCCTCTGGGAGTCAGGGGGATGTAACCAGCGATAACACCAAATGACTGCCGCCATGGTAACCCTTTGGTGACAACGATCCACCAATATTAGTTTATCTTGAAGCTTGTCTGAGCCCAGAGAACAAAGCGGCTTTTATTACAATGAAAATTGGACTCTTGAATAACAACAACATCAGACTTTCTTTCTTTTTTGACGGGGGGTAGGATATAGTCCTTGGCTCCAAGAGAAACTAATAGGATATTGATTAATGTCAGTGTTGACGAGTGAGTGGAGGGCCACTGCTGCGCTGTCATAATTGGTTATATGGGGGTCTATCATTGAAACAACAGATAGCAATGGCACTGAAGCTTTGGGCTGGATGCACGCAATAACATGATAGCCATAAAGCCACAGTGGGTAAAGAACACAGCCATGTCTGGATCAGCCATGATGGAGACCCCTTTGTTATCCAAAACCGCCTGTCTTATCCTATCGAAGCACTGATTTAGATCACATGAACCTTCTCCCAAAGGCTCATCATCTAGAGTCAACATCATTAAGACTTGGGCTTTGGAAGACGAATTCACTTTCTCTTAACTTTATAAATGTTTTTTTTTTAAGTTTTCTTTAGTATTCTAGGTGTAGCGCTGACATGATTTCTGAATTGCTGAATGACCGTCAATTATTGATAATGGATAGCTGAATACAGTAATTTATGAAGCATAAATGCAAAATATTCACTGTTTTTTATGGTTTTGTCAGATTTTAATAGTATTGCAAATTGATACTATAACAAAAATAAATTCAGATATGAAGTGGACCCTCAAAGCAGTTCACTTCACAACGTAGTGAATGTAGGCCTACAGTTAATTATTGTTAGAACATCAATAGAACATCCAACCTTTTGAATCCTCTTCTTTGCTTGTTGAAGCTCCTCGAATTTAGGAAATCAAATCAGTAACAGATAGTGGCTTTGATCTGGTTTCTCCTAATCATAATCAACTTAATAAGCATCTCTAAAATGTTGTACTCTGGATGTAATTGCTTCCAAATAAAGAAATTTTGAATTATCTTTCATTTTAAGTGGGATATGTATCACATTTTTATTTCGCCAGGACTTTCTAGTCCTCATTAGTCGAATGAATTCACTGCTCTTCAAAGAGATTGAACACTCAAGGCATGTCATCCAATCATTTTAACATTTTTTCAACCAATGCAGAAAATATGAGGAAATCTCTCTTTATTGAGTAGCATCCACTTTTGAATCCACATCCTGAGTCTCCTAATCAGTCACACATGATAGCTTTTTACTTGATCTCATTTCATCACAGTGAATATATCTGTACTATTACATGAGCTTACGATTGCGACTGTAGCTATACATTTAGTTAAAGGTGCACTAAACAGTTTCAGAGGAGGGGGATTTACTTACATTTGCAGAGCCTGCAGTTAGTTCACAAAACATATTTTCTCTACATGTAATTCTTAGTATTGAATAATTATATCATTATGAATTCAAACTTAAATTATTTTGAGGCACCTGGAACCAAATTTAGGACTAGAATACGTTTGTAAACCAAACTGTGGGCTCTACTGCTGGAAAGTTTGTTTATTCAGTAATGAGATTGAGAATATACCTAAGAAAATGTTCACTTCTCTGACACACCCAAAGTTACATAGTGCACCTTTAAACATCCCCCTTTTTTAAAACGTTTAAAACTTAAGAATTATTCCCTGTTTAGGGAATGCAGTAATGGATAATGGGTCTTACCAGGATTTATCTAATACCATTGACTTCTCAACACAATATTTATGGCTGTCTTGGCTGTGTGCAATAAATTAAATGTGATTAAAATTGATCCCTATAATGTTGACAAATGGGCCAAAGGCTGCGTCTATTCCAGACGTGTGTGGCCCACAAAATGTAAGAGAATCCTGAGATTCCCACTTTTGACACTCGCATGAATTATTCTCAACAGGTTCCTCTCCACACCCAAGAACCCCTTCAGACTAGCGTTACTGTCTAAACACAGGAGAGGGTAATTGAGCATTGATGATTGTGTGTGCGTGTGTGTGCTAGCGTGTGTGTGCGTGTGTGTGTGTGTGTGTGTGTGTGTGTGTGTGTGTGTGTGTGTGTGTGTGTGTGTGTGTGTGTGTGTGTGTGTGTGTGTGTGTGTGTGAAGCTGTTCCAGTTAAGCATGTGTGTGTGTTTGTGTGAAAACACGTGGACAAAATCCTTGTGCGTGAAATTCGGCAGGCACAGTAACCTCACGGCAAGTGTGAGGAATTGTTGGAAAGCGCCAATAGGAGAGCAAACAACAGTGTGTGAGTGAGGATCACACTGTCGCAAATGCACATGTACAAACACACACACACACACACACACACACACACACACACACACACACACATATAGACACAAGCCTTACGCAATGCCTGTAGCCTTGAACGTCACTCGTCCCTGAAGGTCATCACCACCTGTTTGATACAATAAAAAATCTAGTGTTACTGTTGTGGAAGTTATTGGAGGTAGGGTTTCATTGTGTGGGTGTGTGTAATAGTAGTGCAGGTGCATTCAGGGCAATGGTCAGACGAGTGTTTTATTATTGACAGGGACGCATCAAGTATGCCCTTTAAAGCTATTTTATTTAACTGTCTTATGGTTGGGAGATATACCCAGGAAAACCCCTTTTGTTTTCTTAGAAACAATGTTAAGAGTTAGTAGAGGGAAAAAAAGGTGATGTCACCGACTGCAGTAGAAATGAATGGCCCCGCCAAAATAAAGGTCAGTCTCACAGATAGAAAGTCAATTGCTGCTGTGAGAAGAGAACATCTTTCTTCCGGAGAGAGACCTTGGCTGAGGTTTTAGGGGAAGGCTAACCCCGTTAATGACTTAATCCAAGTTGAGTCTCAGTTCTTTGCATGTGCATGTTCGTGTGTGTGTGTGTGTGTGTGTGTGTGTGTGTGTGTGTGTGTGTGTGTCTCTGTAATCCTGTGAGATGGGAGCCCACTAGCACTGACCTCACTGTTTGGTTTCACAGGGTCTGCGGAGGCCCCTAGGGAAGGGCTTTTTGGGGGCCGGTGCTTACAGCCAGAGCAGGTTTAAAACACTGACATGCAGGGGCCGGGGTCCGCGGGGACCGGCCCCAGCCCCGGCTCCTGTTACCAGCCGACTTAGTCACGCTCGGGCGAGATTTATGTGTGGAACAGTAGTGGAGGGGCTAGGGTTGCACGATACCAACCAAAGTGTCGCGATATTAATCCCCCTGCTGCAGTATTGCCAAAGTATCATTGCATTGTCTTATTGCATGTATCAAAATGTATAGTAGGAAATGTCTATGGAAGTCACCCTAAGCCCTGTATCAATATAAATGCATTAATAAACTATTCATATTTTAACATATTATATGAATAAGACAGTGCTACCTGGGGCAAAATGACTTGAAAATAAATTATACTTCAGTTACATTTGTCCCATAGCTGCATCACTTTAACTCTCCCTGTCGTCGGATATTCTAAATTATGCAGAGAGAGTGGGGTTTAATTATGCCCCCACACTATAATTTACATTATTTCAGTCTTTTCTCCCAAACGGTATTTTGGTGATGATTTAAAAAGAAAAGGAAAAAAAGAAAATACTAAAATAATTTGAGTTAAGTCTTCTGTGGTTTGCAGGGATGGAAAAAGTGATAAATGTTTTCAAAGTTAGAGGACATTTTGTAAAGTTGGCCTCTTTGAGCGATGTTCAATTATTACTGATGTACTTGTTCAAGTTGGAGCTAATACTGGTTTAGATACTGTTGGATGGTTTAATTTTATTACAATACATCAGATTATACAAAGTCATCTTGAATTGTGTCTAAAATCCTAATCTGAAAAGTAAACTGTTGGATTGGCGTACAAGTACAATATTTCCTTCTCAGATATACTAAATGGAAATTGAGATGAAAACTGAAGTAAAGAACAGGGACCTCAAGGTCAATTGAAACAATCAAACATGTGATTAGTTGCTTAATCCATCATTTCCCCCAAAATCTGTGAAAAAAGATGTATCTTCAAACAAAAGAATGTCTAGAAATCAGAAAATAGATGCTTTAAGTACCTCAAAAAAACAAGTTGATTTTCATCAGGAAACTGGACTGGCTATGTTTTCCCTTTAAGAAAAATAAAACTTGAAGGTATGGATATACTACAGGAAAAAGTGGCTGAATAGGAAGCTGCTATGGTCACTGAAAAAGAGCTGATAATGTTTTGTATCAACCTGCCTTCTAGTCATCTAGTCCTTTTTTTTTTGCTTAAACGTTGCCTGAAATATCATGTTACAGTTAGAATTGTATATTAGAACACAAGCTCCAATATGTCTCTTCTCTCCACACACACACACCAGCCCTATCTATTTCTATCAGTGGGGTTTTTCTTGACTCAGAACATGGTAAATAACCGCCGGCAGCACCTGATTGTGAATTATTGATTGCACAACCCCTGCAGTGTTTGCTTAGCATAGGTACAAATGAAATGGAGCTACAAATGACGAAGACGTCCATGTCGGCACGCTCTCAAACAACATCAATGCCTTTGTTAAACACACGTTCCTGTCCCGATCTTCAATCAGAATATTTGTCCCTTTGTTTTTCCACCAAGCAGGGACTCTTAACAGACACTTTTTTTTACGCAGGTTAGGACAACAACCCAACAAGAAAACGTATCTTCATGTTGGGGGGACCACACAGCTAGATAACTGTGTGGATGTGTGGTGGTCGTTTTTAAAAGCAAGCACTTGTCCCAATGACATTTGGACAGGCCGCTGGTTAATGTGTTGTTTCACACTGTTTAGCGTTGATAGGGTGGGCTGGTGCTGTGTGTGTGGACGGAGCCAGGGGTGGGACCACCACTCAGTGTGGCTGACCCTGGCCACTCAGGGCAGGGGGACAGGTGGAGCAAGACCCCCCATACTTAACCACGGACCTCCAGAAGAGAATACTCACAGCCCCTGTCTCCCCCAGGTAGATTATCACATTTAGAAATTCTCATGCATTTAATAGGGTTTTTACGAGGGAGATCAGATCATACCACATTACATATATCATATGTTTATCCCTTTGGCTTACGAATGCTTTTGCTCAAAGTTCTGTGTAATTTCCAGCAGAAATAAATCAATTTCCATGGATTTAAAATGTCCCTTTTCCAGACATTAAACACCTAAAAGGAATTTGGCTTTCTCAACTGCCAAATTGGCTAAACTGTTGGCTAAACAAAAAGTTGTGTTATTACACCTCATTCTTTGTGTAGGAGGGTTTGTTAGCATCCCCGTGCTACATTGGAAGAGCCATAAGGGGCTGGACACACACACACACATGCCCATCCACGGCACATGGATGCAGACCACAAACAGGCAGCATAAACAATGCGGAGTCTGCCTTGTGTTTTATCTCCTTGCCACCCACAGTTTACGCCATGCGGGGAAGCTGAAACCTTTGCGCTGCCCGGGATTCATCTGGTAAGCCCCCCCTGGCAAATCACCATACCGGAGCCCCATCACAAGAGCATGGCTCCATTCCCTATTAGAACTAAAGCACCCCTCTGGCTCGCGGTCAAATTATCAAAACACAACGTGTAACTTTAAACTGCTAATAGAAAATTATTTCAGTTTCCCACACACCAGCCCCGAGTTCCGCTGCTGGCAGGAAAATCAAGCCCCTGCTTCTGTGTCTCTGTGTGTTCGTTCCCCTTTGGAGAATATATCAGACATTGTTTTTAAGAGAGCGGCGCTGATGTTTGAGAACCCTCGCGCTCATTTAGACATTCTTTGTGAGTGAGGAGTTCCTCTGGGGGCCGATGCTTGAGCTTTGAGTCATCTCTTCATGCTTCTCCGATGGAAAAGAAGACGGCTCAGGGTGCTTAACAATAGCAGGGGATGGAGTCATCTCCAAAAACCAGTAAATCCCCTAATTCCCTCCTCTTGTTTTTTTCTGCAGCACTTTAGACACAGCAATGTCCAGAGCTGACCTGTTGCTTGACCCATTCTGAGTCTTTACTGTCTACAGCCGCAGGCCAATTAGCACCCTGACGTAATAGTCTTTTATTTAGTTTCAAATATTTTTTTATTGAAAGCATTTGTGCATAAGTTTTGAAATGTATATGCAATATTGATCAAATCTTAAAACTAAATATTTAACATTTTTAACTAGCATAGTATAATGAAAAGAAGAAGGAAAAAAACTAGAGAAAATGGGAGGGGGAGATAGAACATAAAGTAATATACATAACTCCTGTCTAACCACCCGTTAACCTGCCTATCTAGCACTACTTGTAAATAGTCTTTATTTAGACCTGTGAAATAGATTATTCACTGATTCTACATCTGTTTCGCAATGCTCCTCGCCCCATCCCTGTGTGGGGTTGAGGCAGATAAAAGGCCACGTCAGCGCTTGTTGGTTGTGTTTGTTGGACATGTTTCCCTTGATTCCCTCTCCCCGTGTGGTCCACCCGCTGGCCTGCATTCAAAAGACAGCCTCCCCTAGCCTAGCGAGAGGTGGTCCGCAGTAGGTTCATGTGAGAATACTGATCTCACCAGGGAGCTCGAAACATGAAGGGGAAAAAATCACGCCACACGTCCATGTGCACAAACCCTACTGTGAATGGAGTGACACGGGCAGATCCACACAGTGTCAAATCAGTCATGGAGTACAAAAAATATGTTTTTATATTGTTTCTAATTCAATTAAAAATTTGAACATTAGGGCTGCGTTCCAATACCCATACTTTCTGCTTTTTAGCATGGTAGAAAAAATGTAGGTTGTCCCAATTCTTGAGGTCAGATTTAGTATTGCTTGAAAAACCCCGGATGTCTACTACATCCAGCCAAGATTGTTAGTGTTGAAATCAGCATGCTATTTGGGCGAGTCTGACCCACAATCTCGTGCACACCGGAAGTGACGTCACATCGACATAGCCTCCCTATGAAAACAACCGAGGATGCGATGGATATAAAAGCAAGAGGCAAGATCAAGGCAGAACTTTAGAATGAAATAAATACGTAAAAGTATGTCCCAATTGTCTGCCCACTGGAGCATAAAGACTCAAAGCTAACAAGCAAACCTGGTGGGTAGCCTACTTGGTGCTAACAACACGTAACAGAATCTGCTTGTTGAGTCCTTAAGTGTATTATTTAAACATTTGTCAAGTAGTTAAGGGAAATATTTTGCTTGTCAACAAAGGTCCTCACCTGGGAAATGGTCAGTATCTTCAGAGGAAGGAGGTCTGGCATGGTGGGCAAAAGGGGTGGAGCCTTAGGACAACCTGGGTAAACACAAAAGGGTCATTCGGGGTTCAAACCTACAGTAAGGTCTCACTCGTCTTCATGTCATTCTACTCCCTGTGTTATTCTGTCTCTTCTTCTATTTGCTAAACACCTCTTTGGTCCTCCACAAGGGTCCTCGTTCACCCCTTTACCTCCTGGCCTCTGCGTTTACCTCATGTGTACCGTGAAGCTTTTCCATTCCAGTTCAAAGCTTCAAAGGTGGAGTCAGCAATTCTGTAGAACGATTGTTGTTAAAAAGCCTTTTTTTTTTGTCAAAATCAAATCAGTAAATATCCTTCCTCACAATCTGCTAACCGTCCGTACTGTGCATGCATGCACGGGAAATAAATCTGGTGATAATACACAGCCTAGGCTCTGTAAACTGGCATGTTGCTGACTCCACCTTTTAAGCAGTCGTTGCCAATTTTCTATGAAATTAATGAAAGAAGAAGAATCACAAATCCAGAAAATCAGAGGAAACAAAGAGATAATCTCAAGACATGAAGACATGGATACAGTACCCTGCAGAGTGTATCTGCGTGGTACAAGTGTGTATGTGCATATATGTAATTGAAACCATTGTGCCAGGTGAGATATATCCACGAGATAGAGAGACACTCCTGGACAGAATGTGTGGAATTTCAAAACCCATCTTCCCTTATGGCAATGAGCGACCAAGATGATTTGCTACCCCGGAGCAGCCCCAAGTCTTTATATATCACCGCGTAAAGATGTCTTCTCTTCACTTCACTGGTGTGCCCCATGGAGTTAAAGTTACATGATGAATGACGGAGGCAATAAGATCGACTTTCCGGTTTGCAGCTAAGACACTGCCGCCCTTGAGACAGGAACTGTTTCGCCAGACAGGGCCAAAAGGACATCAAGATATAGGGAAGTAGTGTGTAAAACTTTAAAAACAGATAACAAGTAGATACAATAGATTTCAATCACGCTGTATCTCTTCCGAAATAAAATGGTTCTTCACAACCTAATTATCCTGTAGAAGACTATGAAGAAGTTTTCGGGGGGGGGTTGGGTTGAGAGGGTGATGGGGTTAGAGGGGATCGGGATGTCACTGCTCCGCCGAGCCTTCATTGAGCACTTGATGGATGCTCTGTAACCAATGTAGATAGAGTGCCCCCATAGCCAGAGCGAGCACACAATCTTCTCAGCAGATTAACTTCCATTGATTTATAGAGATTTACCTCAGGAAAAGAAAACAGCTGGCAGAAAAAAAGAGGACAAATACCAGAACTGGCAAGGGGATGAATTCAACAGGAGAAAAATAAGCCTGGCTCATTTGTTTAAAAAAAAGAAGAAAAAAATGTGATTCTTACGACCGTTAAAGCAGATAAGAGGATAGAATTACCGAGCGAGGTGGTTTATGACATGAAAACAATGGGAGTGTGTAAAAAAGCAAACAATGCTTTTCATAAAAATCACTTAAACCTACAAAAAGAAAAACCTTAAGCTACCTGGATTTTTCATTTTATGTGTTGCCACTGCAGAGGCTGCAGAACAAGCCTTTTTATGATCTTATAAGGTTGATATGGCAAACACATTTTTTACAATGCCTCCATCCCTCTAGCTTTGTTTTTGTCTCTCAGGGAAACACCTGTCTCTTTAGCTAAATGCTCCTCTATATGTAAACCAGTCTAGTTTTATGTTCGATGCTGAAAACAGTAAATACAAAACAAAAGAAGTAAGCAAAATTAGATGAGCACTTCAAGATATTAATTGACATCAGGTGACCTATTCATGTTTGCCACATAGGACTCTTTACCACATTGAACATTGTCATTTAATCAACTGTGAAAACACAACATTTCATATTGATTGGTGCAGTAGTATAACTGCTATCGATGGCATGGCTGCTGTAGCCTATGGAGCCAGCATGTTCCAATAGCTTTAATTCGTCATCATGTGTGAAATGGCCTTGCTGCTAAGTACTGATTTCACAGCTTCATCTGGGACGCTAATAAACCTGCCACGAGCTAGCCTAGAGATGTCTGGGAAGGCTAAATAATTCAGAGGGGGAAGCGCTTAAGAATAGATTATCTGAAAAGCTGGACATGAGAAGATCATGTTAGCGGTTGACGGTAACTTACTATCGAGGAAGCAAATCTATGTTGGGGTTTACTTGAGAGTGGAAAGAGAGAGGGGGGAAAACCCCTATATCTTGGCTTCCTTCAGCCAAATAATCTGTCCTTTCTCCCTCCTGTATTCCTACCGCTTCCCCCCTCCGCTATTAACACCCCTCCATTAAAGTGAAATATCAGATGTGGCCTAACATGAACATTAACACACGGCTCCCATGACATCAGCTCCAGGCTTTGGCCGAAAAAGCCTGAATCTTTGGCACAAAAACATCCACTCTGCAAGTGTCTTGTTTTTGTGGGCGAAAGTATAACTGTGCAGTCTTGTAGCTATGTTGCTTTTTTTAGTGTTCTTATAATTCTTTGGACATTTCGACATGGAGTAAATGATCTTTTATGTGCATTTAGACGGAAGTGGTGTAGGCTATACCGTATACACATTAAAAACTGCATCCATTACACACTGTAAATGCTGTCAAACAGCAGAAATTGGCAAGCTTGAGTGCAATGGGAAGCTATTAGAGAAAACAGTTTTGTTAGCAAAGCAAACAGGAATCATCTGCTAACTTTATGCACTTTCTTGTCCAATAAAAAAGAATATGCTTTCTCCTTTTACAAGAGAAAGACCACTTCCAGCAGATTTCATTTTATAAAAAATGTTATAAGGTAAAATGTGCAAGAATCACTTTGCTTTGATTAGAAATTCTTGTGAAATTGTCCATAAATAAGACAAATCCGACTTGAACCCATCAAACCATCCACAACATGTGTTTTCGTCAACCAGCAGACAAGTCAGGACAAGCCCAGTCATGTCCCCTGTCACTTCAGGGACTTGCATTGAGTCATATTACCTCACTTCACACACGCAACAACATGCACGGTGTCGCCTTTAAGTCAATGTTACATTCGTCAAAGTCATGTTACATGCAATAATCTTCATATTACAGCATGTTGCCATATGTTTAATTAATTAACGCCTTCATGGTGGTTTACATGAAGTTCCTATTCATTTATCACTTTCCATCAGATCACTATTATGTCGGCCATGTCTAAAACCACTCCCTTTCTACTTTATAGGGGCACTATCTTAACTATATGCCATTTCATTTGAGGGTCCAAATTAGGATATTTACGCTCTGTATAGTGCCCTTGAAATTTTGGCACAATGTAATGAAAAAAGTTTTCAAAAATGGCAGTACCTGAAAAAGATGGCCTGTACTCGAAAATTTGAGAAAAAGCCGTGGATTCTTCAAACCTTCTGGGAGACATTCTTGGTTTTACTAAAGACATCCGTGCATGTCCAGCCTTAAGTTATTAGACTGTTTTATGGCCCAGAAGCCCCTGTGATCAGAAGTCCAAAGGGAGCTATGAGCGTTCAATATTTGTTTAGTAGCAGCATTTACAGGTCCGAACCCTCTAGTAGATGCAGCTGTAGTTGTGTTAAGGTGTTCCTCTGTGGGGCTTTGTGTGAAATAATGTTACACGGCTGCTGCTCTACAGATGTGTACCTCTGACACACACACACACACACACACACACACACATACATACAGATGTGCATGGAGAAAGAGATGGAAGTCTCCTCCCTCCCTCCCCAAAAATATCCTTCCACACCTTGTTGAAGGCACCGGAACTTTTGCTGTGTTTCGCCCGGGGTGGGCCCTGCTTGAGTCATGGGGCTGAATGAGTGGGGTCATGACCCGGGCTGTGAACTGCTTCCTGTTTCTGCTGAAGTGGTCTTCCGAGGCCCGCAGTGATCACAGGGAGAGAGAGAGAGAGGCTGGCGGGCAGCCGGAGCGCATCCAGATGAGGTGATGTCTTCCACGGTAAAAACACACATACATCAACGAAAGAGAGAGAGCAGTAGCTGGAAACAGGAGCGAGAGAGAGAGAGAGATAGTGAAGTGTTGTTATTTACTGCTAAGAGGGCTACTGGGAGAAATATCTTGGCTCTGACACAGGTAGACGAGAAGAGGAGGTGTAAGGCTGGGGCTCCATGCAGCTTCACAGGGGAAGTTTTCCATTTATTTTGAACAAGTGGATGTTCTGGCTTCTGTTATGGAAACAATGTATTCACAAAGGTATTTTCTGAGGTCTGTGAAGGTGCAGCCACTAGTGTGGTTCCAAATTTGAACCTGGATTTGAACCTTCGATGGTGTTGAAATACAATCATTTAGCAAAAATTATACTTTTACACAAAGCATCGACTTCTTCAAAACTCAGTTTGATTACGCTATAGTACGTGTTGCTGCAATCAAGAGGTTCTTTAGCAGAGGTCAAATTTAGTAGGAGAAAAATAAGCACAACTTTGTATGGAAAAAAAAGTTTTCCTCTGTCTTTCAATCGTCTTGTGACTCATGGGATTTATCTTTAGACTCCCCGGGGTGTCATGACCCACAGGTTGGGAAGCACCGATTTAGTCCCCTTTATGGTGATGTAACTGTTGAGCAGAGGAAGGGCCTAAAGGTACCCCAAAATACACGTTGCATTACCTTAAAATGCAAAACCTAAAAGAATATCTAACTTCTCCATACTGCCTTTAAACCAATTTGAACTGAACAATCTGCTTCATCACTGATGCACAATGCAAAACAGGTAGAACTGTGATTTATTCCCAAAATTTAGGAGAAAAACAAATGTGTTTTCCTTGCCCCTCGAAAGTTGACTATTGCGTGATCTGTCGTAAATCCTCACAATGTTATCAAAGCCTCATATGCTGCAGCTCAGAAAATCAATGTGTGTGTTATGAGTTAGCCCAATACACTCCTTTTGAGTCAATTATGAGACACTTTGCTGCAATTACACAGATTGGATCTTTCACCGTTCACATGAGGTGTATCTCTTATCACACACAAACCCCTATCGAACTTGTGCGATTTGCCTTTATTGTCCCGGTCAATGACTCCTCTGTCCTGACCTCCTTATGCCCCTACTGACAACTGTCATGCGCTGATTTAGGATTATTTTTAAATCAGGGGCTGTCGAAGAAGTTTTTTTTTTCTTTTTTTTTGACAGGCCTAGGGATGGGGTACCCCGAATCCCTAGAGGCCTTGTAAATCTGGACAGTTTACTACACAGAGGCAGGGGGTGGAGGTGGAGGTGGAGGGTGGGGTGGGGAGGGGAGGGGGTAAGGAAATGGTCCCTGTGCTCTCCTTGTCCGAGCCCGGGCGTAATCCCATCACTTCCTCCCCTTTGGCTCTGCTGCCGGGGCTCACGCCGTAATGCATTTTCTGTAACTAACAGCCGTTGTTTCCCGATTGTCACGCTCCCATCTCTTGCTCTTGGAATGTGTGTACGTGTGTATATACTTACTTACTGTGTGTGTGTGTGTGTGTGTGTGTGTGTGTGTGTGTGTGTGTGTGTGTGTGTGTGTGTGTGTGTGTGTGTGTGTGTGTGTGTGTGTGTGTGTGTGTGTGTGTGTGTGTGTGTGTGTGTGTGTGTGTGTGTGTGTATTAGCAGTAGGATAGGGTGTTGGGGTTTAGAGGTCTCTGCTGACTTGCTTGAGAGCTGTGGAGACAGAGTGAAAAAAAAGAAGAGAGAAAGACTGGTAGTAGAAGGTCTGGAATTGCAGTTAATATTAACACTACCCTCCTCTCCATTACTGTCTACCACCTCCTCCTCCCTCCTCTATAACCCACAATCCCTTGCCCTATGACTGAGCTCTGGCAGCCCAGGCGGGGTGCATGCAACCCGGGGCCTCATGCATCCGTCACGCTTGCCCCCTTCTCTCTCTCTCTCTCTCTCTCTCTCTCCCTCTCTCTCTCTCTCTCTCTCTCTCTCTCTCTCTCTCTCTCTCTCTCTCTCTCTCTCTCTCTCTCTCTCTCTCTCTCGCTCTTTCTCTCTCTCCCTACAAGAACACATGGATGTCAAGTCCTTATGCGTTGGGCAGTGTCCAGCCCCTTTCAACAGCATTTACTCCGTTTAATTAGCCATGTCCCTCCCTAACTCCACATATAGGGTGCATGACAGGCCGAAACACACACACACACACACGCTCGACGCAGAAGGAGGATGGCACACCAAGAAAGGGCGGCCTTGGCAACACTCAGAGGGCAATCAATTCACACTTCTCTCTCTCCGTAGCATTCGTCACAACGCCTTTTCTGACAGGTCTGAGGCCAGTATAGCTCATGTCTGCGCCGCGGCACTTAGCGATGCTGACTAGGAGGTCAAATCCCCTCACAGCCAACGCAACAGGTTGTGGGGAGATTCGCCAACTTAGCAACTTAAAGTGAGGAGAGCATCGGGCGATAAAATTCACCTGCCTCCTGCCGTCGCTGATGTTAAGTGATAAAAGATGACTCATCGACAAAGGTTGCAAGAAAATGTCAAAATAGGATTTTTTTAAAGAGTGGTTTTAGTTTAGTGTTTTAGCCACGCACAACCACCAGTTGGAAACCAGTTTTCCTTATTTAAAGATATAAAAGTGGCCCCTCAAAGCTCAAAAAAGTGATTTTTTTTCTAGATTTACTGTCAGAATGTGTTTAATAAGCGATTTTAGCTTTAGTTTGAAAAGATTAGTCATTTCCCTCACAGGTGAGGTGAGCATTATCAACATAAAATACATGTGAGGACACGGAATATTTCGGCTTTGTGAGAATGGTGACTGATTCACTCACTACAATCAGGTGTGGGTGGCACTGATTGTTTAATTGAGCCCAGGTGTGAAGAGGTTATATATGCCCTGAGACCCCAGTGCTCTGTGCTGCTCATTGTCTCGCCCTCTGGGATAGTGAGAGGTTGTCTCTGAGTGCTCGCTGTGTTTAGAGTTGCAAGATAACTGTTGAGTTACTTGTCTAGTCTTTCAGCTGCTTGGCAGCGGTGGTTTAGTTTGGTGTTTAGTGTTTACATATTAAAGGTAGCCTGTGTGGCCCTTACAGTTCTGTGTTTTTTGTTTTCTTCCCTTCCCGATATTCGCATTAGCGATTTAGTGGTTATCCCTCCGAGGATAACTTTCAGAAGACCCTGGGTCTGCACCTGTGTTCTCAAAAATTTCAAACTGTCCCTTTTAAAAGCACAATTTTAGGATGTAGAATGTATATATTATTATATAGATATATATGGGGGGCATCAGGGTCATAAATGTTCAAATATTACACATGGTGGCTTTAAATGGACCACAGAAACACACAAACAATCATAGGTGTTAGTATAGGCACGACCCCTTGGCCAAATCTAAATGTATAAATAAAATCAAAATGCAAATAAACAAGTCTATATTGGAAATGATTTACTATTGAGAGACACCCCACATAAATACCATTCAATTAAGGATGCAATTTATATATATGAGACAATAAAGCAACATTTATGAATTGGACTAAATATGAGATAATTCTAGTGATTCATTATGACTAAACACAGCTTCTAACAAAACATTACCCGTGGAGCACCGGAGCAATTCATCTAAAAAAAAGGGACACACACGGATAATTATGGCGCTTGCTTTCTCATTTTTTTCCTGCAGGTATATTAACCAATCCTGACATATTCCTTTAATCAGTTAATGTTGAAAAGCAACAACAACAGAACGTGGCAGGAGTGAAAGATAACCTCTATACTTCAAAGCTGTCTACTCGGAGCGCTGTGAACTTTGGTAATCTTGCTGCACATGAGGTTAGGGTGAGTGTGTTTTCACTAAAATAGATCCATGGCTTGGGCCCGCTTTTGGGGCTGACCCCTTGAGAGTGGTGGTGGTGGGGGGGGTGTATCACCACAGGTCCACCGCAGGTTGTCCAAGGCAGCGTTTAGGGGTAAAGGTTGGAGGGTGTGTGTGAGGTAGCCCTATGACCTCCCGATTTGGCTCGGGTGCAACTCAGCCCCATATTCTCATGGGGCAAACCCCTGCATGACCCGGCTCACCCTCTGTGTGTGCTAGAGGGCCACGTCCAGTGCCACACCGAAACACAGCCATCGCCATGCCCCCTGTTCAAAGACGGAGGAAGAAAAAAAACATGTGAACATAAAGAGCCTAGGGTAGAGGTGGATTTTCTTTGGTGCATTCCAACACCCATACTTGACTGCTATAAATCAAAGGTGCACTATGTAACTCTTGGTGTCTCATAGAAGTGACATTTTTTAAGGTATATGGTCCGAGGTAATTAACAAACTTTCCTCACAGGGAAATTGGATTCCAGAAACACTGTTTGTAGTTAAAAAGCTACCTGAAAAGTTACTGTTTCACAGTTGTTGTTTAAAGGAGCAGGGACCACAGTGTTGTTTACAAATATACTCTAGTCTTATACGTTTGGGTCCAGGTGCCTTGAAATAATTTTGGTTTGATTTATAATGATGAAATTAGTTAATACTAAGACTTGCAAGTAGAGAAAATATGTTTAGTACTTACTGCAGGCTCCACATATGTAAACAGCATGGTGCACCTTTTAAGTATGGTAGAAAAAGATTTAGGATGTCCCAATACTTGTGGTCAGATGCAGCATGCTTAAAAATACCCAGATGCCCTACTACATCTGAATGTCATTTTTAGCTTGGAAATCAGCATGCTTTTTGGAACGATTCTGACCCACAATCCACTGCATATTGGAGGTGACATCACATCAACAGAGCCTTCGAGTGAAAACAGCAATGCAACTGATATATAAGTAAGAGGCAAGTTCAAGTGGCAATGTTGATGATGAAATAAATAAGTGAAAGTATGTCCCAATTGTATGCCTACTCCAGGCCAACTACATGAATTTCATGATCAGCTATAGTATGTAGAATAGAAGGGGAAAAAAAGAAAGAGTGTGCAATTTCGAACGCAGGGAAACGGTTTCTTGGGTGTGAGCGCACTGGGACTAATTCCACTTTAGTTCAAGTCTAGGTTTGAAATGCGTCGTGAATGAGTCAACGCCGGCGGCAGAGCAGTGTGACTAACGGAGCGGAGTCGGTAACAGTTTAGCCTGTTTTCTGTCTGCTTTGCTTTCAGACCAAAAACACAGTCTGCAGAGTGGAGAGAGAGTTAGCGAGGGAGCGAGGCCTCTTTCTTTGTGTCGAGTGAAACAGATGAGATGAATCTATCAACAGCTCGATATTCTCTCTCTCTCTCTCTCGAACGGTAACGAAGGGTACTTTAAGGGAGCAGGCAGGAGGGGTGTAACTAAGTAGAGCCTGGGGTTGTGGAATAAAGGGAGAGAAAGAGAGAGGGACTGGTCTTTAAACATGTCAATAAGCATTGGTGCCAGACCCTCTGAAATGTTTATTACAAACATTCAAGCGGCTGCTGTATTGTGATCATTTGGTGCCAACAGTGAAGCCTTTGTTTTTGCAGGAAACCAAACTATTCGAACAAAGCAATCACCTGCAGGAAGCCAAAGATCTGATGTGCTTTTTCTCTCCAATAGTTTATTCTGCGAAGAGAGGATAAAGCAGTCCCCAGCTGTGATTTCACATGACAGGGAAAAATCTATCTACTTTGTACTTTTGCACCAAACAACAAAAGAAAACAGTTTTCAAAGTTGTTGCCTGGAAGAAGCTGTGTTATGCGTATATAGGCACACACACACACACACACACACACACACACACACACACACACACACACGTGTACATGCATGATTGCTCTCTGGTAAGTGTCTGCAAAACTGGGTTTAATAGATTATAGAAAACTAGGAATCACGTGTAAAAACATTTAGTTTAAAACCCTTGATGAAATTTACTAGAGGCTTCTTATTATTTTTTTAATAACAGTCTTTATCTGATTGCAGTGCCATCATGTCATATCTCTCTGTCATCAGTCAGTACTGTGAGTGTGAAAAAAGAAGTGGGCTATGCTGAAATCTGTATAAAAATGCTCCGTCAGCATCTTGCGTAGAAAGCAGATGTAACTGACACATACTGTGTACACACACACACACACACACACACACACACACACACTGATATGAACGTCTTGTCATTTATCAGCATTTGCATTAGCAGCCGGAACACAATGGGTTTGTGTGGAGACAGAGGCAGAGCTCCATGTAGATGGCATACCAACACAAGGAAAGGGGTATTTTTTCTCAACACGTTCTGTCCAAGATCGCCTCAATTAAAGTCGGTATTCAATAAACCCCAATATATTTTGAGCACTGCCTAAAAAGTTTGTGTTAAGTTAAATTCGGCTTCATTGTTTTGTTACCAGGCAAGCAAAATGTAATAAATCCAGCTGTGGTCTCAATGGAGACATTCCTCCTCCTCCTTCTCCTCCCCACACACACACACACACACACACACACACACACACACACACACACACACACACACACACACATGCTTATAGAGATCATCTCCCCTCAAGGACAATGCCACACAGATAAGCAGCTAGCCCCTCATTATTGCTGTGGGCCCAAACAGTGGCGCGTCGCTGGGCTGAGCTGCTTCCTCTCCACATCTGTTCCAGCCTGCTACTGTCCTCTGCACCTCAGCCACTGGTCCCCACAAACAACTGGTGTTTACTCATCCAGGGCAATGAGGCTCGAATAGGGGTCAGTGTGTGTGTGTGTGTGTGTGTGTGTGTGTGTGTGTGTGTTGGGGAGATGGGGGGGGGGGTCAATATGTGTTAATGAACATACCCTTTCTCTGTCTTTCCTTGTGTGACTGCAGAGAACAGGCTGCAATATAAAAAAATAATGTACTGTATGTTGTGCTTAAAGCCTATTTTGTGTGTTGTGCATGTGGGGTGTATTCATATGCTTTCATGTGTTAATGGCAAAGTGTGTGTGTTAGGACTGGAGGAGAGAGGTGCAGGATGAAGTGTAAGTGATGACAAAATGCATCCTGGCCTAACACCTCTGTGCTTGTGTGATTTGGTGGACCCAGCCAGGCAGAGGTGTTAAAAGAGGAAAGGCCAGTGCTAGGGTGTATGTGTGTGTGTGTGTGTGTGTGTGTGTGTGTGTGTGTGTGTGTGTGTGTGTGTGTGTGTGTGTGTGTGTGTGTGTGTGTGTGTGTGTGTGTGTGTGTGTGTGTGTGTGTGTGTGTGTGTGTGTGTGTGTGTGTGTGTGTGTGTGTGTGTGTGTGTGTTTGCCCATACTGAGCAATAAAGGAATACACACTTAATGGCACGATTTAAGCACCAAAAGAATAACAAGCAAATTATTCATCAGACACCTTTTTTGCTCCGATTCTAAATTGACTTAATTTACCATCACAGCCCTTCAATTTTCTTTTTCAAACGAATCGTGAATCAAAGCATCAGCACCAGCTTGAAGAAAACAAACAAATACATCCAGGTGCCAACAGTTTGCACATAACCTTTAAGCATTGCTCAAATCCGCTTCACCAACCACCAGCGCATGCAACACTCCCCCCCCCCCCCCCCCTTTCCATTAACTTTATCTAGTATCACTTTGATATATTGGTAACCTTTATTCTCAGTGTAGCAGTTTTAAAAAACTTCTGTATTAAAGCTTAATTAATCAATAAATAATGCTATACAAAGCAGCTATTTAGAGCAACTTTTAGGTTGCCAGGTTTGCAAATAATCCCTCTTACTTGAACAGTCAAGTCCTAAACTAATGCTCATGAGTTTCATACTTACTTATGAGCCATCAAGTCTGCAGTTAATACATGTTAATAAGTCATTCATAAAGGCTACAAAACATCTTTCAGTTAAATGCCACTAATGTAAGGTAATGTGTTTCTCACTTTCTAACTAGGCAACAACAAACAATAGTCCTGCAATCCGCAATTAGGAATTGTGTTAAAGTCAGTGTGAAAGGGTTTTGATCTCCTATATCTGCAGGTGCAAATGTAAATAAATAGTAAACAAATGGATTGCAGCTCTTTCATAGAAGGTCACAGGTCATATGGTCTGTTGCTGGAGAGCTGTAAAGACAAAGCAAGTGTCAAAGTCATGCTGGAAGAACATTTAACACCAGCCAGGGAGGGAGTTGTCCCAACCTGGCAACCCAAAAGTTTTTCATTAATAATTGCTTGGATGGAATGATTTATAAACCACTGATATAGCAATTTGTTACACTTGCACTTGATAAAGGTTGACATTTTAGGAAAGTAGTCCCTGGTATTGGTTGGTTGATTACACTGTTTGATTAATTAAATTAGAATATAAAGATAAATTGGGTAATTTAAATACATGTTGCAGTTTTGTATAGTATTGAGAATGTGTTAGTGTGTGTCTGTTTTTCCTATTATGACAGGCGTGTACTACATTCTTGCCTTAAGCAATGGCATACATACTATATTTTCAGAAAAGAAAAAAAGAGAGATGAGACCAGTTTTCCCAATACACATAGAAAAACAAGCACAAACATTCATTTTTAACAGCATTGTCTTGCTTCCTGGTTCCCGACTGTTCGCTGCATTATCCACATTGCTTTGTACCCTCGTTGTCAGTCCCTATTCCTTGCTGCAGAAAAATAACACAGCCATTTCCAGAGGCACACACACACACACACACATGTCACCAGTGCAGTATTATGGCCTTTGAGAGGTGAGGCAGTGGGCAGGGCCAGTAAACAAACAGTAGTAAACAACAGTAGCAGTGGGGGAGTGGGATTCCCTGCTGAGTTGATTATTGGAGGGCTGTACAGCGGCCCGATCCCCCCCCGGGAGCTCACCGAGCGGGAACGGCTGCTGCAAGGCTGCCCACAGAGAGGCATACAACATCTGGGCCTCAGCTCAGCTCACCTCATTATTACAGTGCTGTAGTTGTTGTGCTGGTGGTAGAATGGTAGAGTGCAGTGTGTTTGTGTGTGTGTGTTAGTGCATGTATACTTGTACAGGCATCTTTGTGAGGACCAGTTGGGGGTTTAACCTTAGGAGTGAGGACATTTTGGGCCCGGTTCGTTAGGGTAAGGGGCTTGGGAATGTATTATGTCAATGTGTGTCCTCACAAAGCTAGAAGTACAAGAAAGTGTGTGTGTGTGTGTGTGTGTGTGTGTGTGTGTGTGTGTGTGTGTGTGTGTGTGTGTGTGTGTGTGTGTGTGTGTGTGTGTGTGTGTGTGTGTGTGTGTGTGTGTGTGTGTGTCAATGACAGCAGATAGCACTAACAAGCGATAGGCAGCAAAATATGGAAAGAATGCAGCAATTTTATGTCAAAATGTGAACGAGGATAAGATTGAGGAAATAGACTGTTTAGTTAAACCCAGCAAAATGCTGAAATCATCCGTCAAATAAGCAATGCTGCATACACACTGCTCTGATTTATAACAACACAAGCCTGGAACAATAAAAAAACATATTGCTCATTAGTGTTTCTCAATATGTGGTTTTTATTTGATTATTTTGTGTAATATGCATTTTATGTTTTTTTATTGGTTATCATTTTTATTTTAAGCATTATGCTTTTTAGGTGTGCCCCTATCGTATTCATTTTGTGCATCTTAAGCACTTTAACTGCTTTTTAGGCCTATGTATGAAGGGTGCTATATTTTTATCATAATTTACTAAGTTTTCAAAGCAGGGCCAGCTAAGATACTGAATTTTGCAAATGAGTTACCATTACAAACAAGGGTTTTAGAAAGGGGATCATTTGGAGTTGTAGTGTGGTGTATATTCACTGATCATATTGAACTGTAGGACAATGAGACTAGGCAGCAAGTCAGTATAGTATTAGAGTTATCACTGTCTTCTGGCTCCCTCTGCTGGTGAAATGTGGCATAATAATCACAGAAACAAAAAGCAATGCAAGTAGGTGGTAGATAGACGTAAAACAATATTTAGTTATTAAAGTTGACTCGCAAAATAACATTTCAAGCTCAACCTACTTTATGTACAAAAACACAAGAAAGTGGACAAATAAATTCCATTGTATTGGTACAGCAAAATCTGTTCTTGTGATGTAGAGGTCTGCTCAATAGTATTATGGTAATCACTAATATTTGCTTTATATGAATATTAGAAGTCATGTTGTTCGGTGAAGTAAATTGAATGTTTATGGCTGTAGTTTACTTTAACATTTCTAATCTCCATTAGGTCTTTATCCCCCTTTGATCTCACCAAGAGGCCAAAGTAAAGTTACAAAATATCTAGGTCTCGTTTCAGAAGCTGATGTAGCAGCTCATGGTCATTCCTTAAATGTTTTCGCTTTGCTGAAAATGAAGGCGGCACACAAATAGTTGCTTTAAGCTGCAGGCCTAGCATGAATTGATGAACCTTGAACCATTAATTGATGTAGGGCACTTTGGATACCTGCTGGTTGCTGTTAAGCCTATATATAAATAATTCACTACATTTAACCACTGTTGACACCATCAGCATTAATTTCTCCTCACAACAAATACAGAGTTCACACTGCATGTCTTTTAATACATGTAAATAATTATAACTTCAGGTGTTTCATTTCAATGAATGAGGACAAATTGAATTTGTTGTTCCACCATTTATTATGAAAATGTACAGGGGGATTAACGGTAGGACTTCTGGTAGCGAGAACGAGCTCCGGGTCCACCGAACTTCTTGGACTCGCAGCGACGTGGATCGGCCACCAGCAGGGTCCTATCGTACTGGATCAGGATGTCCTTGATCTCCTTCTTGGAGGCTTCATCCACATCTGAAGGAGGAAAACAAACACTTCAGGTTAGGTCCTGTATGTTCTTACTCTGTAGGTGTAACTACAGTCTGCAGTGACAGAATACGGTATGTACAATTCACTAAACACTGTTCTATATATGACAGATGGAGTAGTTATTAGCAATAATGTCAAAAAAAATCCGGACACTGGCTGGTTTCAAAATGAATCGAAAGGTCTTTAATTCCTAGCATTAAAAAGTTATTATTCAAATGAAAAGAACACCAAAGCGTGTCGGCTTGAGCCTTCTTCAGGACGTTGTGTAGTAGTTAAAGATTGTTGCATTGATGCAAATGGACCTTTTGTAACACTAGAAAATGTATTTCTGATTTGGCTTGAAATGATTGATTTAACAAGAATTGCCTATGGCGCGTAACAATTAAATATATAAACAATCCCTGACTATGTAGTTTCAGTTTACTGACTTTTAATATTGTACCGATATTTACACAGCAACACATGACAATACCAGACAAATGTATCTGTATGAAAAGATGACAGTAAATGTGTCCTCCCGTTTGAGTCGTGGTAGTTTAAGTTTAGTTTGATTTGTTATATGAAGGGCTTTCTGCTATCTTGTAATCAAAGTAACTCATCGAGCAAACATATGGACTACATTACTTTCTTTAGGATCAGCACTAATATTCAATCATCTATCTCACAGAAATAGATTGTAGTGAAATGCAACACATCCTTATAAAATACTAGGGCTGGCCCGAATTATTCGAATACTCGTTCGGAAAATTTGTATTCGGAGCTTCGTTTTTTTTTGTTTTGTTTTGCAAGAAGCTAGTACTGAAATATAATGTCATCAAATAATTTTATATTTGGATATAAAAGTTAGTAATATTGTAGTAGTAGTAGTATTGCTCATTTGGGAGGATATTACATCACTAAGTGTCATAGCGCATCCATTACTTCACCTCCGAGCGCGTAAATCTTCAACAAAATATGCAGATACTGTCAAAATTGGTTCCAGGGAGTATATAGGGATTATTAACGTTTTTTTTATATATTTATTTTTAATTTTTATGTTGTTTTTGATGGTGTGTTTTTCTGGAACGAATATTCGCTCGGAAAAACCAACGAATATTCGAAGCCTGAAAGATGGCATTCGGGCCAGCCCTATAAAATACAAGAATTAATAAAAATAAAAAAAAATCCCACTCATGTGGTGGAAACATATGTAGCAGCATTTTGACAACAGCATGAGGGATGTTGGAGCACAAACAAATAATACTCACACTTCTGGTAGTAGGCAACCAAGGATTTGGAGATGGCCTGACGGATAGCTGGAAGACAAAAACATTGAAAATAATAGTTAAAAAAGGTACATGTATGCCAAGACAATGATACATATTAAACCAATTCATGATTTGGAAAACAACGTTGAGCTTACCGTAGATCTGTGCGACATGTCCACCACCCTTCACTCTGACTCTGATGTCAACTCCAGCGAAACGCTCCTTGCCCAGCAGCAGCACTGGCTCCAGAAGCTAAAAAAACAAGCATTTAGCAATGTTAACGTTGAAAAACAAATCACATCCAAATACACATATACATCCTATACCAATGAAGGCCTTATATTTAGATGGAACTTATTCAATGCATTTTAAAGCTATTTATGGATCTACTGGGACCCTCTATAGAATATTGCAGTCAGCGGCTAGACTGGGATGGACAGCAGGACTTGACTTGAAATTCATAATGTTAAGGGGGGACAATAGAATGAACCAAGCTATGCTGCCCAGCCCACATGGTCACAGATGTTACATCAATTGACCTCCATCATAACAAGTTAACTCTCTCTCTTGTACTCACCTTGTACTGGAGGGTGGCAGGCTCCACCATTTCCAGGGGTCTGCCGTTCACCTTGATCAGACCATTCCCCCTCTTGCAGTGGGCAACTGCTGTGGCGGTTTTCTGTTAAAGGAACATAATCATTAGATAAGCATATCAAACCGAATCTGACTAAGTCAGGTAAAGACACATTAAGTTGTACAAGCAAGCCAAAGCATCCCCTTTATATCAAGCATCTCATGGAATGGCATTGTTTCTCAGACTGAAAGGGCAACTGTCCCTTTGAATTCAATAACAAAAGTACTATGACTTTAAGAGGAGACGTGAGTTAAAAATGAACGTTATCATCCTTTTGGGTTTGTGAATTCCAACCATTGCTAGCAACCAGGCTAGCTCGCTTAGCTACATCTGATTCGATACACAGCTAAGACGACCGGTGGCTAACTCAACAACACTCTTGCAGATGCTTTACGGTCATTTATACCAAAAATGGAATGATACAGTTTCAGTTCGGCTTAAAGCGATATCTGCCTTCATAAGTTAAAATACGGGCCTTTGTCGATGTAAAACTACGACACAGCGCCGCTTCACGTTAGCTCCTGTAGCTAATGTGCGCTAGCCTGACAGGAAAGACATGACCACACGTGGAATAAATTCTCTATTTTTACTCACTTTACGTCCGAAAACCTGGACAGACTGCAGAGGACCTTTGGGCGGCATGGTTTCTGAAACACATAGAGCACGAAAAGTTCATTAAAACCCAGCGGGTATGTGTGATTTTATACTTTTTTGGGGGATCGGGATGAAGAACATACCGTCTGCAGCTAGGGTGCCGTACGGAGAGACCGATTGGGGTTTCCACGCGGAAAATCAGGGGCTGCTGCGCGACACTTCAGACCTGCTTTGCGGTAGGATTGCGACAGTTGCTCTCGCTCTACCTCCATTTTACATTCTGTCCTCATAATCTGTGGCTGCTGATAGAAAATTCTAATTACTGAAAATATAGGCTATTGTTTTCGACCCTTATCTGCGGCTTCAACCCATCAGCCATTTTTAGTTGTATTCTGTTTTGACATGTTACCATTGAACTGTAGGCTAGTCCCTATTTATATATATTTTTTGTCATCGATGCAAAATAGGCTCACTTTCACATTGTATATATCTGGTACTTTTTGCTGTATTGTGTTAATATTGTACATATTTAGATACATTTGATATAATATAGGGTTCATGATTATTTGATAGAAAGAGTCGCCAAATGCTGAAAATCTAGAAGCATTTGGTTAAATAAATTTAAAATCTAGCGAACTACCTGGAAAGATCAATTGCATTTTCCGATTAGGAAAACTAGCTGTCTAAACAACAAGAAGCAGCAGCACAGTTCTGCTGCCAACTAAATGACAACTATCAGGATACATAGCAAAAAATAACTCAAAAAACAATGATGGAATCTTGGTTTGTTTACATGGATGCATCCAGAAATCGTGGTCATCTGCAACCATTCTGTAAACAACTTTGATAAGAAGAAGAATAACTCCTAACTGGCCTGGTTAATGTAAAAAGACCCTGTTCTAGTTTTGTCTCCTCATCATCCACATTTCTTAATCCCTACACGATGGCGCCCTCTGGTGTTGTTTAAATGAATAACACAATTTCTAACTATGACATCATTGCCATCTCAGCTGGGGGGACAGGTTGTATCAACCACAAGCTGTCTGGCAGAGATCAGTGCAGAGAAATCCATTTCCCACATACATCACGGCCTAACAGTTGACATGAAGTTGCACGAGCAAACCGCACCTCATTGGTTTAATCAGAACTTTATTTTTAAACTTGTATTGTGGTGAGTCAAACCACAGAGAAATCACGTGGTTTCGGAGCTGCTTGGGGGCTTGTGGAGCTCAGAGGTCAGGGTATGGGAACATTACATGACATGGGAAAAGGGAAGTGGGAAGCTTTGTGAGCATCAGATATCAAACCATAGTTCTACACAAGAGACGAGTCTTTTGATCTGACCACAATGTTGGACAATGTTGATGTGACCAGACAAGACCCTGCAACTTTTTGTGGGAGTAAACTGGCGTCATACGGGCCCTTTACACTCTCTCGGGATTCACTATCGTGCTGTTGACGAAACAATTCAATGTAATTGTACTCGACCATAACTGAGGTTGAAAGTTTTCACTGGGCCTCGAGAGTGACGCTTCTCGAAAACTTTAAGGACACACATCCTGCGAGCCCGACATTTTGGATATGATATGAAAGAGAAAAAAATGGTCAGCTTTGAGGAACAGCCTTTACCCTGAAAGGAGGGAAGCAGCTAAGGACATTCCTGGGTCAGAGCAGGACAGAAGATAGATATGCTTCTTAGGGATTCTGTATACAGTGGAGTGAGTCATGTGTGCGATGTGCAATGCCTACCTATGCCTGACATTTACTACAAGCCAGACTGGTGTTTATATAGTGTTGGCCACTGGCGAACAGGCTCCTGGCTTCTTTAATTGTCAGAGGGATTGCGTATTTCCCTCGGGGGCCGCTTGAACAGTCGCTCTAGATACATAATGATTTTTCTGCTTCCTTCAGACTCCACTTCAACACCGCCTGGGCCTGGCAGAAAATCAAACCACAGCGGTGTCAATGGAGCCCTGTTTGTGTAACAGAATTGATTTGAGCATTTGTGTGAGATGTTCAAGACAATCAGCAGGCTTCTCTCGTGGACTTATCTCCTTTTTTAGCAGCACTACTGTGTAATCATGTTTCAATTAAAAAAGCTTCCACCTTCTACTTTTTTTTTGGCAAACTAGGTGCACAGGAACGAGCTTCAGATGTGAGGGACCAAGATGTGAGTCTACACATAACATTGACATAGGCTACTCACATCTTATTAGCATTCATTTGAAGACATTAAAGGTTTCTGGCCACCTGATAAACAGAAGTTATATATTAATTAATAATAATAATAATAATAATAATAATAATAATAATAATTATAATACATGTCATTTTTCAAATACAATCTCATAATGCTACAGAGTAAAGACAAAAACATATAATAGAAAAAAAATGTAAGGTCACACAAATGCATATTTCAGTTTTCAGAGACGATTTAAAAAAAAAATCAGTCTTTCCCTTTTGTTCTCCACCAACTCCTGATGGATAGGTCCCTTTAGAGACATACAGTAAGATGTTTGGAATTATTTCCTTTTTTTGAGGAATCAAGGCAAAAAAGATCTAGTCCACACTTCCTTTGGTGTTCTATAGAACCCTCTCCTTCTTTTCGTTGCCCTTCCCCTTTTCAGTTCTGGGGATGTAGCTTTGGACCGAGAGTGCCAGTATCTACCACACAGTCAGACAGACAGAGGAAGCACTGTGATGGGACCTCGCACTGGGATGATAAGCTTTCAGATAAACTTGTGTTTGTGTTAGGGGTCACTGGGGTCACCGCGCCACCGTCTGCATAGGAAACATGTTAAACCCTTCTGAATCGTCCCTGATTTCCTTGCTAAAGCATACAATCCCTTTTGTATTGCTAACTGTCAAGTTAAACTAACAATATCCAGACATCTCAAACCATTAGAAGGTAAAACCCTCTCAGGATACTGCCTCAGATATAATGGTGTTTTCAGCACAACTTCTGCCAAACTCAATCAATAACACAATAATTTATTCTGTTGACATATCTTAGCTAAAATCATATCAATCTGAAGATCCAACAATCTTAAAGCCTCTGAAAAACATGGACCTAATATATTAAAAATCACTATGTGATATCAATGTTGGGTCTTAAACCTGCAGTGTGTAGAATTTTGGGTTTTATTTCCTAGCAGACTTTGTAGAAAATAATTACTTAATAATTATTAAGTACGTTTAATTTAGTGCATAATAGCTGGAAAAAAAATTTAATTATTATTTTTTCCCTTACAAGGGGTCTCATATATGTCCATATTTCTCCATACCTTGGACCAAGGCATTGGCGCCGCCATGTTGGAAGCGTCATGGTTGGAATGTCATCAGGTGCATTGTTTAGAATTTAGAATTGTTCTTGTCCTTGAAGGCCACTGTAACTTCTGTTATTATTCAAAAGGGGTGGGGTTACCCAGGGAGCGTTGCATTCTAGAACTTTCTAGAATTTTCTAGAACTTTCTTGATGATGCAATATTACAGTGTGTAATATGACATCACCAAGAAAGTTCTAGAAGGTTCTAGAATGCAACGCTCCCCGGGTAACCCCCCCCCCCCCCATTTTAAACAATGCACCTGATGACATTCCAAAAACATGGATGCCTCCATAAGACTTGCCTGCTCAATGTACAAAATGTAATATTAATATTTGTAATTCTCCGCACAGGAGGATACTTCAGATTATTGGCAGAGGTGATTTTACACCAATGAGGACATATTTATGAATGAGGATATTGATTTTAGCTAATAAATTACTTAAAATGTTACACAGTGTCCCTTTAATAAGCTTTTACAAAAATCGTATTGAAAACAAATGTTCATAAATATTATAAAACTTAGTTCAAAATACAGCTTTCTGCCTATCAAACGGTCTCCATGGCAACAGTCATTGTTTTTATAGAATGGTTCATGCAGAGAACTGCCGTGATTGGTTCAAAATACTTACTGTGTCATAAGAACCAGAGCATAGCCTGCCTCATCTCAACATAATCTCTGTAAAGTTTAGCAAATTTAAATGACAATATCTTTTATTTGGATTGATAAATGCCATTTAACTTTTTTTCAGATGTTTACTATCATTCAACTAGGCTATAACCCCCCAAATTACACAGTTAGAATGATTTTGTGGATAAGGTTTTCCAGGGGGCCCACCTTATCTAAAGAGGTTACACACCGAGCTCCATTGCTTTTCGAGGAGTTGCAGAGCTCCTTACAGAAGGAGGCGAGTCTGCAGTCATCCAGTAAAAAAAGAGTTGGCAATAAATAAAAGTCCGCGCCATATATGTGCCTTTCCTCTCCCGCGCGGCCGTATGGAAACACATCACCTGGCGGCGCGCGACCCCTCGAACTTGTCTTGTCACAGCACCGTGAGCACGAGACAACACTCTCAGATTTACAGAGGAGGAGATGCTGTGTTCCATAGCTGCTCATTTGACCATAATAGGGCCTGGAGGTGCTTTGAAAAAAAAGTGTTGCCGGTAATTGGAGTTTGAAGATCTGCTAAACCCCCGGTAAGGCTAGGAGGGGCGCAAAAAGGTTTTGTAGAGGTATAAAGAAGTGCGGTCGTCGTGGTAACGGGAGAAAACTTCTTCAGGGATTATGAAACAAGTGTCCTCATTGAGAGAGAGAGAGGAAATAGCAGCCGTTGGGGCCTGTGAATCTGGGAGTCAAGAGAAATATGATTCATAGCAACAGGTCTTACCTTTTATATCCTTGTGCGGGGATCCGTAAATACTGTGGCTTCCTATCACTCCAGTTTACCGTTCAAAGTACAAAGTAACCCATCATTTTTCCAAATACTTGAATACAATAAAAACACATACTTCCGTACATTAAAAGCTTGTAGAAAAACTACATACTTTGCTTCATAGGAGACATTCCGACAGAGAATCATTTCTGTCATATTTTAAACTTAGAACATAACAACTTTATTTGGTTTTCCTTCCGATATTTTAAAGCTTTTTAGTGATTGGTGAGAGTTGTACATATGCCAGACTTTCCAATACATGCTACGTGGTGATGTACAGTTCATCCCTCCCAGTATTCCCAGTCCCTCACTTTCCAAGAAACAGTTATCCAAAGTTGGTGTACCATTGTGACACTAAAAGAGGGGGGGATTTCCCGAAAGCGCCATAGTCACCCCTGGAAGTCAGAGAGGTCCCAAACTTGCTGCCACCCCCTTATTTTATTTTTTTTGTTGGGGCCCGCCGCTGTGCCATGGCAGCGGTAAATATTGATGTCCGCCCTGAATGTGTGACAGCTCAAAGCACTACAATGTAGCCCCCGTTATTGAACCCTGGTTTGGGACTTGAGCCCCTTCCATTAATTTGGCTATTTCAGCGCGCATTTACCACATAGCAATGGTGGGCCTCGCAGCTGTCCCACTCTCTTTCAGCTTCCAATCTGGCCTTGGAGTCTGGGGAGGGGGCCACAGACTGCCGGATAAGGCAGAAGCTCAGTTTGTGCAGTGGACATATTGTCTCCCCGCTCCCATGCAATGCAACTGCTCTCTCAGATTGTTAAAACTTGATCCAAATAACTTTCACTTAATAACTTATTTTTCTTTCTTGACAACTTAAAAAAAAAACATCATCAAGTCATAAGAAGTTGGGAAATGTCAACAGCGATCGGACTGATTTACTGACATAATTATGCAACCTTAATTTAAACTGTATCTGTGTTTGAAAACTAAAATAACTGATAAATGACTGAATTCCAAAGTGCTTATGGAATGTGGTTATGGACATATATGTCTTGAAAGTATTTAAATAGTCTATATATGGCATCTAATTTCACAAAGATAATAATGAAACTCTGGAACTATTCTGTTTTGTATGTTAAGAAAATAAAATTCGAATACTCTAATTTACTTGGTTAGATATCTTCTTTTTTTATTGTGAGCGTGATGTAAGATTTACAATGAGCAGCATTCAAGACACTAACTCATTATGCCTTATATAATAAAAAAACAGGCAATTCTTCAACTTCTGTGGTTTTATTGGGACTAAATGGGCCGTACTATGCCATTGGATTTGGTTTCAAGAAAACAAAACTGATTCCACCCAGCTCCCTTTATAATATATTTCAGCGGGACTTATTGTTTATAGAGGCAGGTTGAGAGGCTCAAAGCTGCACTTGAAACGCTGAATTCATGGAGCTGATCTGGCAGCAACGCAGGGCCAAACTTGCCAACATTGCAGCCTCTCACTCGCCATTTGTCTGCGCTGTCATACACATGCAACGGTACTTCCCCTCGATCAATCTCACTCACTCATACATACTAACACACACACACATACACACACACACACACACACACACACACACACACACACACACACACACACACACACACACATACACATATTCTTGTACTTCTCGCTTTTTGAGGACCATGAGGAGCAATAACATAATGCATTTCCTAGCCCCTTACCCGGCCTAACCTTAATCATCAGAACTAAATGCCTAGCCCCAACCTGAACCTTAAAACCAAGTCTTAACCCTCAAACAGGCCTTTGTAGAAATGAGGACCAGACAAAATGTTCTCACTTTCCAAAAATGTCCTCACTCCGATGGTCAAAAGCCATGGTCCACACAAAGATCCCTGTACAAGTACACACACACACACACACACAAACACACACACACACACACGCATACACTCAGCTCGCCCACACAGTCTGCTTCATCGCCCGAGCCTTCTTCTCTTGTTCTGTCTCCCCCTACTTAATTCCAACTCACCCGTTCTGTGTGAGAGTGCGTGGGTCGACTCTGGCCCGGGGTTCACTCATGAAGCGGTGCATGGCGCTGAGCCGAGAGTGGTGGGGCCACGTGGGGTCTGGCTGACATCGGCACTGATAAAGCCAGAGTGGGGTCACCCTCCACTACAGCAAAGCCCTCTTTATTCTACTCTTTCATATCTTCTATTATTTTCTTTCCTCTCCTCTCTCTCTCTCCCCAAGTGTTTCTATATCTGATTGGCCACGGAACACTGAGCTCCAGCCGGGCCGCGGCCCCCGCGACAACATCTGGGAATACAATGATGAATATGATTGCAGTCAGCATCTAAGCGTCCCCCTTAATTTCTCTCCCTGTCTTTGCTTGTGCCTGCGAACGCTTTCAAAATGTCCAAACGATGATGAAGTGTGACCTTCACAACTTGATAAGTAGGTGTTACAACTTGCGGCCATGTTCCTCTCATAAGTGCACACAACGGATGAACTTTTGCGTCACGCCGCCGGCCGCCTTGTGTGTTTCTTTTAGTTTGTCTTCATTGCTTTAAATGCATCCACTTGTATTGCACTTTCAAAGATTTATTTTCAGACTTAAAGTGCTAACATTGTCTTGTCTGATTCACCCGTTCATACACACAAACACACACACACACACAGACTCATACACCGATAGCAGCAGCTGCCACATGCCAGCTAACCATCGGAAGCTTTTCAGGGTTTAGTGTCTTGCCCAGGGGACACCTCGACTCGTGGCAGGAGGCGGGGCAATCGAACCACCAACCCTGCAATCCATATGACAACCAACCACCCTACCTGCTAAGCCACCGACCACTGCCGCCCCAACTAAATTGATTATTTCTGTTGTGTTTTTCTTTTCTTTAAAAAGAAAGTGTATTATATACATATTGTGTTTCCTATGTGCTCAGTCACTCTGAGGAGACAGGGCTGGGAAGCTGTGATGGGGAAGTGGGCCAGCGCTCTCAGCAGCCCTCCACTAGAGAGCTCCTTAAAAGGCCTGGAGAGATGATGTCGTGGACTCTTTCCTTATTCCAACCCCCCATATGATTTTTTCTTCCCTCTCTCCTACAGCAGTGGTGGAGAAGCCCTGCAGCTTTGGCCCAAACCCACCATGCACATCAGAGAAACACACGACACTGATGACTTCATTGGGTCTGAAAATAAGGCTTCCCATCCATCATGATGCCTGGAAAGCCTTGTTATGAAGGATAGGATTTCCCGGATTGGGAATTATATTGCCTTGTTGTAGTCACTACTACTTCAACTCAGTACTTCGTTGTATCCTACAGTGTTACAAACAATTGCGGAACTGCGGCAAAGTTCCCCTTTATTTAAAAAAAAAGCAAAGCAAAAGCAGAAATGAGGAGGAAATGCAATATCACGATAGCGACGAAAGATGCAGAAGTATAGTCTTCTTGCAGGTTGTGTTTTGGCCAAGAGTGAAACTTTTTATTTATTTAGACACTACTTTTCCGCAGACATCGGCTGCATCCGTTACATCCTGGAAGCTCTGACCAATCAGAACATGTTAAATAGCTAAATGTCTTCGCACACAGCTGTTGGCCACTCTATTTCGGCAAGCTCGACTAATTTTTTCCATCACAACCCTCACAGCGATGGGGGTCAAGAACCACTTCATGTTCGAAATGCGTGGAAGGGCCAAAGCAGATCCCTTATGCCCCCTTTAACCCCACACACCATCAGTTTTTGAGTTGGCGTTTTTTTTCCCCAGGTGAACCCTCCAGCACACAGCGTGAGTGGGCAACTTCTTCAAACTTTTCCTCACACGGCTTCAATCTCCGAGCCATCTGCTGTAATCTGGGGAATGTTCTCCTCTGCACACTTCATGGACATATATGTACCAGGGCTTTGACATCTTCGCTATTTTTAGCGCCAGACCCAAGCCCGCCACTGGAGAGTTGTTATAATGATGTCACGTAGGCGTTCGAAAATAGATCTGATTGTTTATCTAAGGTTACACTTCCTGGCTGCTTTATGTGCAATGTTTGTTTGTGTTTATTCATCTGTCAAACTCGATATTTCCAGGGGCCGCTTCAGTATAAGGAACTTTTTGTCTTGACCAACATCTAAGTTTTGTCTAGTATTCTCGAAATGGAACACGTTCACATTCTTCTTCATAAAAAAATCAGTTAACGTGGGAATCAAGCCTAGTTGCTTTCATGCCAAGAGTTAAAGGAGATGATCCATGCCACTCTGAATCTGAATGGTAAATATGGAGCAGGAGCCAGTAGCCGATTTGCTTTTATATAGCTGAAGCTACTAGCTAGTAATCGGTTAGATGTTATGGATTCAACAAACAAGATTTAGGCTAACATGTTAATTGGTAAGCATGAGCATAAGTGTTTTGATAGCCTACCTTTGGTAAGGGAGCCAGGCTAGTTGAGCCCCCTGTATCCAGTCAATATGATATATGTTCTGGCTAAATAGCAACTTTACCCTATTCGGAGATGAGTTTGGTGCGAATCCTCTGTTCTACCCCTCTGCAGAAAGGCGAAAAGGCACATTTTGAGTTTAGGGTATGCATACAGTTGAGAGAACGGTCATATTAGCAGTTAGGACATGAGGCTTGGAAAATCAGTCTACCCTTAAAGGCACTAAAAGCCTTGAACTATTGGTATATTTCCAGTACAGTGGAGACAAAATAGGATTGCACTGGTGTATGCTGATCGTGGCAGGAGAATAATGCTCTGCTCTGTCTGCGTTTGGCTGCTAAGATACGAGAAAGGGCAAATCACCCTTTAAAGGAATAGTTTAACATGTTAGATTATTTTTTGCCTCACTCTCCAACTCAAGAAAAGGCTACAGAAACCGCTCCTGTAACTGAACGTGCATTTTTGCATCCTGGTTAGCTTAGCTCAAACACTGATTGTCAAGGGGAGCAATTCAAAAGATAAACTTTACAAGATCACTCAATCTTGTGTGCTTGTTGGGACTTTTTTATTTACCACGTTATGTTCCGCTCTATATTTTTACACTTTATGATATTTTAGAACCAAATAGCCTATTCATACTGGAAAGAAACCAGGAACTTCATCAAAAATGCACGCACAGTTACAGGAGCGTTTCCTGTCGTCTTTTCTTGAGCGGGAGACTGAGGCAAAAAACGAAAATAAAAATGTTGAACTATTATTTTAAGTTGATGGGAGTCATATGTTGTGAACAGCGTCAGTCGTCGCCTTGTCAACACACCTTGCTGTGAGGCCCCATGTCGAGCAGATAACGCAGCTTGAATCAAAGCGCTACAATAGGTCACCCGCAATTGGCAGTTTCCGCAAACACTTTTAGGCTATATACGCTCGGTGTGTCACGTCGTCCAGGACAGGCAGACTACCTCATCCGCAAGCGTTCAGTATGTACTTCATTTGCATTCCTTTGTCTGCGCTGTCTGGACATGGGAGATGAGGGTTGTGAATATTGCCACTAAAACTGCCTTGACCCAATTTATGGTACAGTCTACATTTAAACTACACAGAGGATAGTAGCTCACAAATCAGGCTCCCACCTCTGCAAAAGAAAAAAAACACACACACAAAATGGATATGCATTTGCATCGTCACTGGTAAAATAAGAAGATATCAGGGAATGAAGGTAGATTTAAAAAATGTGTGCTTGAGATTACGTCTAAAGATTTAGTAGAATTAACAATTTCACACCAACCGAAAACATAGTGGTTGGGCTGTCAGCTTGTAAAAGGACACATCAATTTGATTTTACAGAGGTCATCATGCAGAGCATATCGAACAAACACCTCTGCTCAAAACCCTGTGTTCTGCCTTTTCTGAGCAGTGACTGACGGTCACAATTATGTGATTCAAAGCAGTACATTAGTCACATATTTTATTCTCCCCACAAAGGCAAGGTTTATTCTTGCTCATACAGTGTGCTGCAGTGCTGATAATACCGTCAGCTGGCTACATAAAGGGTAATAATCATATGTGGGTGGCTTCACTGCAAGCGGGAGAGTAGCACAAGTAACACTTATCTATTTTTAAGCTTCTGCTTGAGGGCTTCCTTTGTGAAGTGTGGGGATGGGACTTATCTGAACATCATTGCTGCATTTTTGGGTCGGTTAAAAGCTTGATTTTGAATGCTGGACACAAATCTTGACTTGATTTTGTTGATTTATAGACGACCGTATAGACTTTTATAGGTCTCCGAGTGCCTTTCTGAACTGTATTCAAGTGTTAGCAGACATCCCTGGATCAAAGCATTAACCCCTGGCTGAAGCAAATATGATGGATGCGTTCGGCATGGGAAACACTGTATCTATTGTAACTCGTAGTAGATTTTTAGGATTACAGAGGTCGTGGGAGATGAGCAAAGTTAGGGAAACAAGATATACGACACCTGTTAATTGAAACACGAACCTGTACACATGTGAAGTTTTAGGGCCTTGAAGTTCTGCCCATGACAAATGAGATGGTCCGTGACCCTTTGACCTCGGAGAATGCACCCACTGGGTTCGCAACCCCACTGATCGTCCACACTATACGGGGTTGAGTTCAGTTCACAATGTGTAAGCGGTATTTAAAACCCGATAGGGACAAGGCCTTAAAGGACTGAACGCGGGCTCTGTTTTTCCGACTCATGCTCCTTCTCCATCAAGGTGAGTGGAAATAATGAGGGCAGAGGGTTTCAATAGCTAAATCAAGAACTCTAATTTAGGAGAACCCAGGCTTTAAAATGATCTAAGAGATCAATAATGCCAGTAGAAGTATGGGGAGGGGATCCTTTTTAAGTTTTTCGGGGAAATAGTTTTCATGGTACCTCGGATACTGCATTGTAGTACTTGTACTTGTTTCAGAAATATTTAAAAGTTCCTCATAGCACCTTTAAATCGGTCTCCTATTATGACCAATTGGATCTCTCAACCAACTCGTGACTATAGATGTATGGAAAACAATATTTTTTACAAAATGCGTTAGATTTAAAATATTCATGTTACTTATATTTATATATTTTTGACACAATACTATTTTGTTTTAGTTAGTGAGGCAGGGAAATCAGTTAACACATGTTTGACTAGCTGGTGAACATTGGAGCATTTATCACCTAAAAGGACAAAAGATATTTCCCTCAGAGTTAGTGGAGACGAGACCAGAGCTGGCAGGAGAGTGAATATTGAATTAATATTCGTCAAGTGGACACAAAAATAACAAAAATCAAAATAAATGTTAATGCTGCTTTGTATCATGCCTCTCTGGAGTCAATTTAGGAGCGGATGTCTTCACGACGGGTACAGACATTGAGCAATAACTCCCATGAACATATGGCCATGTGAGGACTCTTTTAAGACTTTGAAATAAATGTGAACCTATCCTTTACAGAAATTCTAGCCTGGTGATTTATAATCTTATAATCACATACAGTATTCGCCGTAATCTTGGTCATCTATATGAAGGCATAGGACATGCTCATCTTCATCTGGCAGGAACATGATATTTATTTTTGACAGCACAAATTAATGGTCTCTTTTTTTCTCTCCGTGGCTTGCTTGCATAGCCGGATTGATTCATCATAGCTTTTTAGCTCCAACCCATTACAGGCTTCAACGCAGCTCCAGATTTTGGCCTATTATTAGCCTCATTTCTCCAGGAAACAAGGTCACTCAAATAGCCTAGTCTTATTAGGCTGTCACACTACTCATTTGGCCTTAAAGAAACACACGTCCCTAGAATCAAATTAATGCGTATCATACGCTATATGCCCACTTTGCATTTGCACATACCACCATACATTTTAATCTAATCAATCAAACATCCATTGTTATCGAGCTAGCATATTGGCCCGGGTATTGAAAAGAGCAGCATATAGTGATGCTCCAGCTACACAGCCCTTTGCTAAGTGAAAGCCCCTGCCCTATTTCTGTCCGGGGGTCACGGCTCAGCTGTTGTCTGGGAGTGGATCACCTCATGAACTCCCCAACCCCTTCACTATCTTTCCCTGCCAGTGCCATGGCCCTGCACCCCAGTTTTGGATGCACGCTGCTCTTGCTAAAAAAAATGGTCTCCTCATGTTAACAGACTGCCAGGTGCGACAGATTATTTTGTCGACCTGGTATTTTTTCCTCCATAGCTATCCCGATCACATGTGCAGCGAGCGTTGCATCTGTCAAATGTCACAAATTCTCTGAGATGGCATGGAGAGGTTGCATTTCAGCCCTGATCCAAATATGAAAATTGTGTATTAATTGGGCAATAAACACTCATTGCACGGAGTTAGTGCAATGCTTGAATCTATTTTGTTCCAGTGAGTAAAGGGGGATTAACAGTGCATAAACACACACAACGAGGAACTCCAGACACAAGCATGTCAAGTAGCATTCACAGCTGAGGAGAAGGCCACAGCAGCATGTGACCATTGGCCATATCAAATTGCTATTATTATTCGTCTGTAACCATCCGACCCCCTTCTTTACCCCACCTGCCTCTCCTCTCCTCTCCTCTCTCTCCTCTCCCTCCATCTGTCTGTCTCTGTCCTTCATTTCCCTGCCTGGATCGGCCATGGACAGAGTCTTTGAAGCCCCGGGTGACATTGAATGTATACAGTAGGTGGACAGGAGGAAGTTACACACATAAGCACCAACAACACACAGTCAAATTGAGGCCCTGTTCATTAGTGTAGTACTGCATACAATTGGCTCTGAATTCTCGGATGAACTCTTCCAGGAAGAATATTTTTATATTCAACCTGGATTTCCACTGTCTCTCGAACCACTAACCCTCTCGTTCTACCACAGGCCAGGACAAGCTCCGTAATCCACTGGTGACTAATAGGCCTTTCACACCGCCGCAAAATCGGAGCTAGTTCTGGGCTTGTTCGGAGTTAGAGCCAGTGTTTTGGTTTCACACCGCCAGAGAGCCTGCTCCGGGCCGTAAAAACCGGGGGAACTCATACCCCAGGATTGAGCAGGGTTTGATAAGAACTGCTTGCGCGAACGGTTGGGGGAGGGATTATCCTGACCAACCAGAGCAACTCAAACCTCATGCCCGCCATATTTAAAAACACCGCTACTACGAGACGTAAACATAACATAATTACCGAACGTAGCGATCAAATTGACCGGCGAGAATACGCTGTATGGGTCCTGTTTGCTTAAGAAAGCAAAGCGAGAGCCAACAAGTGTAAAAATAAGACGTATTCGCCGCTGTTGTTGTGCTTAAAGCTAGCGGTAGCTTTAGCGTTAGCCACAAGAGCAGCGGCGTCGGGTGACGTACACACACGTTTACAGTGACGTCATGACGTTGCTCTCTTGCCGGCTCCATGGCTGTCTCCGGTCGATGTGAAACCAACCGGTTCATAACTGGGATAAGGCTGTAACCAGTTTTGAACTGACCCCAACACCAGCCTGGAACTGACTCTTGGTTCATTTTGGTGTGAAAGGCCTATAAAGGGGCCGAGCCGGCACTATCAGAGCTTTTCTCAACATCACTTTTTTAGACATCCCTCTGATAACATCAAAGTGTGACTATTTATATCTTACTCGATAGCTAGTTGCTGTCTGGACCCGTAAATTGGGGGTTGGAGATGAGTGTGTGAGTGTCACAGGCGCCAACAACAGGCTTTGGGTGACACGGGGAGCATGGGAGCAGGGAGTCTGGCTTGTCTCAGATGGGGCCGAGTTGTCCGCACCTCAGCAGTCACCCCCTCTGTGAGTGCTGCTTGTCTGGGTATCCTGCCCTGACATGCTGGTGGATATGACTGACTGGATACAGTTACTGTATGGAGTTTCCCATAGTCTGGTGAAAAAGTTTTGGTTTTTGGAAGGGAGATATCAATACAGTCTAGACTGACACCATTGATAACTGTTCTGATACGCAATCTTTGTTACAGGGTTCCCACATGTTTACCATTGAATTTTCAAAACCGGACTTTTCCATTGTAAGTAGGCGCCATTGTACCCCAAAATGTCTAGCTATTGATAATAAATTCCAAAATTCAGTAATGAAAAACTGAAAGAGAAAATGTTTGACTATACAGACTGAGGTGTGATAGGAACCTCCAATATTATGTAACAGAGGTGGATCATTTTGACTGAAATATGTGGAGGGCCAATAATATACGTGTATATGCCGCTATATAAACATACAGTTGCATATAGTCTAACTTTATTTCCTACAATTCTCTTTGAATAGCCCAATCAAAATGTCATTCATCCTTAGAAGCACACACACAATCAAACCACTGATCTCTTCCTTGTTTCCAGTTGTATTTCCTGAACACTTGACTTGGTCGCCTCATCTGCTTTCACAAACGACACCAGAGAAGAAGTCCCTTCGGAAAGCACTCAATTAGAGCTGTAAACACAAGCTTCCTCTTGGGGATCAGTCACAGGTGCTGAGGGCCCGGACGGTGATGTCACACGGCCGAGGACACGCCCACATCGAAACAAGACTTTTTGGTCTGTCAATGGGTTTTAATCAGCTCGTTCTGGCACGTCTCAGCCACTGAATACAAACAGTGAGAGTGCGCCAGGGCAATTTTGTGGTATTAATACACTTGAATCACTCTTTTATCCTCTCGAGGAAACAGGAACAACAGCAAACAGTCAGTGGAGAGATCAAAGTGAGGGGTAATGAAAGACAGGAGCTTTTTTTTTTCTTCTCTCAGAGTCTCATGACACATACTGTAGTCACGGCGACGGCCTGTCAGAGGTGAGGCCGACAAATGATTTTCCTTTGTGTTGTATAATAATGTATTTCCTGCCGAACAGCATAACAAATCCTGATGCATCCTCTGGCCATGCATTCATTCCCACCACAACTATTTCTACTGATTGCAAGTATCTGCAGGTAGTGTAGCCAACCGTGTTGCAAAAGTCATGTTACAGACACTTTCATGTAAAACAAAAGGTTAGCTAATTAAATGTCTTCTTTGTAGTATCCTCACTAAAACAAGCCACGGTTAACTTTCTGACATCACTGAGGTAAATACAGCTGCAGTGGGGGGTATGGCAGGACGCATAAACAGGATGTATTACTGTACATCCGAGATGTTTGTTATGGTGTTAAGTCGAGTTTGCAGACATACATGTTAAGAGTTTCCATGCCTTTGGCGCAACAGGAGGCCCCCACTCTTGCAAAACTACATTGTTGACATTGTAGATTTTAAGCAAACTGCACGGAGAGCTTCGCAAAGTTTAAGAATGCACAACACCAGTGGGGAACATTCATATCCCTTCGGCTTCTTTGCAATTTTTATCCTGATATATAAACAGAATACCTGACAATTAAAAGCGTTTTTTTGGTAGAACTAAAATATGTTTTCATTTTGATTTTAAGGAATTTGATTGGATATATTTTAGAAGTAATGACAGAAATTGTGCATGGCATTTGAAATTAGCTTTAGAATGGACTCATTTGATTATATAAGATAGGACTAAACCTTTACTGAAATCTAAAGGCATGTGTGCTCACATAGAGCCTAATATTTAAATAGTATGAAAAATAAATGTTATTTGTTCAAAATAACCTCTTGAAACAACAGCTTATTCAACATCTGCAGCCCAAAAGCGCACTTGTTTAGCAGACAGATACAGGAAAGACAAGACATACACACAGTACACTCTCATTCCGCTCAGCTGGGGTTGGATGTAGCCCACATGGCTGTCATTCTCCCATAAGGTCGGCCCTCTAGCAGCTTACACATCACTTTCCCTCCAAGCCTCCTGATATCAGCAGCACACTAAAGCCTCTGCCTAACAACTTCCTGACACTGACGCCGTCGGTGTTCCACTATCCCATATGAGTCAGTAGAACCACAGTCAATTCCCATGACATTTTGGGTAACATTAAGGGATCACTATCAGCTGAGCAGCTCCGTTCTCTCTACGTCTTAACCTCTGTGTGTTCTGGCTCTATAAAGTCCCCTCATGCCGCAAACCCAAAGTCTCATTTAGTCAATTTGCAGACAATAAATTATCTCAGATCTGTCCACATTCAGTTTTTGGTGACTTGATGAATATGGTACTGAAATGAGAAAAATGGGGGTAGTGTGATTTAAAAAAAAATGTTTTTACAATGGATCCATGGTCACAGTTGTGTAAATGTTTTTCAACCAGGATTCGTGCTCACGCAGCTAGTTATTCAGGGATGTCAACTTCAAGTTCAGTAGGTGGGTGGTATCGTATCAAGCAGAAGCATGTTTTAAAATGTCTTTAAAACCCAAGAATAACATCATTATCAATTCTAATGACACCTCTATTTAAAAAAAAATAAAAAGTTTAAAAAAGAGTGGTTGCATGCTTCGTACCCACAACTTGCTTATGAGGAGGCAATACCGCACCCCCTGCCGTGTACACATGGGTGTCTGCCAACAATAACACAGGGTGGTGCCAAAATAAAAAAAAAACACTTTATGCCTGGCCACAGTGTTTTTACTCCAGGTTGAGCCGGACCACCATGGAGCTTGAGTCCACTAGACATTCCCTAGCACCTCAAGTGTTACCAATCAAATCATTACAGGTACTTTGTGGGTAAGGAAGGCTTTTATTTGCCCTCAGTGAGCAACTTGTTTTTATAAGACGTAAACTCAACACGTTACATAGGACATAGTTGGAATAGTGATTTCAATTGGTGCGTTCATGTGTGGAGGAGAAGGGGAAATACCTCTAAAAAGAAAGTTTGTTTAGGTTGCTTGGCTAAATGTCATTTCCTGAAACAAAAATAACAAAGGTAGGTCAGCTGTCATTAGAATAAAGAAAAGGAAATACACTAACTACTAAGAAAAACAGGAGTCATGCAGGAGGGACACCAGTTCCTTGTAATAATAACAATCTAAAAAAAGGACTTAATTATAAGGGAAATGCACGTCAACTCTATTAATTCTATAAACATGAATACGAGAATTTGAAAACTGCGTCATGCAAAAATAAAGGCAATAGACATATGCATTTATTATACATTGCTTTGGATAAAAGCATCAGCTAAATCTTATATAATGTACAGTTTTGGTTTTCATTGTCCACCTGTGGAAAAAAAATGTGTAGAACGAATATAGGGTACAACTCAGTTGTACAAGTGCATATGGCATCGCTGGATGAAGCCCATTGAGTCCCATTTAATTGGGTGGCAGCTGCCCAGGCCACCACAGGGTAACCACAGGGTAACCACAGGGGCATATGTGTTTGTGTGTATTGTTGGGTAATATATGAAAATGACCTCATAAACCATTTCACTTCAGTGATGACAACATGATTTTCCTTTCTTTACGCCCCTTCTGTATAGTTTTCCAGTTCCTTAGAAAATACATTGTCACCAATTGTGCCTTCAATTTGCTATACATGATTGTTGTAATTCAATTATTTTGTTAACGGAAACATGATTGAGAATAAACTCACAAAAGACAACATGATTGTAAATATCTTTGCATCATTTTAAATGTTCATCACTGACCGTTAAAACACCTTGTCCAACATCTCCTGCTAACAACTGAGACATCTCCATGACAACTGAGCAAGTAAATGGACCTTGAATTTGTATGTTTATTGATGGATAGTTTGATACCCTATATTATTACAATAACAAATTACCCTTGTTATATTCGCTGATAAAGTGATAAATATTGTGGTTAAACTGATGGTGAACTTTGACCTCTACTGTGAACCCAGTATTCTCACAATAAACAAGAGTCTATACAATATAAAATGGAGCAATAAATATTTGGTATAGATCTTGCTACTGTAGGCTACCTAACAATGCCTCTGTCTCTGAAAAATGCTTGCGAGCTAGATGAACGTTATGTAATATTCTCTCATGTCTTATTTGGTGTTCACAGTCAGTCTGTAAGGGATTACCCTCCTCACATTTTTTTTCTTTTAAGCTTTATTGAACAGAGTATCCATTTACAAATAGAGCAGAGATGTGCTCAACAAGGGTAAGCAAAATATAATACACATTCAAATAAAATATGAAACAGATAATATATTTAATGAAAGCTAGTGTGTGTTACATTCAGAGTAAGTAAAAAACAACACATAAAATAAAAAAATATAAAAGTATTCGTTTTTGTACTTTGTTATTTAGTTCTTGGTATAATTAGAGAGTTGTATTGCCTGTGTTAATAAGATTAAGATATTTAATATTAACTTTAAGATCACATAAATAAAATAACCAATTAAATTGTAGGTATCTAGTAATTTCCCATGAACTCACAATCTTCGAAGTATGTTATTACATTTTTACATTTAATTTTACTATTAGTAGCCTATTTTGTTACCCTGCTACTCTCCCCTCCAAGAGTAGCCATAATCGGCTGATGATGACGTTATACTGCAGCTCCTGAGCTCTCAAATCTCGCGAGATTTAGGATAACAATCCAGACGCCCTCTCTCTCTCGCTTGCTCTCTCTCGGTTCTCCCCCCCTTCTCGCCACTCGCCAGCCCTCCCTTCCCACGCCCCAGTGCGCTGCTGTGGGGATAGTGGCACTATAAAGTATATCCTCTCTCGGAGAAAGATAAGAAGCCCGAGACAGGAGGGGGATGAAGATGGCGGACGCCAAGCAGAAGAGGAACGAGCAGTTGAAGCGATGGCTAGGCTCGGAAACGGACCTGGAGCCTCCCGTGCTCAAGAAGAAGAAGACGAAGGTGAAGTTCGATGATGGCGCCGTGTTTCTGGCCGCCTGCTCGAGCGGCGATACCGAGGAGGTGCTCCGTATGCTCGACCGGGGCGCTGACATCAACTACGCCAATGTAGACGGTCTCACCGCCCTCCACCAGGTTTGTGTTATAGCCTCCTCCTGTGTTTGTGTGCGTGTAGGTGTGTGTGTGTGTGTGTGTGGCACTGCTTTCACCGGCATAGTTGGACACATATATCGGCTTGTTTGGCGCAAGCTTCGCCCTGGATTTGAACACCTGTCAAATGGAAGCCATTCTCATCCCGTTGTTTACCTACTATACCTATAGCACACCCGTACTTCTCGATGCATAGTAGCTTTCTACAGATGATCACATCGGGCTTATCTTAAAACCTCTTAAAGGGGGAGTGAGTCCACCTTTAATGCATGAATTAGAACAAACTTGGTCAAGATGTGTATCCTCTTATGCATGAAAGTTGGAGAGTTGTTCTACTATAGTGATATGTACTCAACAAACAATGATAAAGTATGTGAAAACGTAGAATACTACAATCTACAAATATTTTAATATTAACAATATAGAATCCACTATGCTGATGTGCCACTATCCCATCAAAACCCTCAAGAAAACAGCTTTCACATGGCTGTACACTGTAGTCACCACTATGCACGAAAGGACCAAAACAGTGCTTTATGTGAATGCTGTTTCAATATTGCAATCTTCACTAAGCAGCAGAGTTAAAAGAGTATCTTTCAATAGTACTTTCCCCTCCTAAGTTAACCAGCCTGGATGTATCCTCAGCCAGTGGGTGCAGGATAATTGCTGCACTAGTTCTTATCTTTTTGCTGTGAATTATATTCAAGTCCATGATTCAGTGATAGTGTTGGATAAAGTTATGCTAGGAGCTTTGTTTGAATGTTGTCATTAATTGACACTATCATCCAGGGTCAAATGAATCCCCACGACCATGGCTATAACTTGGCTAGCAGTTAAAAAATAAACTTAATTTGCTACGCTTTACAGATGAACACATTGGCTTATCTCTAAACTTAGTTTTGTTATACTTGAAACCAAAGCAGTGCTAAATGTTCTTGCAGTTGTCAGTTGTGCAATCTAGTTAAAAGCCTCCCTTTCTTTCTGTAGTACCTTCACCCTTTCGGTAAACTAGCTTTGATGTATAATGGCTGTACTGCTGCTTTTCCGATGGGTTATTTATTTTATGTTGTCAAGCCCAAAGCCTCCAGTGTTTATTAACCATTCAGTGATATTGTTGGTTATAGTAATGTTGGGAGCTTTACGTTAATGTTGCCATTGGTTGACACGCTCATACAGGCTAAAATGAATCTCACAAGGCTGTTTATAACCTCGCTACTAAAGAAAAAGTCGTTTTGTTGATGTAACCCTCCACCGGGGCTGCGACTACTCTCTGGAGGAAGCAGTGTTCGTTTGAGATAACGTCACTCGGTTTTGGAATAAAGTTGTCTTTGCAAGGCCTTTACTGTGTACCACAATTACTATATGCCCAATGTAGTTGCCAGAAGTGTTTTCTATACTAGTTAAAGGGTGCTGTTGACGTTGTAAACATCGGTGAATTGTAGGCTAACGCTACATTAGCAGGAGATGCTATCAGTCGTTAGCTGTTTTGGACGTTTAGCTAAGGTTAATTCATTCGTTAGCCACTTTGACAAACGACGTCAACATGGCCATTTTTGTCTCCAAATTTGAAGTTGGCGACGTATGAGTTGTTTTTTGTTTTAACCCGAAACGTATGGGTGTCAGATACTTTGCTCTTTGGCTGTAATGTCAGCGGTGCTAAGCTAAGTATTTGCCCGCTAACCACGGTAGCTACATCTCCTAGCCTGTGTGTACTCTGAAAGCCTAATAATGAAAATGGCTGTCGGTAGTCAGTCGGTAAGCCCAGGTGCTACCTTTTTGAATGTGTGAAACTTTTTGAAACCAAGCACGGCCCCATGTGTGATTTATGAGGCTCACAAAACAACCGTCAAATGGTTGAAATAATATGATAGCTTGGTGCAGTACAGAAAGGTGATACAGATGTGTACTGTAGCCTACTATTGCTTCAATTTAGGCTTCAGGCTACTTCTTTATAATTTGTGAATACGTCAGTCTAGTTTATGCATTTGTATTGTCTTCAAATGTTGCTCTGTCCATTTTCTGCTCTACTCCAGATTTGACATAATTTCTCTATTTACTGTTTATGAAATAGTACCTGGAAGATATGTTATGTTATGGCACTAGTCTACTGTCAATTGTTACTATAATCTTATTCAATTGATATGCTTGTGTAAAGCAATGACATACTATTTTTTAGGTTTTAAGTGCTTACTAATTGTACCTTTTTTAGGTAGTGAACACAATATAGTGAAATATTTGACAAAGTTGTATCGACATTCAAGTTATGTGTCTGTGCCTTAATGGGCAACACGGCTGTAACTTTATTATGAACACATCATGGTTCCAGTTTTTGCTTGTAGAAACACTTAGTAATCATTACATCAGAAGGGTTTCTTCCTTCACCCATTTGTTTAAATAGCATGTACTGAAATGTTCTAAGGATTAATGAAGTAATCCTTACATTAAACATTACAACACTAGCATAGATTTTCAGTGATGTCACCTCATCATTACTCATGCCCACATGTCTGGTCTGAGTAAGCCTGCATACAGCTAAGTTCAGCACCTTTCTACATGGTGTGTTTGTTGTCCAATACTTCACCTATAAAGAGTTTTAAAAGCAAGTTTTGTGAACTAGGTCATCGGCTTTATTTTAAGATGATGATTTGATTTTGCGTATATTAATGGTGTTGTTAAATCAAGCATTCTTAGTGCTCCGTCTGCTATGATTAAATCTTGATTTAGCATACCCCCCTGCGCAAACTCATTGTGTGGAAAACGTTGCCTTTTTTTCGGCCGATGTCCAGGGATGAGCTTGAGTGAGGAAAGAATTTGATACGCAGTGCCGCTCTCCGCACCTAACCATCTCTGGAGACGAGAAGCTGTGTGTGTGTTTTTGTTTGTGTGTGTATAGTAGGCCAGCATGCAATCCTGGGTTTTTGAATTCTTATAAAAGAGTTCAAGAAGCCGGCAATAGAGATTTGTCTTTATAGTGCTTATCCAATAATTGCAGTAAGCTGATGTGGGTTTGCTTAGATAAGTTGAGAAGAGAATAAATAGCACAATTTTATGAAAATAAGTTTTGTATTATAGATAATAAGTTGGTGGTCATTTCGACAATATAATTTTTTTTTTTTTGCAAGAGCCTGCACTTCCCTACTCTATTGAATGGCTGACCTCTGGCTTTGTTGTGAAGTGTGTCATGTTGTTACATGAGAGTTCACTCCTCACTTAGTGCAGCGATATCTCTGACTCCCCAAAGCTAGTGACTAGTGCAGGGTTATAAATACCACTGCCACAAGTTCCCCTAACTGGGTTTCAAGAGATGATACTAAGTTTGGGTGTTAGTCAGAGTCTGTAACCTTGCTTTGTAGTGCAGCTCGGGCATATACATCTCAAATTTAGGCTAAAAGTGGTCTCTGTCAGTTATGGAACTTCTCTTACTTTAAAAATTACTTGTTGCAGAAGGACCTGTAAATATGTTCTCTGATCAACGTCAATCACTCAATCAATCAACCTTTATCCATACTTGAGAGATCATTGAAGACTGACAATCATTTGCAATTACAAAGCGCTAGAACCGTATCGGAATAACTGAATTGATGAAACAAAAAGAAAGTTAACAAGAGACAGTGATGTTAAATGACTGCAATTAATAATGACATGAATGACAAATACAATAAGAGTTATTTAAAACAATCGCAAGTAGTATTTGGCAGGTTTAAGCTAACATGTCTGAATTTATGATGTGATTCACGATGAAGAAGAACATTACCAACCCTCTAGCACACATGGATGCTGTTAGGGAAGACTTTTTTTTTTGAGAATTAACCAATAATAATAATTATGTAACCTCTCCAGTTTTTGACACATGCAAGAACCCCAGAGTGAAGAGTGCTACATTTGTGTAGGTTTTGTAGTTTTTAAACTAGAATTTCCTTCTCAGCGTTTACGAGATTGGTTCAACTGAAACCCAGCTGGCATGGCTTCAGGTGTATGTATCGGTAAAGAGGAGGCACACAAGTGAATGAGAAGGGGGCTCCCTCCGTAGTAGACAACAAGTGGAGATTCCAGACCCGGTCGGCTAAACTCGTCTTGAGAGGGTAGCATTCCAAGTCCTGTCGCCGTCGTAGCCCGTCGCATTCCTCACATGACAGTCGCTGGAAACCATGGCAAAGAGAGAGAGCAGCAGAGCAGACATTCCTCAGCTGTCACCTAAGCCCCTCCCCTCCAGTCATTCTCTCTCTCTCTCTCTCTCGCCCATACAATGCCAAGGCCCAGCTGACTGAAAGAGGGTTATCAGGCTGGCTTTTTATCAGTTGTAGATGTAGTCCACAAGCATGTTGTCTATACACTTTAAGTCATTGGACTCAGTTTACCATTCTGAAGTCACAGTCCATAGCTACAACACTCTTTACTGTTCCCTATATGAGAAGGTTGGTTCCCCCTCTCTTTAAATGAGACTTGAGAAACATTGTTTTTTATTGATATTTAAATCCATCATATGTAAACAACCACTTTATATCTCTGCTATGCTCAATCGGAATACTGAATCTTATCGTACCCGTTCTAGTGATCTGCTCCAACAGCTCTCGCTCCAACCTAGGAATGACTGCCTTTTCTTTTGTAGTGCTCCAAATGCAAAAGCAGTTGAAAAATGAACCACTATGGGCCATTTGTGGTATATTTAGAGTACGTTTGCTGAATTATCTCACTGTAACTGCTTTAGCTGTATTTCTTGCTCACGTATAGTATTATACCCCATTTTATCCTATTCCTTGTTCCTTATTTCATTACGCTTGTTTATTGTCTTTCCTCTTGCTCGTCGTCACTGTAAATAAGAGCAACTTCAGTGTATCACGAGTTGAAATAAAGATCATTGTAATGAATTGAATTGTACCGTTGCCCACCGAGCTCCATCAAGACAATTAGGGTAGCGTAGAGGTAACCAGGGCTTGTCGCTTCAACACAAGGAAATCTCTCCACACACACACTGACTGACCCACACCTGAACCTTTTGCACTTATGTGTCCTTTGGCCAGGACATACGGAGGGCGACAGGACTCCGAGCTCAGCTTAACGTGTCAAGAGTCGGGTATTAACAATGCCTCGGCTCTGTTGACATTACACACCCTCATTATGGCGCTCTCTCTCTCTCTCTCTCTCTCTCTCTCTCTCTGTAAAAGTCCTATGAACATTATCTTGCCGCTGCCGTCTCCATGACAACGACTCGGGGAAGGTTGTGTTGGCTGCTAGTCACTTGTGTGTTGGTGGATTTGCATGTACAGAGAGTGGGAGTTGCATAACAGGCCGAGCACAGAGAGAGAGAGAGACGGAGGGACAGAGGGAGAGAGTCATTGGCAGGGCTGCTCAGCTGTTTGAAATGAGAAATCCACTAAATGAATCTTGTAATGGAACAAATACAGCGCATGTGGTGGAAGATGTGAATCAATAGGTTTGTTTTCATCAGTCATATCAACACATTACATCATCTTTTCTTTTGAAACTTTCTATTTATGGCTATTTTTTCACATTAACCAAACAGTGGACAAACAACTTAACATAATATATATGACTCCCAGATCTGCTGACCGACCAAGGATTAAACATTTTGAGGGTGAGATGTAAAGGCATGATGCTATTTTTGGTTTTCAGCAGCTTGTGGGCATTCTGAAAGGGTGTACAGAAACAACAGCATGTGGCTCCAAATCTATGAAAATAACCCCAGGTGACAAAGCAATACTCTTTTGCATGTAGGTTAAATAGGGAACCCTATAGATATTCGCTATGTATATGCCGCTTTTTGATATGTTCGTAATGAAAAATCATATCCCTGGAGCTAGTGAAATCATTTGCATTCAGGTAGTTCTGAGAGGGAGATGGAAGCTTTTCTTGTTGCAACTTTTTTTTTTAATGGAGATTAGCATTATTGAATTCTTTATATTAACTCAAGATCCAGTTAGTACAGACACCACTTAGCATGGCTTAATAGTATAGGTGTGTTGTCCGTTATTTATTTGTCAATAACTTATACATGTTTTTTATAGGAGTTGATGGAATTAACCAGGTCGGTATATCTTTCTTTTGTCTTCACACCTCAGCTGTTTATTCACACACGGCAAAACACAACCACAGCAGCCCGCTGTCCTACATCTGCTTTTTCAACCCCCACCTGGTGCCCTGTTACCATGGTGACCTTATGGTGTATATAACCCACATTTTGTGCCTAACACAGGTTAACAAGTCTAGTGAATTATTACCCATGTGTCACTCTCTGTCCATGTAGGGTCTGCCACAATCTATCAGGGTTCGACATAACGTATAGCCCGATGGCCCGGGGCCAGTAAAATCATATGCAGGGAAAGTTGATTGGCCAGTCACTGTCCCGCCCGGGCCAGTGACTGGCCAATCACAGTTCAGTATCTTTTTGTAGACTATATCATGGTTCATTGAAATGCGCGTTGAGAGTCGGAATGAAAGCAGTGTTTATTTAAGACTCAATATAATAAACCTAATATAAAATATATTTTTTAATGAAAGGCCAGTGGACAACCGATGCGTGGGCGATTTGACAGGCGGCCGGGTGCACTCTCGCTCCGTTGGCAGAGCTGCCTACCGTCCGCCTGCGAGTCGACAAATCAATCGACTTGCTTTGCCCCCTTTCTTTCTTCCCACAGCAGAGGTTGAGGTGCAGAAAATGATAACTGCGCTTTTCCTTTATCTGCCGCCGTAATGTTACAGTATTTGCATCCAAGCCCCAATGGTAATACAAATGAGAGGCGTTATTTAAACGCTGTGAATGCGTCTCCGGTGATTGTGTCGGTTGTAGACAGAAACGAACGGAGGGACTCCGCTCACTGTACAGTTCCTATAGTCGCGCAGTTTGGCACTGTGTTTTCAGGCTCGAGACATTCAATCAGATCGCGGAAGTCTTTCCCATTGAAATCGCTAACGGGGAGAATATCCCCGGTTATTATTTTAGCCACAAACCACAGTTCTTCTGCGCGGCGGCTCACTCACTCGCTGGCGAGATCACACGGTGAAACGCTGCTGTGATCGGACGAAGGCATTGTGTGTTTCTAGTGATTTAACGTCATAGTCTTAGACGAGCGTTTAACTTATGCTGCATATTTTGCACTGCATTGTTTTTTATCAATAGTTTGAAAAAATGGTCCCACACCGGACTCTTATGTGAAGCTGACACTTCATGGAGAAGTGACACTCCTGCAGCGCGCTCGCATACACGGTGAAATCTCCCAAAAAAAACGGCATAACCCACTGATTTTCGGATTTCTATTCTATTTTTAAAGTCAACTTGAGCGCAAGTGGAAAACCGGTCATTCGGTCGACACATTCACATCCCTAATGCTTATAGAGAAAGTAATAAAAACAGCCTACCACACCACAAAGAATGATCAGACCTTCATCTCTTATTTTTTTTTTAAATATTTGAACATGACTTCTGCAGGTGAACTATTCATTAAACCTCCCAAATTCAAGAATAAAAACAACCATCAAACTACTGGACTTTAAAATACTGGCCCACTCTTTCAACATACTTTCAGTTGTAGGCTTCTAATTCAATATGTTTGCCTGGTTTTATATTATGTGTATGAGCAATATCAACATTTCATATAATTAACTAAAAGAAAAATAACCAAATCTAAAGGGAATATCTATACTGTTACAGTATAGATATTCCCTTTAGATCTGGTTATTTTTCTTTATTTTTCTAATACAGGTATTATAATTATTGACACTAAATTATGAATAAAAAAAAAGTGTGTGCAGGGCCAGTGAAAATATACAAGGGGCCAGTAAAACTCGGATCCACTGGCCCGGCGGGCCAGTAGGAAAAAAAAGTTATGTTGAACCCTGTCTATTCTTTAGGCACGGCGATTTTGACAGCAAGATCTATTGACCATTGTTTGTAATTCAGCACATGGCACCACTGTGTTTTGGTGTGTGTGTATGGGACTATCTGTCATGTGTTTGCTATTTATTTAGTTGGCTTTACATACAGAACTAGCCCTGCTTCTATAACCAGCTATTTAATAAGTGGGTAGATGGGCTTTAAAGTTGGCAGTATAATCTCATCATTAAAATATCATTGGGATTGCAATGATGAGTTACTCCAGTATTTAAGCTGTAACAGGATCTTCGTGCCAAACTCTTAATGTCCACACTGTCTTCAGGCATTTGATATTTGCCCATTTTAAAAGCTGTCTGCTCTCACATCCCTTTTCTTGTAAAAGGTTGCACAAGGCTCCCAGGTTCTTTGTCTCAAGCTTAAGGCCATAGCCGTACAGTATCAGTCACTCATGCATTTCCTAACATATCGCAGAATATATTAAGATGCAACTTAATAATTCATGGACTGGAATTCTAGACTGTCTTGATTTGTATACTTCTTTGTCTGCTTTGTCGAATAGGAAACTGCCAATCCTCCTTGTATATGATTGGCTATTGTCATGTTTTGTTGTTGCTAATTGCAGTACGATTGGTTCCGTTTAATACACACTCAGGAGACTAATCATAATTTAATTGGATTATATTCGTATGGAGCCTCTTGGTGCTACTATTCATAAGATTTTATGAATGATCGCTTTCCTAAAACCGCATTGAAGTCTTCAGGCTACAGTCGAGGAAATATTAATTGCATCATGAAAATTATTCACCACATGAAACAAGACAGGGCTCGCAGAAGGAAACTGTGAGCTATCTATTGAGTTCAAGCAGATGGCAGGAGGAGGAATATTATAATAGGGACACAAGAAAGGGAGTGTGTCTGGATCAATATGGATTAAAGCCAACCCAGCCATTATACAGGAGCGGCAACGGTAGTAAGATGAACAGTTGCGGCTCGATTTGAGGAACGATTACGGATGTCATGAGAACCGATACTATTTATACTAAAGTTTTGTAGTGTGCCTTTTTAAATGCAAAATTAAGATGTGTTTTTTTAATTTATTGGTTGAAGGCTTCATGCCACTGTTGTTTTTTTTTTAAGTTTGAAGTCTATGGGATTTTTTTTTATACTCTAGTTGTATAGAGATGGGTATCGAGAATCGTGGAATTTTACTGGTATTGTTATCGACTACTACATGTCTGTTGTTGTGACATCCCTAGGTTTATCACATGATGTTTTGACAGCCACTACCACCTTGTATCCCTTTTTAATAATCAGCTGCTTTGTTGTGAAGTCGTTAAACGTTTTGTTTAACGCCTTTACACACAGGCGCCAATGTACGTCTGTGTTATCATGTGCCTTTTGGGTGTTTTTTTAATCATGCTGTCTGTGTGTGTATTGTGGATTCACTGACATGAGATAAACAAGACACCCTTGATTTAACCTCTTACATAGAAGGATAGGTCATCACATGCACTGCTGAATTCCGGTATGCTGTGAATCACGGTTAGTGCTATTGTAAGTTAACCTCGGCGTGCTGCATGACTTGAGAGGCGTTAATTTTAGAATGGCTATCACACAACATGTATATTTTACCTGTATGTAATTGGCAGGTCTCTCCTCGTCTAGCTGGCTTTACGCACTGTTTTCATTCAGCCGTTTACCAACCCCGTAATCAACGGCAGGAAGTCCCTGTGGTGTTTTTACGCACCAATGCCTTTTGCAACACGCCAGGTCATCTGCTGATTGTGACATGTCCATGTTGTTTGTCTTGCACACTGTGTCACCGTGACAAAAACATATTTTATTTTGAAAATCCACTGTGTAGGATAAATGGGTTAGAAGGACCATCAAAGTCTATTTGTAAAGGCAGTAAAAATTAAATACACATAGTTTTTCTTCAGATGTGAACCCAATCCAAATTTATGAGTGTATATAAAACATCCATAGAGGACATATCATGCCAGGGTAAATGGATACATATAAATTTGACTGGTCAGTATATCTGTACATTGAACTGTTTTAAGGCCAGGTGGTGCAGGTGAATAGGGTAAAACATTTGAACTTATTGATATCATCATGCAACTTTGCCAGTTGATTACTTACATTAAAACAATAACTATTTTGGAATATCATTTTGTTCGGAGATGTTTGAATAAAAAACTAAAAATTCATTTATGATGGTTATGGGCTATAGGAGAAATATACACATGCTATCAAACAAGGTTTAGTAGAGTAAACGCGTACCATTTTTTTATATTTTGGACCTTTTTATAATACTAGTGTGAAATAAATCTCAAAATTGAGCAGTGCTTGTAAAAACATGTATGTTTTTTGCCTGCCGTGTCTCACCTTTTTAGTGGAATAATGCATAGCTGGGATAAAATACCAGAAGCATCCCCCCCCACCACAGGCTCTGGAACACAGTAAAGGTTGTCTGAAGTATTTCATATGAGTGTTTGCTGCAGGTTGGAACTGGTTCACCTGGGGTCGTAAGGAGGAGAATTCCTCTGCTGCCACGTGTATATATAAGAGCTGGGCTGATTTGACGGCATTAACACAGACATGGAATCGACCCTGGCCATTTAATGTGACAACGAGTACTGTTTAATGTGAATTGAAGAAAATGGCTGCCATGTTTTATCTCATGCATTTTGGTGATGATCAGCCATACATAAGGTTGTACCGGATATCATCGCATTGTGGATAAAGTTTGACAGGCTAATGACAAATAACATGGAAGCATAATAATAATTGCCTGTTGAACTTCTGGTATAAAGGAACTTACCAATTGCCTTAACAAACTAATACCCATCACATCAATTGCTTTTCTGTCTGCCCTGTCACTTTTCCACAACCGTACATAATATTGAGCTGCTGTGAAATGTTTGTAGGATGACTTCAGCCTTCTCCTCACCCTGTGGCACATTGTGTCTGTGTCTTCTACTTAAACCGTCCCGCTGTTGTCTGCTCGCTGGGTGTTTTTTTTATGAGCTGTTTTTTTTTTTAACTGAAAACACCTGGACCTAAAGACTGTGAATTCCTCATTGTCTTACACAGCAGCCCTAGCCAGTACAATTAAGACAGACAGAGCACATCCACTTGTTGTCTGTAGAAGGATTAAACTCTTTTTAATTAAATAAATAAACTGAGCATTAACTTATGTTATGTAATCCATTGAACAAAAGAAAATAGTAGGAAATATTAACCAAATCATACAATTTTATAATGAGAGGCATCGCAAAAATAAAATAAAAAGATTAAATGAAGTCACAACAATGTGTTCCAAAATTAAATTGTATCTGTTGTGTTTTATGGAGCATAAATGTCCGGTCACTGCGTCGAAATCAAGCTAATATGTTAATAGACTGTAAAATGAATAATTCATTAACCATAACCACTCAGGCAGCTGTATAGAGAACTTAGGAATTAATTAAAATGCAGTGCGAAAAAACACACAGACAACGCCCAAGGCATTTTATATTGTATGTTGAAAAAAATAAATCAAACAATAGCATCTCGTTCAATACATTTTAATGATCCACACCACTGTGTTTATTTGACAGGTTTGTTGGCAAGTTGTCTTGGGCGCATCGTTTGCACGTAAAGCATGTTTTAAGCAGCTGATATCCACTATTGATAATCATTGTGGCTAGCTAACCATCAATCAACAGACTTGGCTCAAATCTATACCCCATTGTGTCTCTTGTTCAGTTACAGTAGAAAAAGTTTCCCTTGTAGTTGTGTGTTTTCAGGCCCAGATATAAGGGAGGAAGTGGTGTGTGTGTATTGCTGGTCTGTCCTTACTAAGGTGCTGATGGTGGGAGGGATCAGGCTGTTGGGAGATTTCAGGCCAAGAGAGGAACAGGAAGTGGCTGTTTATTTTTCTCATTTCCTCTTTGAGGCTCCACTAGTAAAGGCTGCTGCTGCTTCTTCCATCCACTCCACTCTCTGCTTTTATCACAGACGCTAGCCTCGCATAGATATATGTCCACACACATCTAAGCATACACTAATTCACCTTGTAGCTCGGACCAACATCATCTTTTTTCCTTTTTATTAAATCTTTTTTACATGTGGTGAATCAAATGGATGTACCAGTGTCTCATATGGAGCTGGCGTTCTTTTTTGCATTCTGTCCTGTCATTATATCATTTGCTTTTGAATTTCATGAATACAATTTCACTCGTAGTTGAAAATCGTGCTGACTGACTACATTTGAATCTATTCTGCACTACTGATTTAAAAGCAAGTAAAAATCCCCATGTTTACGACGGAAGATTTTTAAATTGAATGTACTTATTGTTCAACTTGTTTAGCTATGTAGAGGTTATTATAGTTAAAGGTGAAATAATGTGTATTCTCTCTACGGCATTAGTCCTGATCATTACTTGACAGCCTACTAGCATTTCAGCCTGCATTGTGATGCAGTGTGACGATCCATATTTGTGCTGGTAATGGCTATAAATTGGCTAAAAAACACCCACGGGGCATACCCTGACCACCACACTATTCATTTAACCTCTTGGGTTCAGAGTGTACTGGCGTGAGCGGTGACACAGTGCCAGTATGCTGGGGGGGGGGGGGGGGGGGAAGAGGGAGGGGTTGTACTGTGGGCCATTCTGTATGCCTGTTTCAGTGACTGCTGACTGGGCTATCTACTGTCCTCTCGTATAGTAGCCCTCCACATAAGGCTTCTATTATATGGAAATATCAACAGCGGTTGTATTCTGCTATCTGACCTCTCTGCCTCTCCCTCTCTCTCACTCTCGCCTTTGGACCCCTCACATGGAAACTCATTTGGCTCTCAAGTGGGGCTATTGTTTTGGTCTGCTGAAAGAAAAGCCCAAGTGAAACATACAGTTACAATCTCGCCTCTCGCATTTTTTTTTCTTCCCCCCCTCTCTTCCTCAATCCTGGTCTTCTTTTTCCATGGGAATCCCAGAGCCATATATGGTCGTCCTCGGTAGCAGCAGTGGCGGCGGCTAGAGCACTGAAAGTGGTGTGTGTGTGTGTGTGTGTGTGTGTGTGTGTGTGTGTGTGTGTGTGTGTGTGTGTGTGTGTGTGTGTGTGTGTGTGTGTGTGTGTGTGTGTGTGTGTGTGTGTGTGTGTGTGTGTGTGTGTGTGTGTGTGTGTGTGTGTGTGTGTGTGTGTGTGTGTGTGTGTGTGTGTGTGTGTGTGTGTGTGTGTGTGTGTGTGTGTGTGTGGGACCCAGCTGGTAGCCCTGCAGCGCTCTAACCCTCCCCCTCGTACCCTCTGGCCTCCTGAACCCTGCCAATAGCACAGGAGCTGCTGCGAGCTCTTTGTCTCAGCCATAAACAACTAAAGTGTAGAGTCCCTAAAAGAGGATCTACCTCGTCTTCCAGAGCAATAAACCAATGCAACAGTGTTCCAAATGAGCTAAATGTTAATGCAGATTTCTACTTCTTTTCACGTGGCATGGCATGCCACATCAAGAAATGGATTCTAAAAAAATGGGCTCACATTAGGTTTTTATTCCTTTTAATTTAAAAAAGGCAAATGTTAATTTCATGTGTGTTGTGAACTATTCATATATATATTTTCTATTGTATTGTACGTGTTGTGTTCTGTGTTTACATGCACAGGTACTGCTGCCAACTGCTATAATCTAGTACAAAGCATCTTTTCTTCTAGCTGATCTTCATCTCTCTAATTTAGTTTTCGATCATATAACATACATCTCACATTTAAATGACTCAAAATATATTTTTTACATCAATTAAATAAAAATGGGAATTCATTCATTATCAACTCACATGAAATATGTCTTTAACAGGGCTGATCTGTCACACACACACACGCAGCCACATAACGCACTCATACTTACATGCAGGCGGTAAGAAGGAATTCCTTTTGTGGAAGTGGCTGCGCGCCTCTGAGCCAATGACGTCGCCCGGGAGGCGTGGCCAAAAGCGCTGATGCCTGAAGCCCCAAGGCTAGGAGTATTACTTATCTGGGAATTTCTCCACTGGTATGCTAGTCCAGGGCCTTACTGCTTGCTGCTATTATACTGCTTAGGTGGGTTGCAGATAAGTAGTTTTTCTAGAAGGGAGAGGAGTACTGTGAGTTCTGGGCTCGTTTTGTTGTCTATTCTGTTGCTTTATATGGGAGAAAACTGCCTAGAAACAAGCCCACTGTTATTAAGCTTCTTTGTGGATGGTGCCCTAAGCAAGCAAACATTCTGAAAGCCAACAAACCTCTCTCTGTCATCCATTTTGTACATTGCAATTTTTGAGAAACCTTACACCATTATGCTTAGATAATGTTTTGGCTTTCTTCTTGTCAAGATACTGCAGGGTTTCACATCACACAAAACAGAAAACTAAAAGAGGCCTTACTGAAAGGACCATATGATTGCAAAAGCATGGCGGACATTTGCAACAGGAGTTTGTCTTTTAATGTTTTCTTAGAGGGAAGTGGTTACAGATATCACCTTTCCTATTCACTTGCCTTCTTCACTGAGTGTGTTGTGGTTGTGTGTAGGTGTCTTTGATCCCAGCCAAAGTCCTGATTACAAATGCAGTGAAAGTGACTCAAGCCCTTTTGCGGTTTGGAGGTTTGAATCACTTTAAAGAGCCCCAGTCCCCCTTTATCTCCATGAGAAATGTCTTGTTGTAGTTTTACATTTAGTCAATGTAACATAAACAGACATCACTTCAAGAGATTGGAACACAGTTTATCCAATTGCTAGGTTAAGTTCTTACGGAAACTGTTCTCTGTTGAGTTGAGAATTCAAAAGCTAAACAAATTCCATTCACCACCATTGGCAAATAAAGCCTAAACCTTAACTAACTATGCAGCACAAGGTGGACTAACCCTCTTTGTGGATGACAGAAATGTACAGTAAAAGTACACGAGAAATGTTTGGAATTATGCTCAGGGCAAAACACTCACGCTAAAGTAGATAACATTTCAGCTGTTCAACTGACTAGATTGTTGAAGGCCAAACTAATGTTCCTGTACACTGCGTTGCTATAGTACAGCTCTAAAAAGCACAAAGCAGAGAGAATTTAATTGTGTGTGTGCCAAGGTTCCATACTGCTAGGTACAGAATTTTGCTTAATGTCAGTCCGTATTAGATATAATATCATTACATTTAGAAAACTATCATATGGAGATATCACAATATTGGAAAAACTGTATAAGCTCTTCATGTCAAAACGCACTACATTGCAGATGCTCAGTTGTATGTCTTGGGAAACAGATTGCTGTTGTATGTTACATTAGAATTGCACAGCGATTTCTTATCATGTCTGAAATTCAGTTTTAAATGTAATATTTGTTTGATCAACTGTATGTTGTTACCTTGGCATAGGCTTCATATGTGGAAACCATAGACTGATTGTTCTCATGATGTCCCTTGCTAACCAAACACACTGTTGTCAGTCGTGGCCGTTATCATGGGCAGGCAGTGCACCATTGACATTGTCATTGAATGTAGAGATTCCGCTGCCAGCACAATAGGCCTCCGCTGGCTGTCTGTGCCACTCAGCAGTTCAAATGTGCAGGAGCCACAACAGTACAGCTTTTCTCTGCTTGAGTGTGGCAATCTCAGGGCGCTACTAAAGGAAGTCAAGGAGGGGAGGGGTCTTCAAGTGTCTTCTTGATGTGGAGTGCTGCTAAATTAAGCTCCCTGCACGATCGCCCAGATGATAAAGAACCTGCCCTATTTAACACACACACACAGTAGCTTTTTAGCCTTTTTACTGGAGTGTCAGGCTGGTCTAACTGAAGTAAAGCATGTGGTGCAAAATGTCAACATTTTAACTGTTTTTGGCGCTTATAGGTTGACCAACTTCCTGTTAACATAGAATGAAGCTCCTAACCATATTGGTTAAATGGAAGTAGGTTTAAATTAGGGCTGTCAAACGATTAAAAATTTTAATCAGATTAATCACAGGATTCCATGGATTAATCACGATTAATCACGATTAATTCTACCATTCGAAATAGGCCAAAAAATTACAATTGTTTCTGTATATTGTTATATGAATTGAAAGATAAAGGACAGAAGGTGAATATATACATTTAAATGTAGTTTTTATTCATTGTAAATCCAAATGATGGTGTAATTACTGCAAATAAATTATAATCAACTAAAACAACCACACCATACTTAAATTTGGCTGTCTCTATTCAGCAAATATAGCATAGGCTATAATGGCATGTAGGGCCTATTGAGTGAATCCATGGTTTTGCATTCCTGAATACAACCTGATTGCAGTTTGTTCGTGTGTGTGTAGAAAAGGCCCCAAAGTTCATAAGTTAGTGTTTGATATTTTTTACAGTGTGTTAAGATGTGTTTTATTCAGTGTGGATAACTGTCAGTTAGGGCCGTGACGTCAGTCGGCCGGAGAGTCTGTTTAGTAAGTTTCCTTTCTCTTCTCCCTCGGTCGGATGTGTGAGCGTTGCCGCAGTAATCGATCATTCCACATGTGAAACGTGTTTATTTGAGTTTATGTGAATCACCCGTGTGTGAGTAAGTAGCCTACATGCAGTCCCGATCGCTGTTATAAATTAGGCTATAGTTTATGCATGTTATTAACGGCCACGATTCGCGGGTCGCAACAGCTGTTGTAACGTCTCCTCACGAGTCACGAGCGGAGTTTAAGCCTGTGTTTCTTTTCCCGCGATCTATGCTGCTGTGTCTGTGAAAGAAGGAAAATAAAGAGCGGATAAACCATACTCCTCCTCTCCTAGTCTCATGCTTATAGTCTGAAGTTTTTGGCCACAAGTGCTGTTCTGGCCGACACCTCTGAAGTGAAACCTGTGATACAAGCAGATCAGCGCGGTACCGATACATCCACCAGTTTCCTCCGCTACAGTGTGTGTGTTTGTGTGTAGCCGACGTTGTCACGTACATACACCTCTGAAAACTGCAGACGTTTGTTTCCTCCCGTGAACGGAGCAGAATGTTTCTCCTGTTGCTTCCGAGAGCAACTGCCAGCCGCGACACAGACGTGGCCGTTAGCAACAGTTATAGACTAGCGTGCTGCTATGTTTGGCTGTGCGCAGCTACTGATCCTGGGTCAGCCACAGCGTAAGAGTGACTAGTGTAGAGCGGGTGGGATGCACGGGGTGGATCATTCTGCACATGCGTTAAATGCGTTAAAAAAAATTAACGCATTAATTCCAGAAATTAATCACCCTGGGTTAACGCGTTAATTTTGACAGCCCTAGTTTAAATATAAAGCATAGTCAGAAATTGACTGCATTTTTTTCTTTTGGATGAGCTAGTATGGTTACATCTTACAGGTTTCTATCTATTTGTATCTATCACATCTACTAAATTTGACTCTTATAAACGTTGCCAGATATTATTTAACAAATCCCTAAGAGTAGTTTTTATAATGTCATGTAGTCTTGGTCCTATACTGTAATTTGAAGTCTGCTTGCTTTGCATCAATCTGCATAAACAAAGGCAGTAATCATACTGTGTATTCAAAACCCATTAGTTACGGTTTTGGTTAATAGCCTTAAAATAATACAAAGTGATATTGAGCCAAGCCAAGTGTGTTTTCAATGATATTGCAGATTAGAGAATATAATAAGTAACAGTGGCACCGGTATCGCACTACAGGATTGTTATTATTTTTTGCCATAAAAGGTCATGAGAATGGCTCGAATAACAGTTTAAAGTCATCCCTGCAAGAGGTTAAAAAAAGAAAGATGGCACCTCGAGATGCTCCATTCAACATTAGTTTTTTGATGTTGTCTCACAGCGAGTTTGCTTTTCAGCGCTGCCTTCGGGGGCCGTCCGAGCAACCCCAGTGTGCTTTAAAATGAAGTCTTTTCTCTGTTTATTTATGTTTCTTACAAAAGCCTGACAAGGCCTTGAACCCATGTTCTCTTTTTGGCTTTGTTGTCGTGGCAACAGACTGGCGGCTCCTTTTTTTTCTTAGGTGCACCGCCACGTCATGGGCACATTTTTTTTTTTGGGCCCCGCTCCGAGAATGGCTTAGCCCTCATCTTCTTATTGCGGGCACTCGCAGGGAGTTGTGCTAGAATTCCATCCATATTATTTCAGGATTAGGCTGGTAGCATATGATGGACACTGTATTGTTTTCTGACATAATCTGCTCCATATTTATCCCCACTGGCTTGGGGAAGGTTTATTGAGTAAAGCTGTTGACGGCGCCTATAAGCGGGCGCCATATGGGTGTTGGGTGCTGTTAAAGGCCTACTTCACCGGTTTGAATATGAAGGTGTATTGAATTCTGAGATCCTATGTAGTATAAATGTGCAAAAAAAATTAAAATCGGTTAATTTTTAACCCTATATTTCTCTTTCTCGTGACATCACAGAAAGAGAAATATAGGGTTAAAAAAAAAACTTACTTTGTAAATATTACTGTGATGTCTTTTACTGTGACATCACAGTAATATTTACAAAGTACGTTTTTTTTAACCCTATATTTCTCTTTCTGTGATGTCACGAGAAAGAGAAATATAGGGTTAAAAAAAACACTCTTTCTGCCTTTTCTCAGGCTAGGATGAACCGATTTCAATTTTTTTCGCACATTTATACTACATAGGATCTCAGAATTCAATACACCTTCATATTCAAACCGGTGAAGTAGGCCTTTAATTGATGAGTGTGTGAAGTGGGAGATGTGTGTGTGTGTGTGTGTGTGTGTGTGTGTGTGTGTGTGTGTGTGTGTGTGTGTGTGTGTGTGTGTGTGTGTGTGTGTGTGTGTGTATATGTTGCTTTGGCTTTACTTACCTTTCTGTCATAGGAACTAGTTGACCAAGTGCAACAGTAGGGCTGGCCCGAATTATTCTTATTCGCAACCGGTGATATCAGCTGTAGTAGGCTACGTGATGTTACCAGAGTGACGCAAGCTAAAAGCGGTACCAAGTGCAGGAGGGAGAGAGAGATAGAGGAAGAATAATAGAGTTAAGTTAAGTTATCTTTATTTGTCAGTCAGTTGTACACGAGGCACATTGAAATTTGTCTTTTCGCATATCCCCTCTCAAGTTACCACACTTCGGAGGGGGTCAGAGCGCAGGGTCAGCCGCAGTACAGCGCCCCTGGAGCAGTTTTGGGGTTAAGTGTCTTGCTCAAGGACACAATGGTAGAGATGGTGGGCACCGTAGACACAATACCAGCCTCTGCTAGTTTTACGACTCACACCCTCCTGTCCGGTGCCGGGGATCGAACCAGCGACCTCATGGTCGGCCACCTTACCTCTAGGCCATCCTACCACCCCCAAGAGTGTGTTCCTAATAACTCTATAGGCTACCACAACATTAGCGCGATTTCGGAAGGAAATGTAATGCTTAGCGTAATGCTAACGTTAGTTTAGCTCAGCTGTTTGTTTACATTCAGCCATCATCAACCGTGACTTGCTTGCATCATGGGAATAGGCGGTCAATAATGGATATAATATGGACACAAAAGACTATCAATGTTGGATCTTTGTATGGATTTATAAATCGCCGAAATGATGCACGTTCCTAGATGAATTGATAAGTTCCTGTACGGGTTACGATGGCGCGGAGGACAGCTGATTTGGAACGGAAAAACAGCTGTTTGCCTCCACGGGGAAAAATTAAGGAACTCCGACTTTACTACCGTTCGAAAGTTATTAAAGCATCAACAAACTACGCAGCTTGCTGTCTCGACTCACACACTCGGTCTCAGTGAGTACATTGGCATTATTAATGTTGGTTTGATGGTGTGTTTTTCTGGAACGAATATCCGAATATTCGCTCGGGAAAAACCAACGAATACTCGAAGCCTGAAAAATGGCATTCGGGCCAGCCCCATGCAACAGTGATGTTCTGAAACCTTGTCTCAGTGCGACAAATCAACATGAACAACACTGAAGAGATATTCAAATATATTCCGCTAATCCAGATATTATAGACTTTTGTTTATCTAGAAAACAGGCTTCATGACGTGTTTATATTTGCCTATCCCAACAGTATTTTTCCAAGTTGTAAGGCCATGTATTTTTTATGTGTCATGTTCCTTGTGGTGACTTACGTTTTTTAAAGGGCCACTTGAGGACAATTCTTTCTTGACAAATACAGGCCGACGGTCAAGTGACGTCGGGCTGATGTTTATTTGAATGCGCTCCCATCGGCGTACCACCATCTCATAAACACAAGACGAAACATTTAAGTTATTGAAAGCTCATGTTCTGAGCAGTTGGAACACAAAGTGTAGGGACGCTAAGTGGTCTGTCACAACCCCTTAGACCCAGTAAGCTGGGCTGAGGCCTTACCGTAGATCCTGCTGCACCGTGCATTCCTACATTCAAACATTGAATCGCTCGTGGTGGTATTACGTTTCCTCTTTTACAGCACTGTTAAATGTGACATGGTTCACCTGATGTAAAATAACTTCAGTCTTCTGAGATTCATCCCAGTTAGTTGATGGAATATTGCCAGCATTTATTAGATTGTTTTTCCTTACATTTTTTTTTTGTGGACTATTGATTTTTAACCGATTGGACCCCTTGACTCACATTGACCATGGTTCAGATTTTTCAACTTCCATTCATTTCTAATTAGCGATATAAGTGATTTTCACTGATTTATTTTGCTCCCTTGCTATCCCCATCCCTCCAAGCCTAAGTGATGAACAGAGCTGTTTTCAGAGCCGGACACACAGTGTACATTAAACTCTCTATCGACCAATCAAATGGAGCATCCTGTGGTGGTCCATTGATTGGATTTGTACTTGATTTTTTCTTTTTCTTTTTTTGATTTTGGGTCGGCTTCCAGGAAGCGTCAGTTTCCATTAGAGAGTTCCTTTTATCAGAAAGGGCGACAAGGACACCTGTAGTCCTGTCTGGCAAACTGACAGGAAACATGGAACGTCCTGTGGCCACGTGGTGGTTAGCAAGACAGTATTTATTTCTATTTGTCAATGCAGAGACTTTGGCTTTTTTCGTGTCTACTGTACGTGTGAATTTGTAACTTCAAAGGTGCAGTGTCAGTGTGTAAAGGGATAATGTCTTTTTTTTCAGAACAGACTTTTTATAAGTGGAATATAATATTCCTTAGCATGTTTCAATTGGTATAAAATCGCTAAAATATATATATTTTTTTATTATTACCTTTTTAGAATTAGCATTGTATACCTACATAGGAGAGGGGCACATCACCATGTTTCTACAGTAGCACAGTATGGACAAACGTAATGGCCTTACTAGTTTTTAGTCATAGAAGGTGTCCTGGGGAAATGCACCTGTTGGAAGTCAAAGAAGAATAAATAACCAAATACATCTACACCTCTTCACTATTGTGGAAATACTTTGAGGCAGTGGTGGATGATGCCATCTTTAGTAACTTAGCTTCTTGTCCTTGAAGGCCACCGTAGCTTCTGTACATTTTCCGAACGGGAGAAAAATCATCCTCATACATGAAGTCTGTCTTTTTTTTTTAATTATAATTTTTTTTAGATATTTTTTTGGCATTTTTATGCTTTATTGATAGTGTAGAGACAGAGTTGAAATGGGGCAGAGAGAGGAGTGACATGCAGAGAACGACCGCGGGCTGGAATCGAACCTGGGTCCGCTGCTGGCCGAGGCCCATGGGGGGGACGCCCTACCAACTGAGCTAAGGGCGCCCCCTAGTCTGTGTCTTTTTTGACATTATTCCATGTCTTTTGCCTACGGTTCTTTTGCAGACAATATGCAGTGCCTTCCATCTTATTGCGTTCTTTCTTGACAAGGGTTCCTCTCTTCTCCCCTCCACAGTCACACACTGGCCAAACGGGTTTAAATGGCAACGTGTCTGAGAGTGAGTCACTACATGTCTGAATGCTTCACCACAACTACAGCACACGTCCTACAAGTCATTTCGGGGGGGCCGATTGTGATGCGTGAAACCAGATTAAGCCCACAATGTTCCTTAATATAACTTAAATGTAACCTCAATCCCCTCCTCTCTCTACTCTGTCTGACTCGCTCACTCTGCCTACAGGCAAACATAACATGAACTATTTGGGTTTTTCACATTACTGCTTCTTCTTTGTACATTCTTGTCTGTTGGTTGAGGAGCGTGCTACCCTCCCCCTCACTCCATCAGAAGTACATACAGAGGACACAACCACCATGGCACCCGCAGGGTCTAATAGCATTAAAAAAAGCAATGAATTTAATCATCTCAAAATAAGCCTTAAATGTATTGAATCTTGCTGGTAATTATTGAACTTCCTTTACAAATGTTTAAAATTTGATTGCCCTTTTGTAGGATTAAATAATACTTGGAGAGGGTCTGTTATGTTACATTTATTGCTATGTTGAGAATATACAAACACTTTACAAAGCTATTGTTACTGTATATCGATGTGAGAACATTCATATGAGTTTACAGTAGATGTTCTTTATTTAAAGTACCTTCAAATTCGTCAGAAATTCCTTTAATATCCTTCCGTACTATTGCAAGTATGACCTTTGTTGGCATTACATTTCATTTTAAGTGGCATTAAAAAGGTATTTACAAATATTAAATTAAACATGGAGATTCCTTGGGGTACCCTGAACCTCACTCTTGAAGTTAAAGCAAGAGGATGCATTACCACTGTACTTTCTCCTGTCCCTCTGGCCACTACACATTACACTATGCAGACCCTGGCACCTGTCAGCCACACACACTATTACAGCCATTAAGGGATTACCTTTGTTAGACTCCAATAGCTAATGGGAGGAGTCAGTTTAGATGACGCACAGGAGTAGGAGGCCACAGTGAGCACTGTTCGCCTTAAGGGGGCTTGTTTCCATTCTTAGAAAATGAAGAGGACTTTGAAGAGATAATAAGTGTTTAGGGGGAGGATTTAGATGAGAGTATGGAGGACAGTTTTCAGATTATAGACAGAACACCGTAATCTCTTTTTTTCCTCTTTCTTTTTTTTTTTCAATGTCATTTTTCAGCTGTCACAAATAGAAGAGAGACAAAACATTAGCACTGTCAAGGCCAACCTATGTATTGCTATGTGTTGCCTCACATCAGCTGATATCTTCTGTTTGAAGGTGTACCAGAACACTCGGTATATATTACAGTTGACAGCCAACGTGCACATTTGTTTTGTGTCTAAAAAATACAACCAGGCAATATTCTGTATTTCAGATCCCAAAAAAAAAATAAAATAAATGCTGAAATAAAGCAGAACACAAAATAGCCTACAATTTCTACTCCAGTGATGATCTGTTATGGAAAATGTTGTACTGGAAAGGTGAAGGCACTGATTCATGAGGCTGAACAGCAAGTTCGACAGCCAGCCTTCACTTACTGCCTAGGTTCACAATTCAACACACTCATTTGCTAGTTCAAGCTGTTAAGTTGTGTATCCAAAAGATTTCACTCTGGAACCTGATTTCAAAAGTTTTAATTTTCAGTGCCCCAAATCACTGTTGTCGTGTAAACAAACAACCAAAACGTAAAAACTTCTCTGCATGAAAGGGACTACAACACGTGAATGTGACCAAAGAGAAGCGATTTGCCCTTGGAAAAAAAAAATAAGCCCCCCATTCTCCTGTGGCCTTGTAGGGCAAAAGCATTGGAAGCTCATCATCATTATGTAATAGTGGAGGAGTTAATATGATTGCTATAATGAATTGTCAGCTACACTTGAAAACATGTAGTTCCTAGACCTAGATCCTGTTTTAAAAGCCTTGGGTGTCCCTGATACATGATTTTAAAGGCACATGAACCACATGTCTGCCTTTGTTGACATTTCCAATTTGTGGACTGGACTGGATGTGGACCACAAACTGACACGTGTTGTTGGGTAGCCACCAGTACCACATCATTTGCACATGATGGTGGTGTCCAACTTACTAAACATATGAGAGTGACTGAGATGAGAGATGCACTGCAGCACTTTGAAAAGGAATATGTTTGTGTCTTTGGTGTCTCTGCCCTGTCACAAAGTCACATGAACCTAGTTTGTTAAAAAGTCCCATTTGCACCTGGAGAAACTCTATCTCTCTCTCTCTCACACACACACACACACACACACACACACACACACACACACACACACAACACACACACACACACACACACACACACACACACACACACACACACACGCGTCAGATGATAAGCTCAGTGAGGCCTTTTTTTCGCAGGCACACTTCGGCTCTGGCCATGTACGGCGTTAGTAAACGGCCCCAAATTTGGACAAGGATTCCAGCCAGATAGTCGTGTGCCCTGAACGTGAGGCCGCTCTGTGTGTGTGTGTGTGTGTGTGTGTGTGTGTGTGTGTGTGTGTGTGTGTGTGTGTGTGTGTGTGTGTGTGTGTGTGTGTGTGTGTGTCTGTTTGCCTTGTCAACGCTGTGGTTGTCATAGCAACCCCCAGGAGAAAGGGAGCGAGACAGTCCAGGCATGTTGTTCAGTGATGGAGGGGAAGGGGGAGGTTAAGGATGGCAAAGGTTTGGGTTTTGATAATGCCAAGTGGTAATTGTTGTAGATTTTCTCAGTGTATCTCAAGTCATTATTTACTACAATGGCTGTCAGTGAATATGAGATAACACAGAACATTTATATCAGTTTGCTTAGCGTGTCGGATAGCTGTGGAAAAATTGAAGAAGAAAAAAATGTTTGTTTTTTCTAGTTTGTCTCTGAATACTGTTTTGTAGGTCATCTTGTTAAGTGTCCTGCGAGGTAACTTCTTAAAGCTACAGAGCGTAACTTTTTCATATAAGTGAATGTCGGTTACATCCAAGCCATCAGCTCCACAAAACTCTCTGTGTGTCTCAGTATGGCAGCGTTTACAACCTGGTGTCACCCCATGACACTGGTGCAGGAGCTCAGAAAAATACCATGAAGCGCCCAAGAAATGTTTCCGTTATTGATTCTTCTGCTAAGAAAAAACCTGGACGCACAGAAGAAGGTATAAAATCCAAGCCCGATCACTGAAGGTTTACCTATTACTCAGAAATTCCTCATGAGGCCAACATAAGTTACACACTATAGCTTTAATCTAAGAGCCGCTGTGTCCTGAATGGAAAGTTCACTGTTCTCCAGTGCTGCTTTTCCTCTCGTCTCATTTTGGATGTTGACCAGAAATGTGACTTGTTCCTTGACAACTTGCTTACTAGCTCTCAGGCGTGTTGCCAACTTGAAAAGCTTATCTTGCCATATCTGTGTATGAATTATTTGTCATTTTTTAAACAAATATTTAACTTACAAATGTATCGACCTTAACAACTTAGTAATACACACCCAGACGTATGGCTTAAATCAAGTGCTGATTAAATGTACAATGAAAAAAAAAAAAAAAGTACGCCCACCCTGGCGCAAAATTCTGATTCATAATGAAGGTAATGTCACAACATCTCCCACTACATGAGTCAGAAGATCTCAAATTAGAAAACTCTCCCACTTGCAGCTGCTATTTAGTTTCTGTGGAGATCACTTTTGATTTTGCACTGTGCCATCTGTATAACATGGTTTGGTTTCACAAAATTGGTTGGACAAAATTAGACTGGTGCGTGTTGAATGCCCACGTTGTTGTCTGTACTCCGATGACAGTATGGGATTGTTGCTCATGCTTTGATCGTTATCAAATGTGCAGGATATGTTTTGTGGTTGGTCTGCTAGTTAGCCACCAATACTGTCACGACTTCCCCTTTGACTGGATGCAGTGACCAACATTATGTTAGGGAAATCTGATATGTCCTCTGCCGAAACACTTAGTGAAACATTAGCTGTCTGTATGAAACTGGCAGTACCCACTGCACCAGCAAGCATAGTCCTAAGTTTGACCCTAATTTGATCTGACTTTAAATGTGAAGTTTTATATTTTACTTACTTAATACTTTTTTCAGATGTTCCTTAAGGTGCTCCAATTTCCTTCCCACCCCAATTGACAAGCCTTTTGGGGACACATACACATACACACACCCTCCTGTACTGAATCCAAGATACTACCTCCAGATTTGTAGCTTGCACCAAATAAAGGCACAGTTCCTTAAGAGGCGAATTGATTAAATGAAGTGGACAAACTGTGCTTGCAAGTAAAGCTTTTTTTTTAAACTTTTGCTCAGCCCCTAATGTAGCTTTAATCTAGTGATTGAACAGCTTCCTAGTGTAACAGAAGAACGTATGGTGTGTGTGTGTGTGTGTCCGTTGTTACTTCAGTAGCTTAATTTAACACACTTGAGAAAAATACTTAAAGTAAATGCAGTCTTTAAAGATTTTAATTATATCACCATTTGCATAAAGTAGCAGCATATAGGCCCAGCATCTCAATGCCTCCCATTAGCAGTATACTACGCTATGTGGTATTTCAAGCACCTCTGCTATGCGCAGGCATTTTGGGAATGCTCCGGCTGCCAAAATCAACCTCCACCAACAATTTTGGACGCACGTGGCAATCTATCAGACACTGTGCTGCAATGCTCTTTTCCATGCAAGCTGTTTGTAACTATAGCACACAAGCCTTCCCCGCTGACATAATGGCACAAACATGTGTGTGCGTGTACACTCACACACACACACACACACACACCCACACACACACACCCCGGGCAGGTCACGCTCCTAGCTTCTTACAGTGGTCTAACTATGTCTCTCTCTCTTTCTTCTCTCTCTCTCTTAGGCATGCATAGATGACAATGTGGACATGGTGACGTTCCTGGTGGAGCATGGGGCGGGCATCAACCAGCCTGACAACGAGGGCTGGATCCCCCTCCACGCCGCCGCCTCCTGTGGATACCTAGACATAGCAGAGTGAGTTCTGTTGGGTTTGCAAGGCGCTTTTTCTGTTTTTTTTTCTCTAAGAAGCAGCCAGTATCTGTTTTCATCAGGTTTTAGATTTCTGCAGACTCATCCTCCTTACATCCTGTTTGTTTGGTATCTGGCTTATTCTAAGAAAGTGTGTATTTGTAACTGAACCCTCACCCTATCAGTCTCAAGTCTGCAGTAAAGGGCCAATAGGGTTCCTGTATAAAAGTACAGTCACAAGTCACTTCTTCATTTGGATTGTCAAGCACAAATTGGCTGACACTCAGGATGGTTAAGTGCCCTGCTATAATTATATTTTCCTTAGCTTAATACAGTTGGATTTTGGTCTCAAAGATTATTGTAAGGTTGCATAGCAGCAATCTTAACCGATTTACGCCATTTGTTGTAAATAAATTGACATTGTTTGGACATACTTTATTTGAATTTATGAATCGTTTATGCCCTCCTCAATGGCCACTAATTTGGCACCTTGTCCATATCACCTAACGTGGCAGAATTAAGTCAAAAGCCATTATTTTCAGTAGCACATAGTTCTTAGGACTTTTTGTCAGGAGCAACAGCCCAACCAATGGCTCAGAATACACATTGTGATGTAATCAAGTATGGAGAGATCATTGTCTGATCTCTCCATATCTGGAATGGGGCTCTAGAGTTGCATTGTAGTATTTTTTTTGCCCTTAGTCCTTTTCAGGTAAGAAGACTGCTCAAGGGGCAACAGACACTAACCCAGAGATGTTATCAGAGGATATTTAAAACAGGCTAAAGGCGCTCGGCTGTACTCATTGTTCGGCACACTGGGAGTGTGCTCTGACCTGTTTTACTCGTGTGTTGCATTACAGGAAAATGGCTACAGACTTATCCCAACCGTTGATGTTTTTCCTAAAAATAACAAGTTAGGCTAGCTGTATAAAAATAAACAGGCGTATGAACAAAACATTGTAATTTAAATAACCAATTTGAACTGAATGTGGAGAAAGTAGCCCCTTCCATTCACACAATTGTTAATGTTATTATTTTTTTAAATATATTTTAGAGTTGGTAATGGCTCAGATCCAGTAGTGTATGTGTCCAGTTGGCCTTGTAGCAGTGAAATCAGATTATAACAGCCAAAAAAGCAATAATTTTTCAGTTTATGTATGTAATGAAAGCTGATAATGTAGTGATTTGCCAATGACGTAATAACATTTCTGAACTAGTAATGTTATAACTTATTGCCCATAAGTAAAAGTTTTTAAATTGAAGGCTGGTTGTTAACATGATTGGCCTGGTTTTTATCACTTGATTTAAGTTTTATTTATGGGCTTTAAAGTATCACTCTTCAGTGACACTTAACCCTTACTATTGCAACAAGACAATAATGTAATAACTTATGTCATTATGGGGCAAAACATTATTACATTATCGGTTCAGAAACTATATTATGTTATTGTCAAGTGACTACATGATCTGCTTTTATTACATTAAAAACTGAAAAAATATGGGCAGCCTCACGAAAACAGCATCAGCACTGGGCACTGACTGAAAACAAGACGTTTCTTGTTGTCGCATAAGGAATGAAAAGGTCAAGTGGTTGGCCTTTTGTATGGGTGACGAAATGGAGACATCTTGTCATAGAGAGAAACCCAGCAACCCAATGTGGGTGGTGTGAACTCTCAGTAGACCCATTTTAATAGCCAGCACCCATATTCACAAGAGGAACTCCTTAGCAGGACTGTGTCTGTAAGCCCCCTGGTGTCACCACATCCATCTAATGAGGGTTTGTGAATGAAATCCCACACCACAAAAGCCATCATTCGTAGTAAAGCAGTGACCCCAAAAAATAGGCGGAATAGAAAGTCCAATCAAGAAAGATATAAAACGTTTTGAAGTAGTGTAACTGCAGTCAGTCAGTTGCCATTTTGGGGGGAGGAGGGAGGGAGTCATATGCACTGAGCCTGTTTCAAGTGGTGTGTTGGCCCTAATGAGAAGGGCCCGAGTCTCAACCGTAACTTTAATTGGAAGCAGCTGAAGTAAAAGACGCTGAATCTCTGCTGGTGGGAGATTCACGCTTAAGAGAAGTCTGTTAAGGGGGGTGCGGGTAGACAATGTCTGAGTTGTGAGATTAATTAAATTCAAGCTAAATCACCTAGACTTGACATTATAGTAAAACTTTAAATCAAATGTTTTACTTGAACACGTAACCAAATATTAAAAATCCTCTGTGCTCTTCACATTGGATTGGTCGCTGTGAATGCTACGATAAAGTAATGTACAGTATCTCTAAAATGTACAGTTTAGTGCGAAACCCTGGAAGCGTACTGAATAGCCGAGCCGCACACCTGTCTGGATTTGGTGCCACTCCTAGTCCAGACTCCTCTTTTTTTCTTTATTACGTAGGTGTGGCGTGTTCACTCTGTTTACACAGCCTGAGGAAGACCCTCTCCGCCATTTAAAAACAATGTGTGACTTACTTTAAGGGCTTGACTTTTCAGCACTTATGTCATTAGCAACTTACTTTTATTTCAACACGCACCGTGCTTATTTGCCTTTGTCGTATAGCGTGCGCTGTAACTTCAGTGTGTGTGTTTTTAAACGTCAGTATAATACTTTTGCATTATGGAAAAGCCCTTGTCTCTATGGACATACTTTTTCTTCCATTTGGGTATTTTGTAGTTGAAGAATATTCATATTATATTAATCATTCATATAATATTTACAGCAAAGAATAAAACGGCAACATGGGAACATCTCCCTCAACTTGTAATTAATAATGTAATTATTCCAATTAGTTTAATTCATATAATCAAGTATAATTGGCGGATTGGTGTAATTTGGCCCTAGAGGTGTTTGGAAAGAAAGTGACTGGTAGAACCGGAGATGCAAAACTGTGGTGCGGTGGTGTGGCTGCTGCTGTCAATGAATTTTGGCGCCGAACCAAAAGCAACATTACACAGCTCCTGTCCTTCATCTGTTTCCTCTTCAGCTGAAGGAGGTAAATAACCGCGCTACGTTTTATTTCCTCTTTACCTTGGCAAAGGCTGGGTTGACCTTTAAAAACTTGGCAGCAAAAAAAAAGAAAGAAACTTTCTCAGAATCTCTTTGTAAAAAATTCTAGAAGGATGTTTTCTATAATTATCTTCTTTGCTCTTTGTGTGTGTGTGTGTGTGTGTGTGTGTGTGTGTCTTTTTGTCACAGGTATCTCATCAGCCAAGGTGCCAGCGTAGGGGTTGTTAACAGTGAAGGTGAAACGCCGCTGGACATAGCTGAAGAGGAGGCAATGGAGGAGCTACTGCAGAATGAAATCAACCGACAAGGTACAGTATTACTGACATTTTGAATTATTCCATCCCAGGATGGGACCATATTGGACTATTGGGTCTATCTCTCTATGCAAAAAATGTCTTTTATTAAGATTTACTTTGCGGTTTCAAGTGTCTCAAGTGAATTTAATCACTGATAATATACTGCTAGTGCTAACACAGCACCGGGCCAAAAGCTTTTGTGTTATTTAAATAAAAAGAAACAAGTGGCGAGACGGAACAGGGCTGGAGTTTTGGGTTGATACCAACACTTGGGAGAGTGAAATATGAAATATTTGAATTCACACAGGGCAATAATAAAAAGAGAGAATAATTATGTTGTGAAGAAGTTTTCAAGCCATGTAATCCAGCCCGATCTAATGGAAACCATCCTGACGTGTTGAGTGTGTTAACGGCAGCAGAGCCGGTTGGGGGCCTTAATGTGTATCTCATGCATTTATGACTATGTTGTCAAATAGAATGTGAGGTCTTATTGAGCGTTAGCCGCTGCCTGCTGTTTTTCCACTTGCTCGCTTTAAGAAAAAAAACTTACATAATACTGAAAAAGTCATGCAGCTGTGTTGAGCACTCGTGATGATTTTCAAAAAAGCGAAAAGTCGAGTCTTTTTCTATTTTTGTCCGGGGCATTCTTGAGATGATGAAAGGCCCTCCCCTATGGCGAGAGGCCACGCACAGACGTGTTAACGGGCCCCGGGCCAGAGGGGTTGCTCCTCAGCTCCTATTCACTAATAAAGCTTGGCTGGCTTTCCCCTCCTCTGTGCTAGACTATGGCATCTTCCAAACAGGCTTTACATTATAATACAGGTGCCGTTTGCATGCAAAGAGAAGCGCTATGTTTATAGCCATAGGTATTAATAGGTAACAGTGAGGTGTGAAAGGAAAGTCTAACATTATGTAAGCCTTGTTGATGTATGCAGCCAACAGTAGCCTCATACATGTATATGATGAGTTTGTCCATAGCATCTGAAGATGTGTGTAACATACTGTATAAGGTCTCCAATGCATTGTCTTACACTGTTAAGTGTGTTATGCATTAGTGTGAGCTGACTGGTATCTCCAGCCACAAAGGCTCTATCCTGTCAATCCAAATGACTGACCTTTTAAAGGTGCACTATGTAACTTAGGGTGTGTCAGGGAATTGACAATCTTCTAACTGAATAAACAAACTTTCCTCACAGGAAAATGTGATCCCTCGAACACTGTTTGACGTTAGAAAAGCTACCTGAAAAGTTTCACTGTTGTTGTTTAGGGTTAGCAGGGCTACAGTTTTGATTACAAACACATTCCAGTCTTACGTTTTGTTCCAGGTGCCAGAAAATAATCTTGTTTTGTTTAAGTAAATAATGATTCAATACTAAGAATTAAATTAAGAGAAAATATGTTTTGTAAACTAACTGCACGCTCTTCATATGCCTCTCCCATAAAACTCCATAGTGCACCTTTTTAAGTCAAGATCCAACTGTTTGAAAGCACACAACATCCAGTGCTAATTTCACCCAGTGTACTGTGTGCATGTATCGTTCCTAACCAGCATCTTATATAACAGCGGCGAGACATGCACCCACCCGAGCCTCAAGCATCTCGGCCGGCGGCTGCTGTCAGCTCTGATTTGACTGATGATGGATAGATGTGCTGCCTGATTCTGAGCAATTCTCACACGCTCGTCTACGATCCATCACCATCAAACACACAACCAAATGTGCATCTTCATTTATCATCAACCCAGGCCTTTTGAGCCAAACTATTTCAAACTATTTTTATTATGTGGAAATTATGTATTCAAGATTGAAACTTGTGTATTTTTTTTATTAAAGGTGGAGTCAGCAATTCTGGAGAATGTTTTGTTGTCCAAATAACTTTTTATCAAAATCAGTGAATATCTCCATCATGGTCCGCTACCATGAAAAAAAAAAACTCCAGTCTTAATTCACAGCCTAGGCTCTGTAAACGTGCATGTTTCTAGCTATAGTGTGCCCATTTGTTCACACACCTTTTGTTTACTTACCATTTTACAGAGCCTAGGCTGTGTATTAATACCAGATTTTGTTTTCCAGCTCACATACAATAATGACAGGTGGCGGATCAGAAGAGATATTCACACATTTTGACAAAGTGATTTTGACAACAAGCATTCCCCAGAATCGCTGACTCCACCTTTAATACAGACTTGCTTAAAAAAAAGTGCTTTTGAGATCAAACTCTAAAGAGAGAATTTGCAGTGATCCTGATTGCTGGCCTCGGGGGCAGCTGCAGACAATCCACTGCTCAGTTCTCTGTATGCTAGAGGTAGCAGGCAGGCAGCATTATGCAACGAGCTGTTGTGTAACTCCGTCTGTATGTTTGTAATGTGATTTTCTCCCCTCTCAAAGATATACCAGTCATGAGGTTAAACTTGTTAGCAAGTGGGCCATGCTCCCCCCCCCCCCCCCTTGTGCCGGGACAACCTCTAGCTCCTCTCCTTGACCCCCATCGGGTCAAGTGACTGAACAGCCCTCTGTCAGCTGCCTGGCGAGGAGCTGCTGCCTGTCATTGTAATGGACTGAAGGTGGACAATCTCACAATTTCACACAAGGGTCATTTGGATCGGGCATTATTTTCCTCTCGGCTCAAAATAAAACATTTTTGCTCCCTAAAAAAGTAGAAGAAATAGCCAGTAACGATAGCAACATTTTAATATATTTTTGTAACATTAATTTTTAGTTTTCTTGACTGGGTGAACAAGCTTACAATAGCCCCTCAAGGCTTGATGGTCAAATAAAGTCATGTGACAAACTTTGTTTGTGATTTATACATTGACAATGGGCCAGAAGAAAACAATACTGTGGGGAAACTGCACATGCACATATATATATACACTTGATGTCTCAATTACTTCTCAGTATTACTATACCAACATTTTTGAGTAGCATTGTACTTTCTTCAGGTTAGACTTGTTTTTAATTACATCCTGTAGGTGTTTGGTCAGGTAGGTGTAACGATGTGCAAGTCCTTTTTTGGTCCATTGGATTTTTCCTCTTTTTATCTCCTCAGTTCTCACGTAAAAGATGTGCTGTTCTCTTGTTAAAAGAAACTGGGCTTTGAACTGCTGCCAGCTTTTCCACTCTGCTCTCTTTCTGCAGTCCTACTTAGAGACCATTAGGCTGCCGGCTTTTTATAGACACACAGTGTAGGCTACATCCCAAGAGATCACGGGACGGTGGCCTACCTGGCCCAGCTCCCATTACCTACATTAACTCAACACTCGCCCTGAGGTTGAGGTTAACTTTCCTCTGCAGTGTATGTGTACTCTGTTTACTCTTCTTACATGCCAAGTTTACACAAATGCTCAAGTTTGATTTATGACTTCTTTTTTTCAATTTATTGTTTTATTGTACAGGCAAGAGATACACTTAGCACATACAACCTTTGATGACAAGACTAAAGAAAACCACAACATGCAACATTTTATTTATACTAATAGATGAATTAAATAATGTAAACCTTGAGCAATTAAAATAAAAACTAGTCACTAGCCAAATGAATACTGATACATGTGTTCTCAACTTTATTAAATAATTACTATACATACCTGTTAGTCTGATGCAGGCCCATCTTTTATTTTATAGCTTTTGAGTTTGTTTTTATTAACCTTTTTAAAAGAGTGTGACAACATTTTAATTGTCTTTACCAAGTAACTTCTTCATGAGACAATAGCCTAGCCCCCCTCCCATGCTAACTTGGTTTGAACTGAAACTTGAAATCCAGTCAAACATAAACTGAAGACAGAGAATCATCTTTTTTCTCCACATTTGGTTTCACTTTCTCAGACGTAAGCTCTCACTAATCCTCCTTAATGAGCAACATGTCCAGTCTTAACCCAGCCAGAACATTACCGTCCCCATTGCTCAATTTAAAATGGAAAGTGGATGGACTTTGACTGACATTTAATGCCGTTAGGACAATTGAAAAAGAGCTTTAAAGATAATGGATTGTGTCTTAGCAACTCTGTGAAGTGTGTCTTGCAAGAGGGGCTTAAACCCCGTGGTTAAAGTTTAACCTCCCCCCTAGATGTCCTGTTTTACATTGCTTTACAAAGCCCAGGGCCATCTTAAAGCTTTCTACAGTGTCAGGGAAATGAGTGATGATGTGATGCTTGCAAGTAGAGAAAAAAAAAAAAACCTGTAGGATCAGCTGTAGAATTGGCTCCCTCCCCAGAGCACTCATGGATCATTGTTTATGTAGTTCAATAACTAGTCAGCGGCTCCCAGTGCATGTCACACCGTCTCATTTTTCCAACCAGGTGTCAACAAGACAATACAGGCCTGTTGTCACTGCTGCTCTACATGGCAGCCTATGGCATAGAAACATTGACCCACTTAAACCAATGAGGCCTGTGCGTTTTTGTAGCCGGTGTTTCATTGTCGAATGGACAGAATATTGGCACATAAAAAAAGGCTTTACAACACCCTCTAGTGTTTAGAGAGAGGTTGCCTGACCTTTTTTTCTTTCTCTGTAGACTCCTAAAGGTGCACTGTGTAACTTTTGGGTGTGTCAGAGAAGTGAACATTTTCTCATGTTATATTCTCAAAATGTAATAAACAACCCTTTTTTTAACAGGAAAATTATAATGGATGCATGTAATGGATTATATGTTGTAACATGTTTTATTTTATTTTATTCTGCTTATTTGTGAATTAATTTTCAAAATAAAATGTGTCTTTTTATTTATTTTTGATATGTCTGAAAAAAAAGTCTTCATTCATCCATTCATTGTCTGTCCTCACCAGGGCTGGATATCGAGGCTGCGAGGAAGGAGGAGGAGCGAGTCATGTTGCGTGACGCCCGACAGTGGCTCAACATCGGCCAGATCCAAGATGTCCGACACGCCAAGTCCGGAGGAACGTCTCTCCATGTAGCCGCTGCAAAGGGTTATGTGGAGGTTTTAAAGTAAGCAAGAGGTGTTGGATTCACAGCTAGTAATACAGAGGCAGTAAAGTCAATGTAAACTTGTTGTGTAGAGCCAGACCCATTTAAACGTTTGACCTGTAAGCATTTTTCTTACTTTCTTGCCAATGCATAGTCCCATAAAGAAAAGTTCCTGCACCAATTTTTGACAGTAAAAGTTCTAGAACAGTTAAATCTTCACCCTCCAATACATATCTAGCTCACATATCTCTGAATTATATTTAAAGAAGTGAAAAAACAAGTTATTCCTTTGTATATGCTGTGTATATTAACTCCCTAAAATCGGAATCAGCCCCACAAAAAATCCATATTGGTTGTGCCCTATTGATGTAAAAAATTCAACTCATTTATTGCTTGTTTTTTTTCTTAAAACCCTTTCATATACGTTGCAATTATATAGATACTATTACTACTCAAAACAGTGGTCAGTCCTAGCATCATGTTTTTCTTTGCTTAAGCCAAACATATCTCTCTGTCTCTGCTTCTGGTCAATGGGTTGTTCTAACATTGGTTTTATGGTCTGTATTGTAAATACAGAGCTACAGAGCTCAAGGATAGGAACTGCAGCCTCCTGTCCGTTTGGTCTGGGAAGCCAGCCAGCACACTTTTACTGCGACGGATAGCCTTAAAAATATCTGATGTTTGTTATATACTACCATATACAAAACAGGGTTCTAAATGTTTTCCCCATCATGGCAGAATGATGGGCTGAAATATTTACTGTTTCTATATCGGCCAAGCTCATCCTGCTTTTGTTTAGGAATGACTCAGATAGTTCAGATTATGTGTTCCATTTGTTATATTCCTGGGAGTGTGTATCTAATAATAAAAAAATCTGACCCCGCGGTTACAATGCTGACGCACTTTAATAAAGCTGAACCCTGGCAGCACCGTTTTAAACGATTAGTTTACGGAATCTAATCTGAGAAAAACCTGATTTGCTAACTCTCTCTCTCTCTCTCTCACAATCCCCCACTCTTCCATTGTGTAGGCTTTTAATCCAGGCTGGGTATGATGTAAATATTAAAGACTACGATGGCTGGACTCCTCTACACGCAGCTGCACACTGGGGCAAAGAGGAGGCCTGTAGGATACTGGTGGAGAATCTATGTGACATGGACCTCATTAATAAAATGGTATGTAAACTGTAATCCTCTAGAATTATGTCATTAAAGTGATGTGCTATCCATATTTTTTGGATTATCACATTTATTTATTGTTGGTCTTTCCCTTCAGGGCCAGACGGCTTTTGATGTATCCGATGAAGATGTTCTGGGATACTTAGAAGAACTACAAAAGAAACAAAATCTGGTAAGACAACAACGTGACTTTTCTCGTCATATTGGCAGAAAACGCACAAAGTTATAGCAGTTATTAATGGTGAAAAGATTGCAATTAATTCTGTAAAAAGCATTATGGAAACCTGGAATTGAGTGAAAATTTCAGAATTTTAAATTATTATTATTTTCTGCTTTCAGCTGATAGGCGACAAGAAAGATGTTAAGAAATCTCCTCTGATTGAAACGACGACCACCGGAGAGAACAACCAACAATCACTGAAACCACTCAAAAGGTAAGCGGCTTAACGTTGAAACAGGTCAATGAAAAGTGTACTATATTCATTTTAACCACATTTCAGCCATTTAATCACATGCATAAGAAAATAAACTGAATTTTTTGGTTGGTATATTTAATATTCCAGTTAATACTGATGCTGTGGTCAGATACTCACTCACTCACTCACTCACTCACTCACTCATGGTGTTATATATGTGTGCATTGCAGTAAAGAGACGCTGCTTCTGGAGCCAGAGAAACCGGCCCCACGCATCGAGACCTTAGAGCCGGAGAAGGTGGATGAGGAAGAGGAAGAGGGGAAGAAGGACGACTCTAGCTGCTCCAGTGAGGAAGAGGACGACGAAGATTCAGAGTCAGATGAAGGTGCTGTGCTTGTGTCTTTCTTTAGACGTCTCTGTTTGTGTGTGTCTCTGTCTGTGTGTGTGTGTATCTGTGTGTGTGTGTGAGAGTAAATCAGGTCTGCATCTTACAATTTTACTGGTTGTCAGTGAAATAACTAGCAAATATTTTGATAAGGCCTTTTTTAACACTGTCATAAAGGGGCACATTTAGATCAGTCTTCTTAATCTTAACATGATCATTACATAACATCGACATTTATTTTGCTGTAATACGTTTATTTTCAAAAAAAAAAAATCATTAAATGTTTTTTTGTTGACCCAGATTCTCACTTATTTCTTCTTCTTGACTTTTCCCAGACAAGAGCAAGCCCTCGGCATCGGTGAGCAGCAACAGCACGACGCCCGCCCCCTCCACCATCACTGTTTCATCTCCGACTACTAGCCCAACCCATCAGGTGTCGCCCCCCACTTCACCTGTAAAGAAGGTAACAATCTGGAGGACAGCCATTTTTTCTTGTTTATCATCCTACCACAACTGCAGCCACAGTTCTGGCATTTTTTGAAAATCAAACTGGGCAGCTTCCACACAAAGACGCAGTTGAAAAAACTATTTTCTCCCCCAAAAACTTTGAGTAGTAGCTAAACTAATGAAACTTTGTTCTACTGAGGCATGGCGATGTCTTGTTTATGTACACAAATCAGTAACAAAACAAAAAAAAACAAGCTCACCATCTATTTAGTTTTTCCTCCCACTTGAATACAGATCTAATTTCACAGCCGACTGGCGATGCTCGGAGGTTTTACATAAATGATTTTGCAGTTCTTATTCCCAGGGCCGTCACATAAATAGTTGTTCCCTGTTTGCGATTCACTCTTCATGATGTGGTACAATGAGCACACAAAGATAACAAATGTCAAGAGGCCCCCCCCAGAGAGAGAGAGAGAGAGACGGCGCTGACTGTTTCTCTGTGGCGTTTTATCAAAAACGGCGGACAATGATTTGTTCATTTTACGACTGTTGTGATACCAGTAGACTGGAGTAGTAAAACCAGGTCTTCCACCCCTTTCTCACTTTTGAGTCTGCTGCCCTCTGCTGGCTAAATGAGGCCAAGCATTTAACTACAGTTATTTTTGTCTCCAAGGGAATTTCAATTGGTTTGAACAAATACTCAAATATGGTATCAAGTTTAATTGTCGGGAAGCAATTTTAAAGTGATTAAAGTTAAGATATTTTACAACTGAAAATGAATTCCCTAAGATAAAATCTGTGACGCTCATTCCATCAAGTCTGTGATATAGGACACCAACCTAAAAGAATCCATCATCATTTCACACTCCTAAGTGCAGCCTAAATCTCTTTTCTGAATTTCCACCCTTTTTAGTATATGTCCTGTCGCTACCCCTATCCAACACTTTCTAAATGTTTTTGTTTTTTCTGCTTCATTCCGTTGCAATGTTCTCCTTGTTCCAATCCTTCCTTTGAAGCCTATAGCTCTCACACAATACAATGTCTTCTGTCTTAACAATGAGTGAGCAAAAACTTTAACATAAATGTGCAGTTTTTTTTGACAACTACCAAATGTTTTGTTGGTTCTGCCACTTATTCCAAGTGAGAATAATACAAATGGTAACCCTCCCCCTGGTTTGGCAGTAAGCATTGTGTGGTGTGACTAGGGCTTAAAAAAAAAAGAAAAAAAAAAACTATCCTTGCCATAAAGTGTGTGTGTTTCTTTTGCTGCTGCTTCTCTGTCTCATCCTTGGCTTTTTTTCTCTCTGTCTCAACCTCCTTCCCTCCCTCTATATATGTCCTTGGCTCTTTTGTCTTGGTTGGCTTTTTTTTAGTCTGATTGTATTACTCCCCTCATGCCTGTGGCGGAGCCAGGCTGTCCTGCATTGTGGCGTCAAGGCTTGCGCAAAACTGGCATTTCTCTAGGGCCCAAAAAACCTATGGTGAGGCGTTTGGTGTGTGCCACCGGAAGTTGTTCTCTCTCATCCTACATGCACCTGTGCACTGACCAAAAGTTACTTAACACCCCCCCCAATCCCCTAACCACTGCAGCCAGATTTTGGCGTTATCCCATACCGCTGATTTGCACTCATCCAACCCCTACACGGTGTTGTGTTCACTTGTACTCGACTGATGCACTGTCCTGATTGTGCTTTCACTGTATGTCTGTGTGGCTTCTGTTGTTGTTCTTTTTTAGTTGCTTGTCATCTTTTGGTAGTTTTTTTTTTTAATCTATACGTGGCCGTACCTGAAAACGTATCAACCAAGCAACAAATACCCAACAGGTTAAATTACTCTTTTATACTCATAACTCTCAGTTATTTAAAGTATAGCATTGAAAAAAAAGGCATTCTATCATCTGTGATATGAAAAGATTATACCCAGGCCATAATAAAAAGCAGTCATCACATTAGCTATGGCGGACGCTAAAATCATAATAGTGATAGTGTGTTGGTCAGCAGTGTAACCTGTATCTTGGTCACAGTAAGTGCTATTGTACAAAAGTGTTACTTAATTATCCTAATTTGAAGAAAAGTGTTTACTTTGGTCTAGCAATAGTAGTTGTGCATTTGAGTGACTGTACCTCTTAACTGGCATGCCCTTCCTTATTAAAAATGCTTGGGTTTTTCACATAAACTTAAACAGTGCAGCCCGGAGGAGATTAATCCAAACCGGTTTGGACCTGATTGACATTTTTTGTTACTCACTTAAAAAATTTCTTAACACCTTTTTTAAATTGGTTCTATTTTGTACATTAAACCGCTGCCCCTTGCCTCCCCTGCTCAGATCATTCAAACCACTCAGCCCGTTGCAAAGGTCTCCACTAAAACAACAACAGCAACAGCAGCAGCAACAGGAGCAACAACAGCAACAACAGCAACAACAGCAACAACAGCAACAACTACAGAGGATGACCGGAAGGACGAGTCTCCGGCGTCATGGCGACTGGGTCTGAGGAAGACGGGTAGCTACGGAGCGCTGGCGGAGATCACAGCCACTAAGGAAGCCCAGAGGGAGAAGGACACCACCGGGGTGATGCGTTCAGCTTCAAGCCCTCGCCTCTCCTCTTCCCTGGACAACAAAGACAAAGAGAAGGTCAACAACACACATTCTGTTTTTTTTTTGTTTGTTTTTTCAGTTATTGTTAATGTCTCTTAGAACAATGGGTCATCACTAATGTCCGGAGAAATATGCACATAAACCAATTAGTGAAAGCTATTCAGAAATATAGAAATTACTTTTCCATACAAGTAAAGTAAAAGCAATGTAATATGTAGAAGTAATTGTCATTTCCTCACGATCTGCTTACCTGTACGCACTGTGTGTGCAAACGGAAAATAAATCCAGCACAGGCTCTGTAAACTTGCATGTTGCTAGCTACGGCCTCCCTTTTGTTTACATACCAGCAGTGAGTTTACAGAGTCTAGGCTATGTTTTCGTGTGGGGAGTTATTTTAACAACAAACATTCTCCAGAATCGCTGACTCCACTTCCTAACACAGTTTTAGGGATATTTGACAACTATTCCATTACTTTTCGTCACTCATAGGACTTCTCTTCATTCTTCTCACTACAGGAAAGGGACAAAGGGACCAGGCTTGCCTACGTGGCCCCCACCATCCCCAGGAGACTGGCCAGTACTTCAGACATCGACGAGAAGGAAAACAGGTGAAGCCCCAGAGTCCAAAACAGCTCTGTATAAAACATGCACTGGCATGAGCGGCTACTGCTGCCCACTGCTGTGTGTTGCAGGCAGTAAAACAGACCTCACTGCTATGCATGGTGTGTGCTGCCACAATAAACTGTCTTTTGATTAGGTTATGTAGTGTAGCAATGGATATGCTAGACTTTAAAATTTGTAGAAAACTGGCAGATTTCAAAGTGAAGAGAGCAAAGTTTAAAGTTGCACTATGTAACTTTGGGTGTGTCAGAGAAGTGAAGATTTTCTAAAGTATATTCTCCTAACTGAATAAACAAACTCTCCTCACAGGAAAATGTGATCCCTGGAACACTGTTTGAAGTTAGAAAGCTTCCTTAAAAAGTAACTGTTTCACTGTTTTTGTTTACAAAACATATTCTAGTTTTACGCTTGGTTCCAGGTTCCTCAAAATAATTTGGAATTATGATGATGGAATTATTCAATACTGAGAATTACATGTAGAGTAAATATGTTTTCTAAACTCACTTTAGGCTCTGCAAATGTAAACAAATCCCCCTTCTCTGAAACTGCATACTGCACCTTTTTAAAGGGGAAAGACCCACCTAGTATCTATAAAAAAAGGATTAGAGTTGAGTAGAGCTGGTAATATGTTAATGGTGAAAGCGTCATCCATCAGTCCCTGCTTGTGGAGGTTCCCAGGGTACTATAATGTGGCTTGTGGATTTTCCAGGGACTCTACTCCTCTGATACGTAGCGGCTCATACACCCGGCGACGCTGGGACGACGACCTAAAGAACAGTGAAGGAAGTGCCTCCACCAACCGAACCCCCAGCTACCAGCGCAGGTTAGGCCTCAACATGGGACCTGTCCTATCTAATCTGACCTATTTCTATCTATTATGAGGCTTGAGCTGTATAATGTTGGAACTAAAAACCCACTGTTTAGATAGCAGTGATAGGCGTTTATCTATCATCTCCTGTATACATTTTATTTGCTTGGAATTTAGTCATCAAGAGATATGTACGTACATGCTTCTCCCATGCACAGCAGCAGCTATACTGAGAAAGCTTTTTCTCTATCACTGGCTCAGTGTTTGTTGCATGACTCTACCTGTCCTGTCAGGTTGCAGTGCCACTGAGTTGTTTTTTCTATGCATTACTCAGACATTTTAACGAGCCTACATACCTGGCTGACTCAAAAAAATCAAATTTTCTCATGTTTGGCAATGGCACAACAACCTGGGCATGGACTTATGTTGCATTCATGTCTTATGGGGAAAAATACAGGATGTAAGTTCTTAAGTTGAAATACCTATGTTTCTCTAAGTTTAACAGTGGAGTCAGTGATTCAGGAGAACGCATGTTGTCAAATCACTTATTGCCAAAATCAGTGAATATCTCCTCACGATGTGTGCGCTGAAAAAATAAATATTGTGTTATTACACAGCCTATGCTCTGTAAACTGGCATGTAAACAAAGGGGGGTAGCCATTGGCTAGCAGGAGATATTCACTGATTTTGACAGTGAACAAACATTTCCAGGTTCGCTACACTAGGAAAAAAAAGCAATAATAATTTTTTTGAACAAAAAAATCCTAAATGGATGGCAGCTCCAGATACGAATTAACTCATAAACACTTCCCTGTCATTGCTTTCAATTGTCCAGTCAACATCTACTCCCATATGACATGAATGCACCAATAGCGTGCAAAGCTTAATAGTGTTAAATATGAATGTTACTTTGACTGTATATCTGTGTTTGCCTGTGTGTGTGTGCGTCCACCGCTAACATGCCTCTCCCGCCTGCCCCCCACACTGCCAGCACCTCCCACACGCTAGCACTAGGGCGGAGCGGCAGCACGCGGGACGTGCCAGCCAAGTCTTCGTCCACCTCCAGCTTGGAACCTAACACCTGTAATACTAAACCCTGGCAGCCACCCACCTCCCACTACCTGTCTGACAGAATTTACCGCAGGTACACAACACCAAGCCTTTAACGGGGGGCAACACCATCCACCTGACTGTCCTCCTCTCTGACCGCAAGTCTCTGTTCTACCTTGCTGTCTGGGACTCGTCTTTTTACATATAATGTCCAAATGATGAATCAAGAGGATGCCGTTTTTTTTTTTATTGTGTAGATTCAGAACTAGTCTCTTGATGAAGTCTAGTTTATCACTTTGATCAATGTACTTCAATCAAGTAGCGATTTTCAATGATTTTCAATTTACCCAGTAAACTTGTCAAGCTTTATACTTTGATCTTGGTAGGAAATCATTTGATTATTCGTGATTTATAATTTTTTTAATTGACAGGTCTGCAAAACATGAAAATGGAGATCATCAAATAATATCCCGTGACACTGATGCACTATAAGTTCAGCTTAATATTCATCGAACAGCAGTGTTTACAATTTCCTTCCTAATTAATTGTCATTGTAGCACTAATGCTAGAGAATCTAACAAACCCCTTAACCTTCCTGAAAGAACTATGCGTTTTTCAATTAAACATTGGTCCACTCAGTCGTCCCACAATAGTTAGTTGACACAAATGAATACTTATCAACACTATGACTGTATTAAACCTATGTGTTATAGGCCTGATTGACCTCTTTTCTTTTTTTCTTTCTTATAATACATGCAATGACATCATTACTAGCAGTAGAGACAAAGGGTTAAATTCAAACTCACTTTTTACAACCTATGTTCTAAACCTTTGCTGCTATCAATAATTGAATAAAGCATAGGTGTCTCCTGCCTTACGTTTAATGCTTAACGGTATCAGAAGAAACATGGCAGGTTGTCTTTCGATCTCGGTTTGTAATCATATAAATACACTATATACCATTTGATTAAAAACTGTGTTTACCCATCCTCACACATTTATATCTATTTTCCCCTTCAAATAATACAATCACAAAGTTGATAAAATTATTAGCTCATGACACCAATTCTGATCACCTCAGTTAGTAATCACTGATAATTAAAGGCCTACTTCACCGGTTTGAATATGAAGGCGTATTGAATTCTGAGATCCTATGTAGTATAAATGTGCAAAAATAAATAAAATCGGTTCATCCTTTAAGTATTTTTCGATCAACATTCTAGCTGGGATCACAAAGCTGTATTTGTGACTCTTCTGTATTTTATTTTATTTTATTTTATTTTATTTTATTTTATTTTATTTTATTTTATTTTATTTTATTTTATTTTGATCACATATATACACACCATTGCATACATGCCAGTTAAAGTTAAAGTTGTCATCTTAATTTATACATTGACACCGACAGAAAAGGTTAGGGTTGAAGCGCTTTGCTTATTCTGTCTTAAAACGTTTGTCCCTCCAGTTCCAGCTCCTCCACGGTGACCCCCTCTACAACCAGCACCACCTCCTCCTCCGTTACCTCGCCGACGGGCCACCGCAGCCTGGGCTCCTCCTCCACACGCTCTGGCTCCACCAGTCTCACCAGCAGGTAACATGAGCACACACACAATGACATCTAAAAAAAAATAAAGTAAAAAAATAATCTGATCAAATCAATGTGACACGATCAGCCTGCAGATAAGAAAATGCATAGAAATAAACCTTATAGTAATGTGGATGGTGCTTATAATTCCTGCACATTTCTCAGTCTTTTCTAATTACATTTTTTATAATAATAGCAAAATGCTAATCAAGTGTCTCTTCCTAAAATGCAATTGTGTGTGTGTGTACACAGGTACTGGTCAGAGGAGAGTGCAGAGAAGGACAAGGAGAAGGAGTCTGCTGCGGTCATCCCCACTATAAACACTGGCTCTACTACAACCACCACGTCCACCACTACCACCACCGGCATATCTAGCACTAACCCACTTACTGGCACTGGCCCTGAGCGACGCAGGTAACAGACAGACAGACAGACAGACAGACACCTTCCTTCTACCTTTATAACCCATGCATCTTTCAATGTTAAAAAGTTAATTTTTATTTGCCGTATATATGCATTTAGTTCGATTTTTTTAAATGCTGGAGAAAAGACTAGCCCTTTTTTTTTATTACATTTTGTTTTACTAACTGTACTGATTTGCTATATTTAATAATACAATATTAAGTTCAAATCCCAGTTATGGGATGAAACATTAATCATGTAAGCAGCTCCAAGGGAGGAAGACTATAGCAGTACATATTGGCATTAGACTTCAAAGCCCTCCCATCAGTCAAACAGTAACCCGGATGCATTTCCTCTGTTTGAGAACCGGGTGTGTCATCTCTTCAACTACACAAAGTGTGAAGGGGAAGAGAGAGTTACTGTCTTTGAGAGTTTGTGTCTGTCTGTAAGAGAAGGAAGCATGTGAGAGTTTGTCACGGAAAAGCGTGTGTGTGTGATGAGTGGGGTCGAGTGCATGTCTTCCTGTTTGTGTTGCTGAAAGAAGCCACCTGTTATGGTGGGAGTGGGGCAGGCAGGGCTGTTCTAAAGCAACTTCTCCTTATAAGGAAAATGGGCAGAAGCTGCACCATTTTTCCTCAAGGCTATAGCTGCTCCACATTACATTGAATGAGTTCATAGGCATTCTCCTCAATGAGAGAAAGTGCTAGAATAGCTCACTGCTTGTTAAAGCCTGATACTGTTATAGCAAAAAGGTTAAAAACACAAATTAGAATCCGATTTGAAGGTTCACATATTGTTTTAAGCTTGATCTTCTGATATTTTTCAAGGAATATCCTGCTTCAAATACATCTTCATTACAGGAAATCCTGTTCCACTAACATTTCTTGACACAGATAGCTTTTTTCACATTCAAATCATTCCACACATGTCCTGTAAAAGCTGTGTAGTAGTTTATTAGCTCCAGTTTTGGCCACGTTGCAGCTCCACTCCACTCAATCGCTTTACTCTGAAGTATTTATTGTTTCGGGGAGAGCGTTTATTTTCTCACTTTCCCCAGCTGTAATTGGAGCAGCCAAGCCACCTCATGTAACCTTAAGGCACTATAATAACATGCACAACAATGACATGGGATATCTTGATAAGAATGACATGGGATATCTTGACAGTTTCCCCCATCCAAACAATTGTCTAATGCTAAAGATGTTATTGTTTTTGTTTGCTCTTATTGCTAAATGATTAACCTTTGTTTCTTTTCTTGTGTCTTTGTTTATCTCAGGTCATACCTGACGCCAGTGAGAGACGAGGAGTCAGAGTCCCAGAGGAAAGCTCGCTCCAGACAGGCTCGACAATCAAGGAGGTCCACCCAGGTTAGTTCAACTAAATCACAGGGATATGTTAAAAATGAAAGGTGCACCATGCAGTTTCAGTGGAGGGGGACATATTTTCCCTACATATAATTCTTACTATTGAATAATTCTAAATTCTGAATAAGACTAGAACATGTTTGTAAACCAAACTGTGGGCCCTGCTGCTGTAAACAACAACAGTGAAACAGTAACTTTTTAGAAAACAGAGTTCCAGTGATCGCATTTTCCTGTGAGGAAAGCTTATTTATTCAGTTATGAGAATACACCTTATGAAAATGTACACTTCTCTGACACACCCAAAGTTACCAAGTGCACCTTTAACATTCCACTGTAAAGCTCACTCTTTTTTATTATATATAAACTACCAAAAATGAAAGTGGAGTCCCACATTATATCAACATGTTATCCCTGGTTTGCATCATGGTTGTATAGCAATAGACTTATGTTTAAATACATGCTGTTGGAGACCATCCCGGTTGAGACACCACGGTGTGTGTACACAGGCAGCACTTAACGTCAAGGCTCGTTCAAGGAGCTGAGCATTTTAACGAGCTGACATAATCTGAGCTCATCCTCTCCCCAAACCGTGCCAACCAGTTTTTAAAATTTACGAGACTAAAAGACTGTTGACTTTAACTGTAGTCTCTGACTTTACAAGCTGACATGATCTTAGCTCATCTAAACCATGCTGATGAGTTTCAAATGTTATGACACGAAAATAAAACATTGTAAAGCACCGATTAGACTATTGACGTACACTGCAGAGCCAGTGTAACTAATAAGATTTTGGTAATAGAAAAATAAAATCAAATTTATCCATCAAGGCATTTGAGAGACTCACTGTATATTTTCCTCTTCATCCAGGGTGTGACTCTGACTGACCTGCAAGAGGCAGAGAAAACCATCGACCGGACCCGCCCGCTAAAGACCAGAGAGGAGGAGAAGGAGGAGAGAGAGAAGCAGGACAAAGAGAAGCAGCAGGAGGAGAAGAAAGAGACGGAGACCAAGGAAGATGATTACCGATCAAAGTATCGCAGCTTCGAAGAGGTGAATATCTGCCCGGGGGCTTTTTCCCCCAAAGATAGATCACTGTATATTCACCTGTAATCTACAGCTTCAGTATTTGATAGTACACATTGTCCTTATCTCCCCATCTTTATTTATTTATAATCTTTATTTAACCAGGAGAAACCCATTGAAAATAATAATCTCTTTTTCATAGGTGACCTGGCTAAGACAGGCAGCAGCATAATAAAAGCAGATGGTTACATACCAGATACATATCGTTTGCTGTTTCATTTTTATGATCAGAGGAAAAATGAGACTGTTTCAGAAATATTTAAAGGTTCCTCGAAGCGCCTTTTTTATTAGAGCTAAAATAAAGCAAAGCAATTCACATTAAATCGTTTCAAAAGAGCCATTTTTGTAACCAGGAAGATTAATTGAAACCACTGACATCTTAAAGAATCTGCCTCCATTTCTTTCATTTTGGACTTAAAAGCACTTAACAAGATGAATTGATCTAAGTCTCTTCTTCTTCTCTCTCCCTCCCAAGCGCTACCGGCCCTCGTCCTCTTCTTCAGGTCTTTCCTCAGTCAGCACTGGCTCCACCCCGTCCTACTCCAGCAGCACACTGTCCTCCAGCTCTCTCAACAGGCCCAACAGTCTGACTGGCATCACCTCCTACAGCCGCTCATCCAGAGACACGGAAAAGGGTCAGTAGCTTGTCAAATTAGTTAGTGTTTGGTTTTTTTTCTCGCACAAATGAATGGATTATCTACAATTCCATACGAACCTTTGACTTTTACACACAGCTTTTATGTATGGCCTAAAATTCTAAAGGAGAAGTAAGTGATTTGGTCCTTTTTAGCGATGGAGAGCAGCGAGTCATCATTCACCGGCACAAAGACCCACCTCTTTTTAGCGCTCTGTCTCCTGATTGGATCAAACGAGCGGGACACTCAATATTTTAACTGCCAATTACTGCGATGCTGAATGACCTGTGTTATGAACTGTGCATACCGTTGATTGCTGTATGAATATAAAGTGATCTAACATGTTTATTAAAAAAATATATCACTTATTTCTCCAGTTAAAAACGGGTTCTTGTAGTGGTGCAGAGTTTTAATCTAAATGTGAAGCGAATCTTTTGAAAGTCGTAAAAAAAAAAATCATTAGGTGCGTTTCCATCAAGTTGTTGGAGCGAATAAACTCCACTAGTTTGGTCTGAAGATGGCGCTATAGGCAACGTACCGTAGCATAGAAAAAAACTAGAGATGAGAAACCCCAAACAAATCAAGCATGGGGAGAGGTCTGCATGGAATTGATTTAATTTGGGCAAGTTGTTATTCTTCTTTCAATGAAGTTAGTATTTGCTATTTTTTACTGCTAGCTGGAGACATTATCCAGAGATTATGATGTATACAGTGGCAGCAAGGGAAATACGAAGACGACACACAGAAGTTAAAAACCACCTCAAACGAGTTGCGAATTAGAGGATTTATTTTGTCAAATTCCGACTAATCTCGTCTCCACAGGTCCACGACATTCACTCGGGCAAACTGCCACATGCTTATTAAGAGCCATTGAAACATAAAAAGGGATTGAGTTGCCCCTTGTCTAAATGAAGTAGCTTCTTTTCTTCACATATAAATCCATGAAGGATCCCTGGGAAACGAGCAGGCAGCTTCAGTCTGTTCAGCTGAAGTTTAGGAAACACTGACTGCTTTGTTCTCCCACCACCAAAAGCACTTTTTTTTTCTTTTTTTTTTTTCTCTTTCTCTGAACTTGAGCCAAGTCCAAGTTGTTGTCCTCACTGGGCCTTTGCAAAGTCAAATCATTGCTTGGTTTAAACCTGCATGTTTCTCTTCCTCTCTTTAGAGTCCTTGTTAGGATAACTGTACAGGCACTCGCACACTGTTTTGGTCAAATTAATTGGGATCAAATTGTGTTCTGGGGAAATATTGGCCGGGGGTCAAAAAGCGGATGATTGAAGAGATGTACAAAAGAAATCGGATGCTATCGTCACATCGGCTCATTTTCATCCTCTTTCAAACGCAAACTCGTGCGTTGAATGCATATTGAACAATGCCGCTAGTCTTATCCCCTTTTTTATGAGTTTATCAAAGTAAAGTTATGCTACATACAATATCACAGTGTTCACTGTAAATAATTCAACATTGTTTACACTGTTGCTTTTCTCATCCTCATTTGGCTCTTTTTCATTTGGCTGCGATATCACCTATGTATGAACATGTCCTTAACCCTCTCGTCCCTCTTCTTTGATGGACAGAATTGGACAAACGGGAGGAGGAGAAGGAGGGAGAGGACAAGTCTCAGCCCCGCTCCATCCGGGATCGCAGGCGGCCCCGCGAGAAGAGACGCTCCACCGGGGTCTCCTTCTGGACACAGGATGTAAGGGGCTTTTTGCACTTCAATCATTGGTATTTTTAATAGCATTCTTAATGAGGTGAAGCTCTTTAGGACACTTGCCCCCCTACCCTTATTCTTCCCTCTTTTGATCATGTGGATATTTTGGAGCCACAAGTCATGTTTAACCATCCTATCTGTGCCATTTCTCTTTTCCTTTCTTTTTTTTCTTCTTTTTTCTGTCTTGTCCTAGGGTGAGGAGATTGACCCTGACCAGCAGTCGGACTCGGAGGGCAGCACCAAGGGAGAGCCAACGGTACACACACACACACACACACACACACACACACACTAGATAATAAGGCTGACTTTTAAGCAGGACCCTTCCAGCTGGCCAACTCTAGTAGCCTTTTGATATTTATTATTCTGTGCCTTTTTACAGCGAGGATTTCCTCCCCTTCCCCACTTATCTTTTCCTTTTGCAGCCTTAGAATTTGTATTGTCCCCCTTAGCCACTCCCCTTTCCATCATCTGGTGATTGTCTGCAGGTCGCCGCGGTGACCTTGCAAACCAAAAAGTAGACCCAACTATAGATAAGAGAGTTATTGAAATACATGCAGGCCTTACAAAGGAGAGGAAGTCACTGGGGTCAAAGCACAGACTTTCATACAATGGCGGATATTTCTTTTTCAAATTTTCAGATAAGATTTAAGAGGAACCCTCAGTGTTTGCTTTTTATGTATATGAAAGTACAGACAGCAAGACTTTTAAGCAGTGATAAGCTTAATAAACAAAGTACAAGTGTATTCAACCACATGTCCAGTCCCTGATATAGAAAGGGATGCACTTTTGAATCCAAGTGCTGTGAGAAAAAAAAAACAGTCTCATCGGGGCAGTATAAAGGGTGGAGCTGAAACAGAGCACCAACTAGGAAACACAAGCAATTATCTTTGTGGACATACAGGAAACACTTTCAAGTCTCTTCCTTTTCCAGCCTGGCACTCCCACATTTAAAGCAAAAAAAAATGATGTAATGCAGGTTTGGTAGGGGATATTTTTCTTTCTTTTTAACAGACCCTTTTAAAGAGTCTACAGTGTGGCTTGTATCCATCTCCAGTGATGCATTGAACGGTGCAAACTTAGCTGGCTGGTGATCTGATCAGTGTGTTGACCAGTATGTAGATAGTTTTGGGACCACTCCACTCAGACTGTGTAGGGTTGTTGTTGCGTCTCTGCCTTAAGAGGAAGCTGACTGTATATAACTGGAAGCTCTAACCCTCCGACCTGACCTCCATATCTGATGTCTGGCAACATTCAAAGTAGAGCTCGAGGCACTGGCTGGCATAGCAGCTGCTTAGGAATAAGTCTGTGTGTGTGTTTGTATGCGGCACTGTGTGTGTGTGTGTGTGTGTGTGTAGGAGGCTGTTTGCAAAAGACTGAAGGTCAGCTGCTGATGCATACATAAAGAGAACAACACGTCCCATTTCATCATAAGCTTATTACTAATGCACTAGTTGTTGAGTTTGGTCGGTAATATTAACATTTTCTCTGTTTTTGCTTTTTTTTTTTTTTTTTTTACAGAGTGACAGATTGTCCAGGTATGTTTGACCCCGTCATATTATATTATTTTTTAGATATTTTATATGTAACCAGAGTGGCTAAACAATTTGACACTACATCGCTGTGCTTTTTTCCTGTTGGTAGGAATGAGAGCAGCACTTCATCCTTAGATCGCAATGACTCTCTGTATAGCCGTGGCTATGGTGAGAGTCGGAGGACATACTCCAGCCGACTGGATAGAGACGACACCACTGACTATAAGAAGGTATATACACATTTTCTACCCAGAAATGTAAAATATATATTAAGAAATGTTGGCAAAAAATGCTTTGGTATTATTTACCCTTATGGACTGTTTGCTGTGCGCGTCCCTCCCTCCCTGCAGCTTTACGAGCAGATCTTAGCTGAGAACGAGAAGTTGAAGGCCCAGTTACGTGACACGGACCTGGAGCTGGCAGACTTGAAGATACAACTAGAGAAGGCCACACAGGTACACTGAATCACACCGCTTCACTCAATCTGTATATAAAATATCATTTTAGATTCCCGACAAATTCACTTACATTAACTTTTTCTCTCATTGCAGAGGCAGGAACGCTATGCCGACCGATCACAGCTTGAGATGGAGAAAAGGGTAAATGACCTGAACTAGTTTAATTAACACATTAAAACCATGAACTATTTTATTGACAACATGTGTAACTTCTGTCTCTTTCCAAGTTTCATTTAAAAACTAAATCTAGACCTCAGAATTCTTCCAATCAGTTGTTTTTGAGAAGTTTTCCGACTTGCTTTTTAAACATGCTGGTAACACTACCGATGGGTTTATGTCTGAAGGTTACAAGCAGGCCCCAATATCAGCTGGGTGGTGGTATGATCTTAACCTGAGTTTTTTTTTAAATTATTTGTATCAGTCTATTCTCTGCTGCTTTTCTGTAGCCGGGGTTACGGGACATTCACCCCTCCCTCGCCCACCCAGAAACACTGCCACCTCTCTCTCACCTGTTTTTTTGCCACCTAAGTGGCAGCGTGTGGTCACCTTTTACAGAATACTGCTTATTTTATTTATTTGTGTGTGTGTGTGAAAATGTTAATCTAAATTTACACAGAAAATAGTAACATTTTAAGGCAATATTCTGCAATTGAAAGAACCTGTGCATGTTTTTTCCCCCTCACTCATTCAGTAACAATGCTGGCGTCTTCAGCTACTAGCTTTTGAAACCATTCAACCATTTTTTTTGAAGACCATACTCCATGTACCATTTGTCTTTAACAACACAACCTTTAACAATAGAATGTACTATTTTTTAAATATTCCGAAAAATACATTCTTCTGACCCCCGCAGTCATGGTCATTTCATTAATAACTTCCATTCCATCCAACACAGCATCTACTACATCCTCATTTCATTTAACTCATTTTTGCCATCGGGATATCCTTCCATTTTAGATTCTGTAGTCTTAGTAATCACTGAATATGTCAATGTTTACTGGCTGTTGCTTGCAGACGCCCTCACGAGTCATGCATGTGTTCCAAAGTGTGTGTGCTAATGCTACACCCCATCACCAATCTTCCACACCTTATTGTTATGCAGTGTGTAGAGCCGGGCACTAAAGTGTGTGCGTGTGTGTTTTTTTTTTTCATATGCAAATTTTCTTCATAAAATATACAAATCCGGTGTTAACCCGTTTTCTTCTGATGCCCCCTCCTGCAGGAAAGAAGAGCTCTAGAAAGGAAGATATCTGAGATGGAGGAGGAACTTAAGGTACCACCAAAAACACACACACACACACACACACACACACACACACAATCCATTTATGGAGTCAGAATTGCAGCCAGTGTGTAGGTGGTTCTTGTGAGTTCCAGCATAGTGCTGACAGCTGTCACTTTATGGATATATATGAGTCACTCACGTTGCTTTATTAAAAAAGTGTGTCATATAATATAATGTGGGTTTATGACAACCATTATGTCTACACGTTATGATAACATTGTGCTCAACAAGGTCTATTTAACAAAGAAATACTCACCATGTGTGTTTATAAGGAGCCATCTATACAGGACCAATGTGATATGTTTGATGAAGGAAATACAAAATGTAGGCAATCGTTAGTTCTGTCGACCAATCAACAGACTGCAGTGTGTAGCTCCACCCCTTTGGGACAAAATAGGTGTGGCTCAGCTCGCTTATTTTAGTACTCTCCCTGTCTTTTGACTCTGGAATCGCTAAGAAATGTGCACCGAACCGTACCGCCCCAAATAGCTCAGTGTAAACACGGCTTTAGACTCCTTGTATTGAAGCCTGCATCTCTTATTCTATTAGGTGCACATCTCGCCTCAGCTGTTGTGAATCTATCTTGAAATAACATTTAAGTCGTCCAATTTAGTTCGGCTAATTAAATGTTCCTTTTCCTCTTCAGTTTAGGAGACGAGAAACAAGGATGGAACAAAAAATCCCATTAATTTCTAGTAAAGAAGTGTTGTCTCCATCATTGTGTTAATGCCCACGTGTTTATTTTTAGGTTCTAGACAGCTGGCCCGATCTTATCCGTGTCACTTTTCCATTTTATCTACAAGCATCATGCTGAACGAGAAGCGAAAAAAATTAACTCTTAATCAATCCTTTTTAGATTCAGGAAAAATCTGTCCCCCATTTTCTAACAATCTTCCTTTTTCTGTTTTCCCCCCTCTTTCCTTTCCTCCGTCCCTCTACTTCTTATTTTAATTTAATTTGAATTTCCTTGTCTTTCATTAACCCTTTATCTGCCCAATTTATCTCCTGAAACATATTACTATTCCTATACACTATTCCCAATTCTGCCATTCTTTCACTGTCTCTTTCCATCCCCCCTTCTCCTATCTCTCTGTGTTTTTGTGTGTGTGTGTGCGCGTGTGTATGTATGTTCTAATTTATCTGTGTGTGTGTGTGTGTGTGTGTGTGTGTGTGTGTGTGTGTGTGTGTGTGTGTATGTGTGTGTATGTGTATGTGTTCTCCTGTCTGTGTGTGTTTTTGTTTGTTCTCCTATGGTGCTTGCATGTGTATGTTCTCCTGTCTGTGTCTGTGTGTTTGTTTGTTGGCCCATGTGTGTCCCCTCCCCCCTTCCAGAACCTCCCCCAGGTAAAGCAGGTTCAGGCCCTGCGGCAGGTTAAAGAGCGGCTGCAGGCTGAGAACCGGGCGCTGTCCCGCGTCTTGGCGAAGCTCTCGCACTAAAGCCACGTCCGTCCGTCCACCACCATTTCCTCTACCTTTTCCTTCTCCTCTTCCTCATCCCCCTTTTCCAAAACCCCATTCTCCCTCTCTTCATGCTCCATTCGTGCTCTGCCCCGCACCCATAGACAGGCAGGTGCAACAGCCGCCCGGCCCAACCAGCACTGGTTTTGTTGTAAACTCCCCTTTATTTCCGACCCCCCCCCCCCCCCTCCCTCTGCCTCCCCAGAGCTTTTGGTTTCTAAAATTGGGGAGGATGTCTTCTTGTTGTTTCATTCTACAACAGGGCACTCTCCTTTTTACAGTACACAACTTGCAGGTGATTTTCCTAAATAAGTCAACAAACTAACATTTATATTGTTTCGAGAAAATAGCTCTGCAAAGTATCATTAAAAGTGCAGTGTGCGTAAAGGGAATTGGCGGTTTTCATAACAGACTTGGAAGAAATGGAATATAATATTCCTAAATATGTTTAAATTGGTATATGATCGCTACATAGGAGCAAGTCATGTTGCACCGCCATGTTTCTACAGCAGTACAGAATAGACAAACTTAACGGCCTTAAGCATTTGGATATATAGTGGGTGTCTGCCGGAAATGCACTTGTTGGAAGAGGAATAAATAACTAATCACATCTTCACCACATCACTTGATATTGTGGAAAGACAGTGGTGGATGATGCCCTCTTAAGTAACTATAATAACTATAGCTTCTTGTCCTTGAAGGTCGCCATAGCTTCTGTGAATTCTCATAACCTGAGGGAGCGTTGCAATCTAGAACTTGATTACGCCAAAAAACACCTTTTTATTACACACTGTACCTTTTTAAGGCATTTAAGCAGATGTTCAAATTGTATTATTGTCAAACACGTCCAGTACTGTAAAGGAAAGTGTCCTCTAGTTTGTGATGCTTTTATCAGAGGGGAGGAGCTTTTCTGTTTGGCTTGTTCTGGCTTCTTTGCATGAAGTGGCTTCCCTTTTTTTTTTTTCTTTTTTTTTTTTTTTGGCAATTTTGTGGCCCAGATCTTAGGGGCTAAAACTTTTTCTTTCCCCTTCTTTACTCCCCAAATTTTTTCAGTGTTGTGGATCAACAGAGAGACGAAAAATATATTATATATATATAATATTGTCTAACAGGATTTCCACCTGTCCTGACCACCACATCTTTGTGTTCATTTTTTTTTCAAGACATCACTACATAGTTGTATATGTAATTATCTAGTAAATTGAAAGAAAAACAGTTTTTAAATTGTAATTTTGATCTTTTATTCGATATTTTTAAGTTCACAGAAGGTATTTAACAGCAATCTGGCATTTGTAAAACTTGAAATCAAGGCCTATAAAAAAGGGTTCACCCATTGTGGCTCACAATAGGGTGTTGTCATTATCAGCCAATTGGACATAATGGAGCTCTACCTTGGATACTATGGGGCCTGGCAGGTGTCATGGGGGGGAAGAAAAATACTTTCTGCTCTTATTTTATTCAAGTCGTGAAATTAAATAAATAAATAATGATTTTATTCAGGACACATTAAATTCAAAATGAATGTGCACAACTGTCCTACTGTTATTGTAACTTGACAAAACATCCTACTCCTGACACCAGCCTCTGTGGGTTACTACACAATGACCAAAGTTTACAATTTGATATATGCACTAGATCAAAAGGTGACTTTTTTTTTTCTTTTTTTCCTGGCTGCCAGTGAGCAGCCGTTGAGGTTCTGCATGGCTTTCTCGGGATCTTTGGCCTGTGGTGTGCCCTGCTTTTACTTATCTCTCTTGGAAAAAAGGATGTGATTTACATTAAAAAAATAAATTATATATAAAAAATTATAAATACATTGAAGAAATTCAGAAAAAACAAAGCAGGAGAGATGCTGTGTGACTCTGATATTGCTTTACACAGGCTGCCATTAACACGTTTGTGTAAAAAATAAAATAAAAAAACTGGTTGAACAGCAACATATCTGTGTCATGACTTGTCTAAGCCCTCTCTCTCTCTCTCTCTCTCTTCCCCTCCTTTATTCTTCCCTTCCAGACGCTCCCAGACTTGAAAGCAGACAACCAGAGGCTAAAGGACGAGAACGGAGCGCTCATTCGAGTCATTAGCAAGCTCTCCAAGTAGATCCGACCCCCCCGCTCTGCACACCACCCCTCACCCCCAGTCCCCCTCTCATGGCAGTGACTAAAGGAATTGCACATTTAGATATTAATTGCAACAGACATCAGAGACAAGACTCCTGTATATTTTTTTGTTTGTTTTTCCTCTATACAAACCCCCTATTTTGCTCCACCAACAACGCTGCAGCATCCATCCATCCAGCTCTACCACTCGCATCTTTCGACTATAACCCACTCGATTGTGTGGCTATACTGTCCCCCAATAGAAAACACTGTTGAGTTTACAGAGCAAATTGGAAAATACAATGGGGCGGGGTTCGTTGCGTGAGATCGGCATGTAAAAGCGTGCACGGGTGGGGAAGCCTGAAAAAAAACTATTTAACCAATAAGCCTTAGTTGTACATAAAGAGAAAAAGAAAAAAAAACACTTGCATCAATCTCTTCTCTACTCTTATCTCTCTCTATCTCTCTATATCTCTCTCTATCTATCTCTATCTCTTGGCTATCACTGAAGAACAGATATTATCCAACATCTGATTTTATTTGTGCCACAATCTCTGATGTAATTTTTTCTTTTATTATATATATTTTTGTTTCCTCTCCCTTGTGTAAGTGTTGTGTGCTGTGCAAGTTTCCTACTCTCTCCTTAACCCCCCTTTCAAAGTGCCACTTTTGCCCCCCACATCATCATCCGCTATTTGTGCCCCCCCCCCCCACACACACACACACACACAGATCACCAATGCACACACACACAAACACACACACACCAATTTTGTACCTCTGTGTGTCTTCCTCCAAGAGGGAATTTTTTGTTTTTTTGAATTCTCGCTTTAGCGGAAAAAAACGAGGCGGACCTGGTGGAATTTAAGCTTTCACTGTATGTGCAATATGCATTTCTCTTTCTCTCTCTATCTTTTTTAATGCTTTAAAGATGAGTCCATCACACGTAGGATTTCTCTCACTCTTCCACTGCTTCAAAACGCTCACCTTCCCTACCCCCTATTTTTTTTTTTTTAGTTTTTGTTTTAAGTTTGTAGTGTAGTCAGTTTATACTCTTGTATTTCTCACTTTTTGTTTTAGCAGGTACTGAGTGACGCTGTATATACCTGTATGTATTTGTTTGAGACCAGCACATGGCATGCGTTTATGGTTCCCGTCTGTTACTATTAAAAAGTATACAAATTCCAGAGGACAAAAAGGTGTGTTTTTAATTCTCATTTATTTTTTCCTTTTATAGTCTAAAGACATTGGATACCGTACAGTAGAGCCTATCTCTCTCTCTCATACACGGGACAGATGGCAGTGTTCAGTGCGTTTTTTTTTTTTCTTCCTCCAGTTTAAAAATAAGTGTTCACATAATTGTGAGATAAACGACAAATAATCGCTTCACTACATTTCACTTTCATTGTATTCAGTATCTTGGAAGAGTGCTGTTCATTTTGTTTCCAATTTCTTTTTTTTTTCTTTTTCTTTTTTTTAAGCTGTAGTATTATATTATAGCCAAAGTGTTGTCACTAAAAATAAAAAAAAGACGAATAATATCTTTAGGTATCGCTAACCCAGTCCTTTTTACAAATGTCTACATGCACTGTCAATGCCATGTGAGGAGTCTTGATGTCAGGTTATAAAGCAAAAATCGCCACCATCAAATATTTCATGCATCTGAAAACATTTTATGCATTTCAGTGGCCTTTTTAAGGATATTTTAGTAAAAGAAGTATAAAAAGTAATCATTGCAGATGGACATGACTATCTTCTCTGGTTTAGACTTTTTGTTTTTATTTTATTTTTTCTTTATTATTATTATTATTTTTCTTTCCCATCATCTTGTAAAATAGGTGTGTGGCTTATTACATGCAAGCTGTGCTGTGACTACCAACCACTGAAGAGTTCATTAAAAATAAACTTGTACATTGTAAAGTTCCCCTGTCTGATTTTTATTTATAACAATGAAATAGATTGATTGATTTATAAATGGTTCTCTTAAATGGCTACTTCACCCAATGCAGGAAGAATGCAATTTTTTTCTTTTTTCTTGCATAGGTTTTTGATGATATAGCTGCATGATCTACCACCGTAATGGATTTGACATATTTGTATTTTCAATGTTATAGTTTTCAAATATATCATTGTATTCATGACTTCGTTTTAATAAGCTCCTTGAAAAAATTGTCTTTTTCATGCTTAGGAGAAACACTTTTGTTTTCCTTCAAAGTGTGTAAGGGTAAAATCCATTACATACATTTATAAGTTTTCAGGTTAATGTCTGTTATCATTAGATTTTGTCGCAATTTGTAGCAGCCTTTTTATATTTGACCCTTAAAAGTGTTATTGCTGCCTTTCTTGATTAGACAATGTTAAAAAATATTTTACAAGTGCATTCTATTTGGGGCAGATATCAAGAATCTGAGCACATAAAACCAAAACCTGCACTGGCATAAAAAAAAATGCAATCGTTTGTTGCCCTTGCATACTTAAAATTGAACCTGCTCCACCTCTTTACAAGGAGCCAATTAGCTGTTGCTATGCTCCATCCCACCAGTAGATGGTGCACTGCTTTGCCAGACTCAGGCAGATGTGGATTTCTTTTTCTTTTCTTTTTTTGAAGAACTGCTGGACACATCCACACATCAGCTCACATCCACACACACAACGTAGCGATAAGAGCCATGTACTTCAGGTCTTCACGTTACAATGTCAACAATCTCTTGACCTCCACATCTTGAATCAGCTGACCTTCTCAACCACTCATCTTCTCCACTCACAAGGAGGAACGGCAGTGTCTTGACGGCCGGTACATCAATAGCTTTCCCTGAGCCTAAAATCCCTCCAAGTGTATTCATAGTTAGGAATCCTCACCACATGCACTAATCTTTATTCTTATCTCAGACAGCAGCAGATTTGAAACAAATAAAATGCAGCCCAGAATTAGAGATAACCATAAAGCAAGAGAGAATAAGACAGATTCCACTTAAAGGTGGAGTCAACGATTCCGGAGAATGCTAGTTGTCAAAATCACGTCAATATCCCCTCATGATCCGCTACCTATCTGTACTGTGTGTGTGTGATGAAAAAAGATCTGGTGTTAAAGCACAACCTATAGGCTCTGTAAAAAAAGCATGTTCTTACTGTGGGCCCCCTTTCTATACACCCGTTAACAGAGCCTAGGCTGTGTATCAACACAAATGTTTTTATTCAGTACACATACAGTACGGACAGTCAATGGATCGTGTGCGTGCAGATATTCACTGATTTCAACATAGGCTAGAGTGATTTTGACAACAAGCGTTCTTAAGAATCGCTGACTCCACCTTTGAAAAGACAGATTTCACTTTATGTGATATATATGACAATGATAATGGAGCTATAGTTACTGTAAGCTCTTGTTTTGTTGCATGTATTGTCTACGAAAGCTCTCTGGGTGTGTCTCAAACTCCTTAAACTTTAAATGTAGGGCTTCAATATTAAGATTAAGCTTTTTTTGGGGGGGGGGGTAAGCGGCGCGGTATCTGCTATAATTGCCTCGAGTCATGCAAATGTGTCTGGCTTTTTTTGTTGTTGTACTTTCCATTGCCTCAGTGAGTGAGTGGTTAGAAAGCAGTCTGGTTGGTGTCTGGTGTACACTGTGACATGAGACATGCTTTCTTAACCAATCGCGAGCAAAACGTCTTCATCAGGACATTGACAGAAGAAAAATAAGATCTTTTCGACAGTTTTCTGGCCTTAAAAAGTCAACCCCTGGAACTGCAGTTATAACAAATGGTTTGAATTATCGCAGGCTTTGTGTGTGTCGTTTATCTGGCTCAAAGGAGAAGGAGGACAACGTGAGGACAACACCGAGCTAGATTCTGCCATTACAAAGAGCTTTACCGCCATGTGTTTGTTCTTATGTTTAAGCTGGATCTTCATTTCACATCTGTTGTGTATAGGCCTATGATAAATGTTGCTCAGTCAGATGGCTGCTCTCATCTACTCTTCAGCTCAATTCAGTTGCAGCCACTTCACTTTTAATCAGATTACTATATTGTGCTTTTGCTGACTTAGTTTCAGGACTACACTTTAAAGAGACTATATGAAGAACTTTGAGATGTTTATGAAACAGTCAAATTAATTCTTATGATGATCATAGATAGCAAACAAGACCATCAAAGAAACTAATGCCAATCAATAAAGTCAGGATTCATCTTCTGGGCACCATGAATGGTAGAATATCATGGAAATCCATCCACTATTTTGAAATGTCCATTGTAGTCCATGTTTTAAAACTCCATCCTCAGTTCAAAAGTATCCGATCTAGCTTCAAGCTCCATTTTTTTAGAGCAATACTTAAATTTAAACATTTACAGTTTATACATTTTTTTTGCTGACAATCTTAAAATCATACCACAATGTTTTTTGTTTTACAATTCTGACTGTTGGTTTATTACATTGAATTTGCATGAGTTGAAAATCTGCGTCATATGGATAATCCCCATATTATATACTGTATCATGGCACTGCAGGGCAGTCAGTTAAAAAGTGGTTACCACACAACAAAAACATATATGGCCTTAAGTATGTGGAATCCCCATGTGGAAACATCTCGCCACATGCATACATTTGGTCTTGGGGTATTATTTTATGGTTTCGTTATGTTTTCGTTTGGTCCCTTAATTCCGAGTAAAGGATTTCAGATGATAGCTTGCTTCCAACTATGGTAATGTTTGGTCCTTTTCCCTTTTTTCAACATGACCTCTTTTGACAAGTCTGTACATAAATGTTTTTCTACATTTGGTGTACAAGAAGTTCCTGACCTAAACCCTATTCAGCATAGTGTTTGGGATGAGATTGAACCCTGATTGTAACCCAGGCCTTATCACTCAACATCAGCACCCACGTCACTAACGCTCATTGGATGGAATGGGAGCAAAAGTCCTTCAACCAGATTTCCGACATATACGGAAATTTGTAGAAAATTGGAATAAACCCCACTTATATGGCCCCTTTGAATGTCATAGTCAGAACGTGTTTGAGGCTTTAAAAATGTGACCAGTATAATAAGCCTCAGCCAGAGCTTTAGAGACTTAGAAAAACCCCACTTGCTGGCTTGGTCTCTTTGATTGCTGACAGTGGCTCCGCCATGGGATGACGTGCTGTGCTTCTCTGGGTTGGAAATCATCCATAAAGAGAGAGGGGAATTAGATCTTGGCAAACTATGCTGTCACACACACACACACAGACACAGAGATACTCACACGACACTAGTCCCTCTCTAACTAATTTCATTTTTAATCTCCCACTCTCTTCTCTACCGTAAAGTGGAAGCAAGCCAAACGAAAAAGAAAAACTCTGTCCCAATAGCAATTTAACTCACTTTAGATTTAGACACACTGGTTTGAGTTAAGGAGTGAATAAGTGACAGCTCGACATGTCACAAAGACAAATACACTTGGTTAGAAAACAATGGCTAAGGTGTGGAAGCGTCAAGAAAAGAGGATACAGTAGAGATGTCTTTTACACTTTGACAGTGGCGCCATGGGAGCGTTCAAGATGTTATACAAGGAGAGGACTGATATCTGAAGTGCTGAATCAGAAATGAATTGAACGAACAAGTCAGTCTGTTGGTTTACGGATGATTACTCTAAATTATGACCAGATTATCGAGGTCAAACTAGTTCCAGCTGCAAAGATTTTTTTTCCTTTTTAAACTAGGCTATTTTTCATCAAACCTACTTTGGTTTTGGGAAGGTTGTTTGAACAAAACAAGCATCTGGAAGGTGTTACAAAAGTTTCTGTCAGTAAACAAAATACCTTATTCACTAGACCAGTGCTTCTCAATTATTTTCTGTCATGCCCCCCCTAGGGGACAGAAATTTTTTCGCGCCCCCCCTAAATTGAAATACTATTGAGAACCTGCCAATATTTATTTATTTATCTGTACAAAACCACTGTATGCGTTTCTGGCACGAGCATTCTGCATACAATCACCTTATTATCAAATTAGATAACAACAATTAGTTGAGATAACTTCTGCAGCAAAAACATTCAAAGTTCAGTTTATTAGCTCAATTTGTAACATTTAAACAAGACTGCTCAGTCTGTGTGAATCTCAGGACAGAGAAACAAGAGCAAATGATTCACTGAGGTTTGCATTTCATTCAAAACATTTTTAAACTGTAAACATAGTTAAGGTGGTGTTTTTTTTATTATTATAGGCCAATAGGCCTTCTGTCATGCGATAACCAATAATTCATTAACGTCATTATTAGTCTACTTGCTTGATTTCTTTTTAAATAACCTACAGACACTTGAAGACACATGTGGACATTTATTTACTGCAAATCGCGGCCTTTCGCGCGGATATGACCATACACAAGCACACATAGCGCTTGTTAGCACTTTAAAAAAAAAGAAAAAAAAAGGTTTTTTTTTGTCAGTTGGAAATCAAGGCAGCCCGCGCCCCCCCCCCCCCCCTGACAACTCACGGCGCCCCCCCAGGGGGGCGCGCCCCACCATTTGAGAAGCACTGCACTAGACCATGCATCAAATAATAAATATTGAACATCATGATGGTTTGCAGCCCTAGATGCCAAACTAAAATATTGCTTGCACCCGGCAGTGTTGCTGTAATTACTCAGAATTCCTCATGGGGCGACATATGTTACAAACTACAGCTTTAATGATTATGAATGTACACATAGATTCAGTTTGCTGACTATGTTACGGTATATGTAAGCTCTTTCCTGCATCTCTGTCATTATGAACCCTTGACACTGACTTTGACGACTGTGTCACCTAAAACGGTCTGTTGTCCTTCTGCTCAACTTCCCTCCTGCTGTTGACCACGTAGTTCACTGGAAAAAGACTCCTGACTCACACTCATGTCCACAGAGGATAGTTACACTACAGCAGGCTCATGACAGGAAGCTGGACAGTTCAAATCCAGGCTCCGCCGGGAACTTGAGAAAAAATATGAATATATATTCGATGGCGTCACAAATTCAGCTTGACAAACATGGGCTGAAAACACCATTTCCAAGTCTGTGTTTGTTGCAGTATCCACAATAGCATTATCCTGACTGCAGTGGAGAATATATGTTCAGAGCTGCTGGCCCAACATCTGGGAAGATTGGGGGAAACATTTCTTGAATACTTACTTACCCTTAGATAAACACATTTCACGGGGGAGTGATCTCCTAGTGTGTAGGCTTCTCGCTCCAAAATGACCCTCTTAATGGCTTTTGACTAAAACATTACTGTCAAAAAAAGAACAGAAAATGTGAGAACGCACAGGGGTTATTACATTATGTGTATTTTCAATCAGCTATTTGAGGAGCTCATTTTACACCCGGGTGAGCAATGCATTTCCCCTCTTTCCCGCCAATGTGGTGTGACGAAACTCATGATATGGGCATACATTAAAAGTAAAAACACCATGAAGCTTTGAGATAGGGTGTATAGGATACATTGAATACATCTCAACATTAAAGGTGGAGTCAGTGATTCTGGAGAACGCTTGTAGTAAAAATTATTTTTGTTAAAAATGAGTGAATATCTCCTCAAAATCCGTGCTTTGAAAATAAATCAGGTGTTAATACACAGCCTAGACTCTGTAAACTGGTATGTAAACATAGGGTATATCGAAAAGCAGTTGCCACAGTAGCTAGAAACATAGCCGTTTACAGAGCCTAGGCTGTGAATTTACACTGGATTTTTTTTCAGGCTCAGACAAAGAAGCCTAGCGCGCGTAGCCGATCGTAAAGAGATATTCACTGATGTTGACCACAAGTGTTCTACAGAATCACTGACTCCCCCTTTAAATAAAACACTCACTCGGTCGGAAGCACGCTCACTTTGGGAAACCATTACTGGAATGTTAAATTGGGAATTTATTTTGTTAAAAGCGGCAACAGCAGCGTTTGTTTTGGCATAGTGGCAAACGCTTGGCGATAACCCTTAATGTGCGCCCCCTCATTCCTGTTTTATTCTCCTCAAGAGCAGACGGAAATATTCTAAATATGCAGCAGTGTGACCCATGTCCATAGATCAAGGTCTATTTTTAGTCGAGGCGCCTCACTCCCTTTGCTCCACCCAAAGTTTTTCTCATTATCTGTAAAAGAGTTGAAGAGATAACGGCTCACTGCCTGCTCTCCCACTCACCAAAGGGGAATTGGGATGGGTGTCACATATTTTGGGCCCTGTGTTGAGAAATAACATTAACCCTTTCCATCAACATGCAAACAATCTCTTTCGTTTAGATATGTGTGTATAGAATTTGAGAAGAAAATGATTTATTAAGGTGAGATCACTGCAGGTGAATCGGGCAACATTTTTTACTAGATTTAGAGATATCATCATGAAACTTTGTCAGTTGATTTCTTATATCAAAACAAACAAATATAGTTTGTATTACTTTTTCTCTTATCAAAAACATTTAATTAAATATGAAAATTTGGCAACATCTAAATGTGAAAATATTTAACATACTGTATTAGTGTCTGCAGTTTTCAGGGAGCATATTTTGGACACAACCTTTTTTAATTTAATAAATAAAGAAAAATACTATGTACAGTTCTTAAAAGTCCATTTTCTGCTTGTTTTAAAGAACAACATGTATCAGAGATCAGACAGCAGTGTCTCACGTTAAGTTGCCTGAAAGTCATGGCACCCTTGGGAGCAAGCCAGAAACACACAAATCCAACACAATGAGGCCAATATACCCTTCAGTACGGTTTTTCTTATAGGCCTTTCGTCCTTGCATGAAATGAGGTACTGTGGCAGTAAGCACCTATAGCATCGCGTGAGGGAAAAACCTGCTGGTATAGTTATGTGCTGGCACTAGCACACGAGAGGTTGAATATCACTGGAATGTCGTGCAGAGTTATTACAATGGAGCTTTGCATCAGCACGCAGCAATGACGTGCTTTATGTTGGATTCATTATATTTCCTCTAAGCTGCGGGCTCATTACACAGCAGAAAAGGAGGGGTGTGTGTGTGTGTGTGTGTGTGTGTATAGGTAAGTAATGGGGACTTTGTTATGGAGCTGTACATCATATCACACAATCTTCCTCAGCAGACGGAGCTCACATTTAATTGTAGGTACATTTCAAAAGATTGTACATTTTCAAGTTTTCGGGGGAGAACTTCAATGACATTGGAAGTTAATTCCTGACATTGAGATACGGTTTTGTCAGTTGTTAAAGCCTACCTATCTGTCTGTCTGTCCGTTCGTCTATCTATCCATCTATCTATCTATCTATCTATCTATCTATCTATCTATCTATCTATCTATCTATCTATCTATCTATAAAGTAATTTAAATTGTAGTTGCTTGTACTGTAATTATTTCCATGTCATGTTTCGAACAATATTTGCACACTTTTACCTATTAAGTTTAATTCGAATGGAGTATTGTTTAAGTAAATAATCCAAATAGTTCTTCCACTGCTGATAAAAAAATTCTTACAACAAAGTAGAACATATACTTATTATAATAAGATGTCTTCATCCCTTTCATGGTTGGATGCTACCAGTTCTTCAAACCATTTGTTTATTTTTCACAAATAAAGTTTTCTTTTGAATAAAATCAGATCGCGACAGCCTTGGTCTATATGGCATATAATGTTTATTTCTTAGTGTTTGTTATGTTCTATTATTGGAAGCTCTGTACTTTACTTTAATGCTTGTACCATAGTTGTGTAGTATTATGTTGTGTATTATAACTCAAGGACATTTAAAAAAAAAAAAGCCTGCACTGAAAATGCTTTTATAAAGAGATGAATGTGGCCTTTAAAGAAGAAAGAGATGTATTAAAGTGTGTGTGACTCAATTGTGTAACTATTCACATTTCTCAGTCGCAGCGTCATAGATGTGACGAACGAACTTGTCAATCTTTTTATATTGTCCCTCAACTTTGCCGTGTCGTGTGTATACAGTAGTAGGCTATGTCAGCGTGTGTGATGAAATGAAAATGTTGACTCTTCACTCAGCAGAGCTAGTTGGAGGAGTGAGTCATTCGGCGCCTAGGGGAGTCAGTCTGTGGGATCTGCGTGGGAGAGCTCAAACGTACACAAACGCTCAAATGTTGCACTCCGACTGTGCAATTATCAAAGGCCTATTGAAACCCAAGAATCAGTGACATTGAGCTGTCGGCGTGAGTTGGAACTATTAGCGGAGGTGTACAGAGTCTTTTAAAACGCACACCTGTGGCTGATGGAATAGGCCTACAGTTATAGGCTACCACTGAAATGCTGCTTTCAGGGTCCTCCACTCTTAGTCTGGGGGTGGGACATTTCTTTGGAATTCAGTTTTTAATTAAAACACTTAAAAACAACTTTACAAGGACAACATACCTTTGACACACTTATTCAGAAACCAAAAACACGTTTTTATTATACCTAATTTTAAGCACACAGAGCCCTTTTCCAACGACCATCACACTCAATATTAATAAACAAACAGTGGATACAGGAATATGGTGAAAATAAAGTGAAAAAAATAATCATATTTGACCAGCCTATAGCCTACATTTTCTATAGCCTACTTTAATTTTCTTTCATTGGGGGTAGGGGGGTACGGGGGACTCACTTGTTCACTTAACAGTACCATAAATGCCTTTAAAAGTACCATAACTCACCAAAGATGAAGTGAAAGCCTTTTTAAGGACCATAACAGCGACTTTAATCTTCGGGCTGATCTCCCTACTCGCTTCGGCTTCAGTCGGAAGTGCTCGGCTGTTTTCGGACTCGCCCCGCCGTTGCCAGAGGGCAGAGCGAGCGCAGCAGCGGCTCCTCGCGCTCGAGACCAACGTCATTCATCAGAGCGGACCGCGGGCACACCTGGTCGGACCGAGGAGGACAGCCTCGTTTAGCGACTGAAACAGCTTCACAAAGGTGAGTTTACACCTAGAATTACAACTTTTCTTTAATCTCGTCAACTTTTACGCACTTTGTGTAACTTTTTTTCAGAAGAAAAAATAGGCGACACAGAGAGGTGAAAGTGTTTAGCGTTTGAGTTAGCAGCAAAGTATAACAACCTGTTGCTAATATTCACGTGCACACACAGTCACGACGTGGGGGACATAACACACCTCTCTGGAGGCTTGGAAAAGGTGCCATTAAAAACAGTTTAAAGTATTAGGCTCGTTGTCGTGAGGTTGACTGACTTCAGTTTCATCCTACCTGTCAACAGCACCCGGGGTTAATCACTTGAGGAATGCGGCGGTGCCATTATTAAGGACGGGAGCCGAGAGCTTAAAGTTCATATCGACTTCAAACTTTTTACACTTTCACCAACAACTAGAGGAACATATCACAGAAAAAAAAGAGGGACCACCATACCATGGCAACGGGGGGATTTAAGCCAAACGCTCAGACTGACTTTTTGGAAGAATGGAAGGCGAAACGGGAGAAAATGAGAGCTAAAATGTTGGGGGACATTGCCGCAGCCACTGGTGCTCCCTTGGGTGCCATCCCAAACAACACTGGCAACAGCAGCAGTAGTACTAACCGCCACGCCGCCGCACCACCACTTCCACCGGGAAGCAACGAGCTTTCCAACAACGCCAACCCCTCCTCCTATACAGTGGTTCGGTCCAACTCAGCCTCGGCTCTGAAGAGACCCGAAGAAGAAACGCACCCTACCGCACCCATAGCCTCTGCCAGCGTCACCCAAGGGAGCAACCTGAAGAAAGTAGTCCCGCCTCCTCAAATGGAGATGAAAGCTCAGGCCCAGGCTCAGGCTCAGTGCGTTACCCCAGACTCGTGCCCTAGCACCCCTGTGATGGCGTGTAATGACAGTGACGACAAAGAGGGGAGTCCATCACCTAACAGTAGTAAGCTGAAAGAGAAGAACACTTCCGGACCCAGTGCCAGGAAGGGGAAAGGGCAGATCGAGAAGAGGAAGCTGAGGGAGAAGAGGAGATCCACAGGTGTTGTCAGCATTCCATCCAATGAGGTGAGTCATCCCATTCCCAGACACTATGTTTCAATGTCGCACCTGAAAAATTAATCTTATGCATGCAAGGAAAAGGCATTTTTTTCATTGTAGGCTATTGATCGGTTGTCATCTCCATAGGAAAGTTAGGCTAGCCTCAACTCAGTGGAAGTGGGGATTTTTTAGATGCTGCATTGGGGTTTGACTTGTTCGCCATGCTGCCACAAAGAGCAGTGATTTGGAAGTGACAAGTATTTTTGAATATTGAAGCATGTAGCACTACTAATGAGTGGAGCATATAAAGGCTGCAGCTGCAGTTGTTTAGTCTGTATATTGTCTCAGGAAAAGAGACACATGTCCGGGGCTCATTATGATGTCTTCTTCAAGTTGCTTGTTTTGTCTAACCAACAGTCCAAACCCCAAATATTAGGTTATCACTCACAACAACATCAGATGTAGAAAGCAGCAAATCCTCAAATATGGGAAGCAGAAATATGCACCTAATAAATGTCAGAAATAATCCATTTAGAATCATATAATGCAGATTGTCAAAAATGTTACACTTGCAGCAAATGACACTGTAGACGTTTCTGGAAACATGAGATACATTTTAAAATTGCGTTTAATTACCATAAGAAAAGTCTAGCGTCAATGTAACCGAACAAATAACTGACTGATTGGCTCGTCTCTGCAATTTCTCATAATTTATTGGATACGGATGCATTTTTGATAACCTAACATCTGATAAAACTGGCCCCGCTACATGAATAGCTCAGGCTCTAATCCACTACAGAGTTAGTGGGCGTGCTCTTGAATACTTGTGGCAGATAATCATGGTCACCATTTAACACCACAGACAGTGTGCATCCATGTAAAGTTGGGTAAATAAAGTAGCAAGAAGCTCCTTCTTTTATGCTGTTGCGATAGCAGCTTTCAAGTTGTCCAAATTACAGAGGGACTTGTTCAGGGGTCAGGTCAGGTTATCTTTGGCCAAAAGTGACTAATGACTAGTGAAATGCTGGTTCCTGAAGTGGGTTATTGTTGCATTTCAGAGTGAGTATTATATTTCAGAGTGAGTATTATATTCAATATGGTTGTCCATTTTAGTACTCTTGTGGTTTTTTGTTTTGGTAACTTCATACGTTTCTTGGACCGTGTCGGAAAAATTTTCTCACTCAAACACATAATCCCTTGGGCTTTGTGTGTGTGCCATATATCCATAAATAATTCCCGAATCAAAGAAAAGCACTTGCTTTCCAAAAAGTCTGCAAATTCCTCCCATACGTGTGTCTGGTTTAATTGACCGTCCGTAGCGAGAGAAATGCAAGCAGTTCTCCGATGTTGGAGAGAGGGAGAAGGAACGGGAAGGAGGGAGGGAGGGAGGGAGGAGTTGTCGGCTTGTGTTAGTGGTGTGTTTGTGTGTGTGTGTGTTACAAGGCGCCAAGGCGGTGTTGAGGGCATTCATTGTTATTGAATGTAAATCATGTCACACTCTTGCCTAATTCCTGTGGTTCAGACACATGCAGGAACTCTGGTATAAAGCTGTGCCAGCCAATAATCAAGCACTCCTGCTGTGATCATATGGTAACACACACTCTAAACAAGCTCAAAATTACTTAAGTATTGAGGGCCACATGGAGAGAAAACGAGGAAACATTATTTAGTTCAGGAAAAAACATATTACGATGGCGAGTGCAGTCTTATGGCAGCGTCCTTGTCACCCACTGTTTGTCTCAGGTGTCCAGCTGTGTCACACACAGTCAAAAGCAATGCATGATAATGTTCTGCCAAAAGATTAAGCATTTCCTTTTTTGTAAAAGACGAATGCCATAACTTCACTGGATGGACTAGACTAGGACTCATCTTAAAGCTGGGGTGGAGAATTTGGGGAGAAAATAGCAGTTGGGATAGAGATTTGAATCCAAATACCTCAACCGCTCCACTTGTTCTCTTTGGTCCCTCCCCTATGGTCCCTCCCTGACACGCTCTACACCAACAACGTCGGTGCCAAAGTGAATGGACAGTCCCAACAGCCAATAAGAACAGAGAATCGGATTTGTTTTTAATTATTATTATTATTTTTTTTAATCGGAGCCTCGCTCTGATTGGTCAAAGTGTACCGTTAATGTTGACCAATCAGAAATCACATACCCCAGCTTTAATGCAAGGGAAAATACCTATAAAGATGTATACTGTTTATTTTGTTAAAGTGATATGATGCCTTTTGAAAGTGCCCCATTACCAGCCTGCTATCCCTACTTGGTAGCCAACCCCCACTCCAAAACTCTGTGCCCTCGCCTCGGGGGCAGCAAAAAAACGTTGGAGTTTGACCAGTTTGTTGTCAGTTGGCGTTCCACATCCTGTTATTAGGTGCTCAGCAGTTTGAAACCTGGTCACATGCCAGGCTGTAATGCTGGGGCTTCGGCACTCTGGGCTGTGCCAAATATGTTAGACGGAGCCCATAGGCAGCTGAGTTAAGTAGTAAAGTGGGCAAATAGACTTTAACTGGAGGAGGTGGGACTGGATTAAACTGATGAAGTGGTGAGCTGATTGGTTTGAGTGGGACAGAGAGGGAATAGGAAGTATCCATGACAACTGGAGAGGGTCTTAGTAGTTTGGTAGTCAGCTCTTTACAGTATATCTTTGAGATCTATTGAGCATTTTGAATATCCACTAGTTAAAACACTGGTAGAAGGGAAGATTATTAACTACCTTGAGAGCAGGTGCATTATCAGATTGAGTTACATAATAGTCAGTAAAACTAAACACATGATGACATGCTGAAAAGATACTTATATCAACTTAAATGTTGTTATAATATGTATCTGACACATTGAAATAACAACTGCAGAATACTAAAGACGAAAACTATGCAAATGAAGACTCTCTCACACAAGCTCCCTTTGTGATGTGAATATGAGTGGACAGGTGTGAATAGAGATGCCTGGGATGAGCTCCCCGCTCGTTTCTGTGCAGAATAATAGCTGTTGAGGTTGATTTTTTTTTGGAGCATCGGGGGGAACCCAATCTTCTGCGTGTTGAGGCTATAATGGCCTGACAAAAGCTCCGTGCTTTACCGGAGAATAGACACTTGTGCACAGTGTCAATCAATAACACAATAACAGCACCTCCCGCACTCAGGAAGGTGTCTCCTCTCTCTCACCCCTCGTCACTGCCTCAGACTGGAAGGCCATTGTTCTGGACGCTGACCTTTGACCTGATCCTGACATGCATACGCAACAGAAGAATGTGGAAATGAATGGTGTGTGTGTCTCTGGGTGTGTGTGGAGAGTTTGAGCATGTCTGTGTGGTTAAAGCCTCTAGAAACCTGGTCTAAAATATTGAATATTAAAAAATACATTTTCAGAAATATTATAAAACTGGATTTAAAAAAAAAATGCTTTTTTACTGTCTAGCCCGTTTGACAGGACTGTTTAGCCGTGGTCGTATCAAACGGTCTTGACGACAACATCCGTTTTTATAGAATGTTTGGGTAGAGAACTGCCGTGATTGGTTCAAAAGACTTATTGTGCTATAAGATCAGAGGAATGCCCATCTTATCTGAACTGTACATTTCTGTAAAGTTGATCAAACTTAAATGACAATATCTTTTACTTGGATTGATAAATATGCCTAACTCATTTCAGATGCTTACTATCATTCACTTAACTCCCCAAATGTCTTCATTTCCGAAGACATTTGGGGAGTCAGAAGGATTTTGTGGATTTGGGTTTACAGTGTCTTTAAGCTTCTCTCATCTGAACATGTTTTGGGCTGTGATTTAAGCATGTCTCCCATCGGACACGCCACATGTGGGGATTTGTGTCACTCATTGTGCAGTGTTTTTTTACGACCCGATAGTTATGAAGCTGCGGTGAGACTTTCCAACCAGAGAGTGTGAACTTTGTTTCATGTGTTTTCGGCTGCATGTGCCCCCTCCCATAGGATACTGGTCTGCTGGGCAGCATGGAGCCCGCCGGCCCCTCACAGCTATTTGTCTGCAGCGTCACTATAGAGGTCAACAGGTTCAACATGCGATACTGTGCCAAACACTCAGGCAGTTTAACGCTCTGGTGATAGCAGGACAGGGCAGACTTTAGGGCTCCTTGCTTTGCCCCATCCTCCATAAATCCAAGGGGTTATTGATGTTTTATGCTTCATACAAAAACAAGTCGATGTAGACTGTGATATTGTGTGAAAAGGTTTCCCTCTTACCACAGCCTTTTAAAATTACCGAAAAGGAGGGAACATGTGCTGATTTCAGCAAATTGTCCCTTAAACCTGCAATGATGAATTTTGAATTTTTTATAAAAGTTAAATTTTTCCTCTGATCATAGAAGTAATTGTAAAGATTTTCAAAATATTTTACAAATAAGACTCCAGGGCAATGTAAACGTGTGTGTAGGACAATGTGTGTCATATCAAATGATGCTCTGCATTATTGATTTTTGACAGCAACTCTTTGATCTTTCCCCTCCACAGACTCCACAGACATGGTTCAAATAATTCCTTAAATTCAAACAGGCCTTGTTTGTGCACGAAGGTGCTTCTGCTCCATTTTATTCTGTGGTGAAGTTCAGTGAAGGGCGAAGTTGTTCTGTATGTTTGGAGAAGCATCACGTAATTTATCAAAACATTGTATGCATGGTTTGACACTGCTTTAATGAAATGTGTGTTTTTGTTGCCTATCCAAGAAGATCAGTTTTATTTTTTGAGAAGTTAACTTGGTCAACAAGGTTTTCGCCAGTGCTGCTGCTTTTTTAGTCTCAATAGTAATTTCTGAAGATTAAGTACCAACATATTTACTTGTTTGTCTTGTAAGTCTTTTCCTGTCTTAATAGCTTTCTTAAGGTGTAACACTGTATATTGGCACATGTTTTTGTACCATCTTTGCAAGTAGGATGAACACATCTTTTTTTTTTTCAATAGAGCGGTGCTGCAAATGTTGAGCTGAAAAAAAGTTTGAACAATTTGACGTTGCAACAAACTGACAACGTAAACTAAAGTAACATTATCTAGGACATGTATGAAATGAGCTGTGTCACCTTTTATTTGTCATAAAGAGTCAAGTAGTTTACCCTCTACTACATTAAATCCACATGGTTGTTTTTTTATCAAACACAAATAGGCTCTCAATTCACAGCTGTGTGAAAGAATGCAACAATGTTAATTCGCATGATGTGGAGCGTGTTTGACTTGCTGTGAAAACCTTCTCCAAACAAGGGCACATCATAACAGTAAATACCACAGGCATTTTATCATGAGCTTAGGTAAGCAAAGAGCTATTTAAACCGGGATGTTTTTTCACTATTAGCTGAACAAGAGGAATGCTAAACTCTTTAATTAAGACACGTGTTCCTCTGAGGGAAGTTTCCCAAGCCAGAAGCGGCGGCGGTTTCCATGGAGAACATTCTGTTTCTTTGACTTTCTGGATTGAACTTTGGATTGTTTATGAGCATGGCCACTGTCACTGGGCATGTTTCAAAGGAGAGACTAATAGAGAGAAAAGTCCCAGTCAAGCCGCTCTGAGAAATTTTAAGGAAATTCCAAAGGAGGAGGAAAAGGAGGAAGTGTCTGCGATCAAGTTGTTACCAGCTCGGCCCCTTTTCCATACGTGCACCCGGGCGTCTCTCAACACCTCATAAAACCTACAGCACCTCCGTTATAGGTCGCGGTAGCACATGATTTGTTCAGTTAGTAGGAATGTTAGGAAAACTTCAGTTCCCATTACAGTGACCCCCTGACTAGGTGAGTGTCAATTATGCTGTCGGATGGCATCAGATCACTGGATTAGGGTTCAACAGACTGTGAGAAGGAAATATTACAGTCAGCCCACAGGGTAGTGAAATAAATCATCACCTGACTGTTTTGTTATGGTATCAAACCTCAATAAAGTTGTTTCTACTGATCAGGATTCAAGTAGCAACAGTTGCCATTTAAGGCAAGTTCAGATAGAGTTCTTGCTTCTGTCATAAAACACGATGTTCAAGTTTTAAACTATTTTGGTATTTCGCCGGAGCTTTCAAACAGCTTCTTTAGTGGTAATGATTTTTAAAATGTGCAAGGTTTGGCTCATTTTGCTAAATGAACAAAAGGATTTAAGAGTAAACATCTTTGTTTTCCTCAAGATGTGATGATATTTTTTTTTAAATCTATAGGACGTGCTGCTAGCTCTAACCTCAGGTTAATTATCAAAGTATTTTCATGGTATCATTACTGAATCTCAAGTATTGTATGTGTTGTTAAAATTTACGAGAAAATACACTGCTCATTTGTTGTGCTGTAGAAATATTGTAGTTTTAGACATATTTATATCTTGAACATATTGTGCGAGTGGCCAAATGCTTTGTATAATTTTTGTTGCATACTTTGAATTAAGTTTCAATTTTTACGCAAAAAGGACAAAGACCAATACTATGTGCAAAAGTTTCTCTGAATGTCATTTAGTTTCTGGCTTTTTCCAAGTCAAAGACCCTTCCCTTTCTGTTTGATATACTGTTTGCCTGCTGTTATTTGCTGACAAAGTTCAAAGTCTCTTTTTATCCGGGTCACTGCTCTTTAGTTATGGCTGTTATGGCACTGTGCGGAGCAGACTGTACACTATCACTGAACAAGAACATTTTCCCCCCCTGCACGACATGGACAAGAATGCACAGTCATGCAAAACCTGCGTTGCCCTGGAGCACTAACGTCACATTGCACACATCTCGTGTTGAAGTGAGAGTGAGCTTGCCTGTTCGCCTGCAGGCAGTATCACTCCCTCCTCTCTCCTCCCATAGTACAGCTCAGCAGTTATGAGATCTCAGTGAGCTTACTAAACTAGACTAAACTCTGTTAAAACAAGGCCGATGCAGTCCCCTTTTTAGAATGGATAACCACTGAGACTCAGCTTTTTCAAAACCCTAATCAAAATTCAGCTTAGGGCCCCATGAAGGCTTGTGCCGGTTCTGAGGGGAAATGTGTCTGTTTTAATTTGCAAGGAAAGTGTTGCCGTGAAGAAGGATTACAATTTACAAAGACACTATGAATCTAAACATCAGAGCTACAAGTCCTGATAAATGTGTTATTTTTGCAAAATGGCCCGGCCCTTCGTAGATTTTTCTGTATGTGGCCCTCAGTGAAAACATTTTGGACACCCCTGATCTAAAGTTAATATAACTTATCGTACATGTAAGTTTAGGTTTTGAGTTCTAGATACTAAGAGTTTGTCAGACTGTTTTAACACTGCTTAATGTTTGAATTAACATTTTGACCAACTTGGTTCTGTTTATCTGTACGACCTATAATTAGTTGGCAAAACGGTTATTGTTGGAAATTCTGAGTTTGTAACATTTTAAGTTTTAATACATAGGAAAGTTACATTTTCATTAAGTATGAATGATACGTTATCCAAACAAAAGATAATTAGTTGGCTCAAATGTAGGCAGTTTTCCTTTTTAAAGTTAAGACGGTTGCCTTAAAAGTTAGATTTCTCCTACTTTTTCATTTTAACAGACAACCTGCAACTGCTTGAGTTCGACTTTTGCTTGTCTTTGTGGCTTATCTCCAACTGCTGAGTGTGTACATAATAATTGTACATGTGCAGACAAGTTTTCATCAATTAACTTGAAATTCATACATAAGCCCCTAAATAGAGCAGCAGAAATGATTGATCATGAGGAATTCGCATCAGTCAGACGTTGTATAGGCCGTGCTAGATAAACTGGTTAGACCCGGCGTGCAACATAACCCATATAAATATTTAACAAAGTCTTTGACTGTTTTTCTCTGCAGGGACAGAGTTATTCATGCTATGATTTTTCCCTGAAATGTCAAACAAAACCATCTTGACTCAGAGATTGTAGAACCTCTTTATTTAAGTTAATTTAGACATTACTCACATAAAACATTAACACAATCTTTGTTGCGGTAAAAGCTTTTTAAGACACCCGACTTTGATATCATATATTGATTTTTTTACTATTTTAGACCAGGTTTCCAGAGGCTTTAAATTCTTATAGTTTATGGAGGCATGCGGGGATAAGCGAAAATCGTTTTCATGTTTCCTGCTTTTTTGAAAATAAATCTGCCCCTGTTTTGCAGTTGTTTGGGAACTTTCTGTCCTTAGCTGCTGCCGGGCTTCTTGCTAGTCTGACAGCACATAGACGCACACAAACACACATGGCAGGGGTTGTTAAGAACTAGAGTAGGGGATTAGAGGAGTGGGTGAGGTGTGTAGTGATTTTGTGTGTCTGTGTAAACCTATTTGTCGGACATTCCTGTGTGTTTTGTGATGACTGTGGGGGGAATTTGTGAGTCAGCCTTAATCAGGCCACTTGTGCATGATTAGGCATTTGGGAGTCTGTCTGTTTGTATTCATTAAAGAAGAATTACATGGTAACCCCAGTCTCCATTTTGATTTCTTGTTGACATTTGGTATGCCTGTTTCTCACTCTTCTGAACAATGTCATCAGTGGGGGAAGAGTTAAGATCTTTTAACTAACTAGATTCTTTAAAATCAAGATTTTGTATCTTTTGAAAATTACTCAATCTTCCTCATATGATGTACCTGAGAGATAAGTTAGAAAGCTAACTCTATGGCTCATGTGAACATTTGCTACTGGTACAAGGCTTTTAAGCATTTCACAGTTTATTATAAAAAAATATTTTTAAAGTTCCCGGGAAATGGGATTTGTGCAAAAGCATTAATAATAACTATTTAAAAACAGCATTGTTCTCTGATGCTCTTGTTTGCTGTTACTGATCATCAGAGGAAACATTAAACTGTTTTATATACATTGGAAGTTCCTTGTTGGAAGTTTAAATTAATGCTTGAATTAATTTGAGCCAAAAACACAGACCAACCAAAGAAAGCAAACATAGACTCAAAATAATAAAAAACCTTCTCTTTGTAATTTAGGTCCAAATCTGACCAATTATTTCTCAACGGACATTTCCATCATCAGTTAAAGTCCATTCAAAATTGGAGCGGTGCTGTTTGAGATCAACCTTTGATGCATCCACACAGTCCTCCGTCATTCTGCCCTTTTATTGCATGAAGGACAATAAGCCTCATTTATATTTGTATGAGTGAATGCACATCAACAGACTGATTCTGTCCGCAGTGCAAAAGGTTTCACGCGATGTTTCAGAGTGTTATGTCACAATGGATCTCGCTCAAACGGTTTTCTCCTTATAAGCAAACGCATCACTGTTAGCAGACAAACTGGTTTATTACACGTGCAAAACCAAACCCTAACCCAACCAGCACTTGAAGAATGACGAACAAACATAATTTCCTCTTGCTTGAGTTAAGAGCGAGAGTGAAAGACCCAGACAAAGGAATGTTGGCTGAACAGGATGACGTTTTTGAGTCTGGCCGGTGTTTTGGTTGGCAGTTTTTTTTTAACTTCTCATTTCTTACCAAGAAGAAGACAAAGCTTAATGTTCACAATCTGAACTGCGAGGAAAAAAAATCCAATATTGAACCTCAATGGTGCTCTTGGCACACAGCGTTGCCCTTGAATGAAAACAAATAGGATTTATTAGAACAAGACATATGAGGATTTATGTGGTCATTTAGGCCGAAGTGAAAATATTTTCAACACCAGTCGATTTATTGAATGTTCTACTTTAGATAGACTTGCCTGAATATTTGACAGATAATAAGGATCCCCCTATGGTGGTTTGAAAACTTGCACAAACAGGCCACAGAACGTTTCACTTCAAAAGGACACACAGTCTTGAAAACACAGCTCAGTTAAAACAGCCCAGGAATGCAGCTGAACCCCTTGAAATCGAATAAATATGTGTCTCTAAACTGGCAAATGCACAAAGCCTTGATCTTTAAGCCTCTTTTACCAACAAAGGCGCCTTCGACAAGAGCATACCTGTTGTGTTGTCTAGCTCATGCCTTGAAGCTCGAGTGTCTCTGTTTGTTTATGCAGTTGTGTATTTGTGTGTGTTTTGTTTACCTTCACGTCAACACTTGAGGGAGTAATCTTAAACTGTACCACCCGCAAAATGCCCAGTTTTTTCATTCCCCAACTCCCCTGGTGGTAGTGGCAGGAAATCTCTTTTGGGTTTGAGGCAACATGTTAGTCAATTAAATTCCATACCTTTTCTACAATTTTTAGTATAGATTTATATATAAACTTTTACAGCTGTATTCAGTGTTCCAGTTATTAGAGAAATAATGGATGGAGAATTTACGTTTACATTGTGGAATAGAATGTTAACATAAGGCAGCAAGATCTGAAAACACCAGCTGTGTTATCGTCTGCATTTCATAGCGTTAACCTGACAACCATTAAATGTTCTGGAAAGTCTGAGGGTAATATATTCTGTCAAAGCATTTCCATTTCCAGCAAGAGGAGAGAAACACCTGATGTACAACCTGTTGTACTTGCCCTTTTCAGTTTCTAGACATATCTCATCTATCGCATGCATTTAGAATCTCAATACTAAATGAAGGTCCACTGATTACATAAAAGCGTTGGATGGTAAAGTAATCTTTCTTTGACCTCCAGAAAGGATGTGAATGTGTGGAAGTCGCTTTTTTTCAGACTTTTATTTGCTAGCATATGATAATCATAATAAAGGTGCTTCCCACGATTGTGCCGAGATTGATTACCAATTAGAAAGAAAATCTGAAACATCAGAAATTGAAAACTGTCTAGACATTATTATAATGGCCTCTGTAAACATATCTTGGAAATTTTTATAGGCAAAAGCTTTACAAAAGCAGTTAAAAAATGAAATATTTCACAATCGCTACAGTTTTACATTTCTGTGCGTGTCTGCAACTGATAAATAGTATTGCAACACTTAGTTTGAGTGTCTATCTAATTTCAAAATAATCTAAACCAAAATATTTCCCTTTAAAAAAAGTTGCACTTGTACAGTATGTACCTGAATGGAGCCAAAATCCCACTATACAACTCTTTACTATGTGCTCTGTTGAGTTCATGCCTCATTACACGTTAACGCTGATTTTAAATGACGGTTTATAATTGGTCAGAATGACATGCTGAGTGTTTCTGATGTGGTCAATAGTGGATAAGTGAACCGTAAGGCGTGCTTATCCGTGACTTAAGTACATTATGAAGCCACTCAACTGACATTTGGTGACCTCACCTCGTGTCACACTGAGATATGCTGATGCAGAGCAAACATGGTGCTATAGCAACATGTAAACAAATACAACCGCTTGTCAATCATGACGTTGTGGCAACACCCCGTTAGTGGACACACGTACAGTACAGTGCAAACAGAGTGTCAGCATGGTGACGTAGTTTTCGCTGCTTTGCACCTGTACACGGGACACTGAATGTTAAATGAATTAATATTGATTAGTTAGATGATCGATGGAGACATGAAGGCATTTAAGGTTTTTCACATCCGTATAGGGTTAACAGTGACTGGCTAAGCAAACTCTCTGTAATCAAGCAAATTGATAATATGTCCTAGTAAAACTGTGTCCAAAACCCACAAGTGAAAGTTGAATCGACAGATGTAAAAGCGTTTCAGTCATGCCTATGTTGCTCAGAAAAAGACATCCTGAGCGTTCATTTATTTACACAGTGGTGTGTATTGTAGCACTTTCTCCTCTGTGGGTATTAACCGTTGCCTGTGGCGCAGAAGGCATATTAAAAGATTCATAGCCAATGAAACATCTCAGTTCAGCGTGAGCTGCGTGACTGATTGGATTTTTATCACTAGCCAGTGCTGGTTGATTGAACGCTTTTCTTACGTCTATATGTCATGAATCTTAACCTTTTCACCACAATTCCTTATTTATATTTTTGTGTGGTCCCTTTCCTTCTTGTAGATGTAGTTGGTATATTGTCCTTTTGCTATTTGTTCTCTCTCCTGCCTCTGATGTCCTCAAACAGCTCATCAGTTAGTCAGTCCTGGCGCCTGCATGCATAGTCATTTGTTTGCATTTGAACATTTCAGGCTTCAAGCTCATATGTAAACATGAGTTGTAGGCAGCTGTGTATGTGACCCGTATGCCCTCTCTTCTCCCTTTTCCTCCTTCTTTCCCCTTTTCCACCATTGGTCCAGTAGCCAAATGTGAAGCTGTCCAGGCCGGGATGAATGGCCCGGTGTCACCAGCTCTATCTGTCCACGGGGCTAGATTTATCTTCCGTGCGTCAGCGTGAAAGGTCACACAATCAAGTGCAAACAGTCGTCGGACCACCATTATCTAGAGGACAGAAAGAGTGTCGCTCGGCCCCCTGGGAATTCTGTAGAGATGCGAATGAACGTTTACTTGGTGCTTCTGGGACTGCAGTGACTTTATGATTGTCTCAACGGCCAACATGCTTGACAATTCAATAATATCTGAGATCTTTCAAGTCGCACTAGACCCGATGTTTACCTCCAAATCCACCTCACAGTGCCTCAACTAGTTGAGCCAATGCAAATTTGGAGAATACAGTTTTCTTTATTTGGATTATTGTAGCTCAAACTCAATGCATTTGCGGCAGCTTTAAAAAAAACTAACGGAAAAGGAACAAGTTGTTACTAGGGCCCGACCGATTTATCGGCCGGCCGATTATATCGGCCGATTATCACATATTTCGGAATTATCGGCATCGGCCGTTTTTTTGCGGATTTTTTTTTAAAAAAAATTATTTATTTTTTCATATATATATTTTTTTTAAGCAATCATGTGTGAAATGTATTGCTGGCCTGGAGGTAGCCTAAACGAATAGCATTAATGCTATAGCCTATTTACAGCAGCAGCAGGTGTGTTATACATTGAATTAATTTACACTTGACAGTTCCCCCTGCAACCAATAGCAGAGGCATTGGTCATCACTTGACTGTTAATAATAATAATAATGAATAGAATTTATATGGTGCTTTTTTGTAGGTCATTCAAAGACACTTTACATCACAGATAATCATACATGTAGAACAATTTAAATAAGGTTTGAATTGGAGTCAGGTGTCATTATGCTTCCTTAAAGAGGTGAGTTTTGAGTTGACTTTTGAATTAGTTTATTGAGTCTGAGATGCTGATGTTTGGGGGGAGGGAGTTCCAGAGGGTTGGGTGCAGTAAGATAAAATGCATAATGTCTGAATTTAGACATATTTGTTACACTTTATTTTTTTTAGACAATGCGTATTGCAATAAAGAAAAGGTTCCTGTACATATTTTCAACAGTAAAAGGTATATATATATTTAAGAGTTCAAAAAAGTAAATTTTTTCAATATATATTTTGGGGATTTTTTTTTTTTTTTAATCGGCTGATTTAATCGTAATTTTTCTCTGAAAATAATCGGCATCGGCACTCCAAAATCAATATCGGTCGGGCCCTACTTGTTACATTTTTGGGGGTATTGTGTGAAAGAAAAGGGAATTCCTTTCTCGTGGGCGTTTCTGTTGTTCTTTGTACTCTTTTTCCCCTGAATGAAAGCTGTATTGTAACACTTCCTTTGATGGCATGGCATGCAGCCAACAAGCTTCGTAAACCAAACAGTTAGTTCAAGGTATCACATTAGAAAGGGTTTACTAGAAATAGGCCAACCAGGAGTGTATAGGTCAAAGCAATAAAGCTTGCCTGAGAAGATCTAGGGAAAGCCCTGATCTCTGAAGTTACCACAATGTTTGTTTGTGGAGATTAAGGCCTGATCTTTTTGTTCGACTTGGCCTCATAAAACTGGTTCTGATTCTGATTTATTTTTATGCATTAAACTGTGGGAACAGTGAACAATTACTTCACTGGCTATACAAACATCAGCCTATATTTTGTTTCTAGTGCCCTTGGGATAAATACCATGAGACTGTTGCGTTTACTATTGAAGGTTAAAATTGAAAAGTTGCATATAATTTCCATCTAAAGCTTGTATTGTGTAATAGTTGATTCCAAAGTAGATTGTTAAATATTAAAAAAAAAATGCTTGGTTACTTTAATGTAAAAAAACTTGCACAGTCCTTTCCTGTGCCTCCACCAAGACAGAAGGTGGTCATACTGCAAGGAATATCCCACCTCAAAATACGATGTATCAATCTTCTACAGTTAACAGGAGAGCAACCATCTGATATAGAGTGACAAGCACAATTGAATTTCTCATTTGCAGTTCAAGAGTTGCTTGGTCTTGGCAGGAAAAACACAATTTACACACTGCATGCTTTTGTACTGTAGACTGGTTTCTCATTCCCAAACTCATGTAGTTGTGTGTCATATCTCATGCTTGTCTTCTCTCGCGGTTGGCAGGTTCTGTGAATGTGAACCGGGCTGGAATTCAAAGGCTATTCAGATTCTGAGCGGTTGAACAGGCTGTAACCTTTCCCTAGCCTGTGCTGTTCGCCGCTGTTTGGTCTGCGCTTAGCATGACTCGGATTCGGTGTCTGCCAATGGACAAACACAATGGCCTCTGTACACAATAGGCCTGCCCTCTCTCCTGCTGGAATGCAAAACGTGCTCCAACCGTTTCCGATACTGTATTGGGTTACTAAATTGTGATCAAGCAAGGTGCACAGCCACCATGACCCAATTAAGAAAAACAAGAAACGTAATGAAAGTTAGCTGAACAGTTATCTTGCAACTGTTGGCAATTTAATTGGCAGATTATTTATTTAGACCATTTGACCTCTCATCTTTGCTGAAAATGGCTTTTACAATAACAAATGATTGTAAAAACATTTAATCATAAACTTACTTACTCAACATTTATTATTACATTGGATTATTTCTGTTTTGATTTATTACCAAGTGAGAGGCCTGCAACACTTACTGTGTATTAATCCAGGGCATGTAGAGTTGATGACTGGCTCATTATAAGCTTAACAACTATCAGAGAGATTTTTCTCCAACATGGCAACCTATAAGTAGAACTGATTTGATGGCTAATAACTCAAAGCATTATGCAATTATATTTAATGAAGTCTTGAGTTATTATAAAGGGGTACCATGTTTCTAATTGAGTACACACACACACACACACACACACACACACACACACACACACACACACACATATATTTGCTTTGTGTGTAAGTTTGGAATGTGTAAATTAAATCAAATAGACCTGGTTAATTAGTGTGAGCAGTATTGGCTATGGCTGAGCAAGTAAATAAGACTGCCACCCATTACAAACACTCTGTACCATAACAAAAAAAAATAGGAACCAGTACTGTGTGGAAAAATGCAGAAAGACATTATGCAATTAGTATCAAGAACACACAATAAGATTAATGAAACAAATAAATTGAATCTCACTTAAACCTTTTTCTTTCTATAAGATCAGTTTTTATTAGTTAAGTTGAAACAGGGAGTGTTTACACACGGCATAGCGAGCGCTCATCGAGCTCCTTCAGGAACTGTTGCACATTCATTAACATTACTGCTTCATTATTGTGGTGGTACAGCCTCAATAAACAGCCAATCACATGCGGACTGTCAGGCTTATCCTCACATGCTCCAGACTTTCTCTCTGTTGGAGGAAGAAGGGGATACTTATTGGTGTTACAGTAACGCTGCTGGGAAACAAGCTTGTCTGAAAATACTACAAGAGGTTAATGACTTGCCTTTACAACGTTGTCAAGTGGCAGCCATCTTTACCGCAGGTCCACTCTCCTCCTCCCACTCACTCTGGGTTAACGGGGAAGGCCTGTCGCTGTCGAGAAAGTGTCCACCCTCCACTTCAAAGCTTCCCCTCCCTTCAAAAGAGTCCTTTAAATGGGTCATTCAACTTGTCCGTGCACGCAGGAGGGAGTAGGAAAGAAACTGTGCGGGAGGTTACACAGCAGTATGTGTATTTATGATGCTGCCATGTCCTCTGAAAGCCTGCCACGTAAATCTGAGTAAATCATAGCTGCCTCCCCAGAGAATTACTTTTAATGGGGATCAATTTACCCCTCCAAGTTGGTAACATAATGAGACACTGCAATGTGCTGTTATGCAACTGAATATTTGCACAGAAGCCATCTTGAAACACCTCTCCCAGTCGTCAATCAGAAGGAGGATTTTGGTAATTCATGGAATAATTTGTGAGCCACTAGTGTTATTTAGGATGGGATTATTATTTTCCAGCAGGAAATCAAGGGATGTTGATGGACATGAGTGTTGGTCAGGACCTGGGGCCTCATTTATAAAGGTGTGCGTAGAAACCTTCCCAAAACATTGCGTTCGCACAAAGCCAAGAATGTGCTGCGCAAAAAAAAAGTTGAGATTTATAAAACTGTGCGGCGCACTGTTGCACGCAATCTTCCCTTTATAATTATCCACCTGCGGTGAATTGTGCGCAGACGATCTCCGCCCGTGTCATCCCACTTCACCTCCCAGTTTCATCCCACAATCTACCATACATGGCGAATGCTAAATAGCTCCTGAATATGATGACGCTCTTAATAAGCACGACATTTTGACTGACATGGGGAAAAAAGGGAGGCAACCAGCCGCAAAGAAAGCGACTGGGAAGGAAGAAAGCCCGTGCCATGCGTCGCTGTAACTGCCACTAAAACACAAACACACACGCGCGCGCTGATCACATATCATGATTGGTACAGTCGTTATAGTATTTGGTAAACTGTTTTGCCCAACTTTGTACTGTATGAAATATCACGTATTAACGAACCTGTTGGACTATATGTAGGGTAGGCCTATATAAAATGTGCTGTGAGAAGTGAAATAATGCATTAGCCTGTAGTCTATTCCAAAGCATTGTTCCCCTTCCGTGAGATCCACACATTTCCAACAACAACGTCAGATTATAGTTTAAACTTCCAGGGTTAGTTGTTATGGGAAAGAGATGCATAAAATAATTTGCTAAATTCATAACATGATTTTATCTAACGAAATATTTAGTTTTAATTAATATGTTTGGCCTTAACTTTGTACAAAACTACTTTTTACACAGCCTAAAATATTGACTTTGCTCTCCCGCTGGCCACTCACGGACACACCTCCCGACGTATATGTTATTATAGAGTAGAACTATAAGATTACATGTAAAAATATAACCAAAACATGTATAGACCTACTTGATAAGTAAATCAAGCTACATCATTACTGCATGCCATAGACAACAGTAGCCTATATTCGCAACAATAGGTACGCACATGTAATTGATTAAATATATTGGGTGCCATGCATTTCACAAGGATATGTGTGTTTTTCCGATGACAGAGCTTTATTTCGTGGTGTTGCCATTGAGTGTCGCTGATTCCCCGAGTCAGGAAAACCTTGCGGTAGCTCTACGCATGGTCAAAAGTTTGCGTGGGAATACGCACACTTCTCCGCAAAGAATTCTTTTATAAATACCACCGTTTTGCCACCGCACATTTGACCGCACATTCTGCCTGTCTACGCAAGGTTTTTGTGCGTAGAAAGCTTTATAAATGAGGCCCCTGGTGAGGTGGATTCTATTAATCTGGCTGCATTTTCTTGCCGATTACTCATTTGCATGCAAAGCTCTGTCAGTCTCTCTCTCAGGTTCAAAGAACATATGAAGAGCTTAAAGGTACAGTTTGTACATAGGGGATCAATCATAGGGAATTTTTCATAACAGACCTGGTAGAAATGGAATATAATATTCACAAGTATGTTATAATTGGGTATAATCGCTTGACCATACTTTTTTTTAATTACCTTTTTTGAATGAGTGTTTTATATCTACATAGGATGGGGGGGATGCCGCCATGATGCCATGTTTCTACAGAAGCACAGAACGGACAAACTTAACAGTCTTATGCACTTTTTATAGTGGATGTCAAATCTGACATGCCATTGGAGGACAAAGAAGTAGGTCTACAGAATAAATAACTAAATACATCTTCACCTCATCACTTGATATTGTGGAAAGACTTGAGGCAGTGGTGAATGACGTCAACTTTAGTAACTAGCTTATTGTCCTTGAAGGCCACGTAGCTTCTGTATATTGTACCTGTAGCACTGTACCTTTTTAAATCTGGAAAAATGAACAAGGTGTAATCAGTTGTATATTTTATCGTCGGTGTTGTAACCGAATATCCCTGGTGTGTCACTCTTCAGTGTGAAACTTCTGTGTGCACGGTAGCAAGGCATAATAAAACAGTAGCATCATAACTAAAGGTTCAGTATATATAAAGGGAAAATCTCTTTTTTTTTCAAATCTGTTTTAGTAATCAAGTTCAGGCTCAATGAGCTTGGATCTGGCCTCAGGACATGCCTGAACGCACATTCTTTTGCTGTGCGCTCTTTGTCTTCATCCTTTTCTCTTCCTCCCTGCATATTTTCCCCTGACCGTGCCCTGATGAGCGCTTGGGCTTCTTCCAAGGATATCCATTATCCAAATACTGAGAGAAATTCTCCAACTCAGTCCTCCTGCTCTCTCCCCCCCCCCCCTCCTCTTCAAATATTCAACAAACACAATCCCATTTTTTTTCTCTCCTTACACAGTAAATGTTGTGTTTTTTGATTTGGTGTTATATGAAGTCTTTCCGCTGTGTTAAAATTTTAGAGTTAAATTAATCCGTTCTGGTTGATTTTGAAATGAGAAGGGATGAAGGGGGGCTTTAGAGGGTAGCACCCCGTCTTTTAACTACAGAAACGTTCACCAGCATGATTTGAGGGATTCTTCTACCTGCTCAGAAAAGATTTTCCTGCACTTTGACACTGCATATTTAAAACTGGGGAATTTACTGTGGTACTCTGCTCAACTAGATAAACCACAGCAGGGCGCGGAGGTCATGGTGGACTGTGGATTGACGGCAGCCATTTCTGTCCAGAGGCGGAGAACGACAGCTCATTTGTCCGCAGTGTGATTTTCTCATAGTCTCACGAGGAGAGCCAGTGTTTGCTCATGGGAGGGAGCTCACAGCAACACTCACTGCTCTCTCTCACCTTTAGATCTTAAGGCTGCTTCTGAATGCCACACACAGTTTTATTGCAACATTTCTGGGGTGATCCTCTCTTCAGGCTGGACTTAAAGAAAACTGGATGAACTCTTAGTAAATATTTTACATTAGAAGTGGGGTCTTTTTTGCCTCAGGGGAATTGTAGAAAAGCTGCTCTCTTAATCTACACAGGGCAAATCAAGTTGGGCTGTATGCACTGTGCCCCTACCACCAATATGACTGTCTAATCTAATCCAAGGCAGTGATACTGGCTATTGACTGAAGTCCTCACTCATTTATATACTCTGCTGTGTTGCCTTCCCCAGGTTAAAGGGGGCTCCATAATTCTAATAGCCCTCTGCAAACCAAGTGACTTTTCTTATCTGACATCCCACAGCTTTTTGTAGTAAGGGGGAAAAACTGGCAAATAACCAAATGCACACAATGCAGGCACACAAAGGAGGGGAGACAGGGTGCGATAACTATCCATATCCTCCCTCTTATTTGTATGTAAATACACGGGTGCAGTGATACGTTGAATCAGCCCTTTAAAGAGAGCTAGAAGGGAATGGAGAAGGGATTTTCTTTTATTGTTGCTTGGAGCTCGTGCGCTCACTGTGCCTGTGATGTTGCGCCGGGAGGGGTGGAGTGGTGAGGAATGCACTAATCATGCAATTGTGCTGCCCTGCCCTTGCCAGCCACCCTGCCTTTTGTCTGCACTTGGAAACCGAAACAAAAAACTAGCCTGGTTTCAGTGCATTTGAGCCGTTTCTCTTCTTCTATACAAGAACCAGTGTCATGGAGATATATAGCGTTTGTAAGAGCAGGAAATGTCTATTGTTTTGGTCGTCCAAGAAATGTTTCAGCTGTTGATTCTACTGCTAAGAAAAAACCTGGACGTACAGCAGAAGGTATAACATCGATGCGTGATCACCGAAGGCTAACCTCATGTAGATGCGCCGCGCCAACAGTGTTGTTGTAATTACTCAGAATTCCAAATGGGGTGACAGAGGTTACGCACTATAACTTAAAGCTTAACTTCAGCCTCTTTCAGATTTAATCATGACATCTAGTTTTTCTCTTGCAGCATGCGAACAGAATCAGACTGTTTTGCGAGTCCTTGGTGTTTCCTTAAAATATTTTATGAGATGATAAACTCCACAGTTACATACGGCCAAAAGCTGTCTGCCCAGGAGCGGAATAACACAGAGATTTATTCTGAGCCGAAGCATTAAACTTATTGTTTCCTAGAACATACTGTGCCTTACTTTCCTGCAGTCAAACTAAATTCCAGCTCTGGTGTTCTGATGTTATGTTGTAAGCAGCCACATTTCTTTAAAAATAATTATTGGAATACATAAGGGTTGGCCTGAAGCGTGGTACATTTTTCAGTAGGCTTATGTTATTACCATTCAATGTATTATTCAGATAATTTTCCATTTGGAATTGAATGATTGACAACAGGAAGTAGACAGCGGCTGTGAAGATTCTGAATGTGTTGCTCAAGGCACAGTCATCAAATTGACAAATTGCTTATTATTTTTCTGTAATAAGTTAATTATATAGTTGCTTTGTTTTGCATGTTTTTTTTCATGGAAAAGGTTTGTCATCTACTGATAAACTCCTCACATATATTGTCATCTGAAAAATTGCTATAATGAGAATGCGTAGTCTATGTATTTGCCTCATTAATTCCAACATAACAGGTGCAATTTGTTTTCCATCCTCAAACAGAAGTGCTGCCTTACAGCCAAAATCCAAAGCACTGCTGTCACTCCAAGATTGATTGACCGTTGACAATACATTCACTAACAATAAGTGACTAACTAAATCTAAGAATTGGCTGAAGATTTTTTATGTTGTTGAAGGTTCGTTAACATCAGCGTTGTGCGAGAACACAAGAGTATAATTAGACAATGACTGTGACTGATTGGGCTGTTTGTTTCAACTCACTTGTAGAAACTCAAGTATTCCCTGACAGTGTGGCTCGCTGCTGTGATTAGTTACTGTGAAGTGAATGAACAATGTAATCGGTCAATCAAACGCCTGCTAAGCTGAATGTGTAGTTTAGATGACGGCTCAAACAATTGCCTTACTCACTTAAAACCTGGTTTCTGCTGTGCGATTTTGCAGGACAAATTCTAATCTTATATTTCAGAAAAGTCTTGTTATGTCTTCTTCTTTTAGTTAATGCTATACTTGAAATTGTCTACAACTAAAACATTGAGGTTTGCACATATAATACCATCATTGCTTCCATAAGAGCTATTTTATGCAAGCGAACAACACAATGACTCATATTGGTCAAATGACAAATTCTTAATTTTCTTTCTCTTGGTTTAACTCTTTCACGGTCCAAAACCAACAGACGATCTACGCCTCTGAAATAAATCAGTCAGTGCTATGAACAGGATATGGAATTGTCAGTTTTTTGGAGAAAACACCAGTCAAAACACAAAGGAGTCTAAATTGTTCCCAGTGTCATAGCAAACTGACAGCCACTCACATAATGATCAAACCTCTGTGTCCTAAGCTGCTCTGGGTCCAGTTTCTTGTCCTCCTTTCAACCGATTGTTATCCGGTTGTATCAGATTACATGCATGACTAGTGTTGGGTAACTAGGATTTCACTTTTCACCTGGTCCTACTTGATGCATTGAGGTGATTTAACAGTGTTTTACTGCAAAAATGGAATAATCCAGAATAGGTTCTGTGTGATGTGATCTTCAATTAATGTCACAAAGCTATATCAACATTAAACTTCCACTACTGTGTTCAAAAGGATGTTGGTGTGATAAAGATATAGTCCTGGCACCTGTGTTTGCATGCATGTGATGTGTGTAAGTGAAAATAGACAAGTAGTGTCTTTACCGTTAATCTACAACAAAACCGAATGCCATAGAAGACCACTGATAACATGATTAAATTACTCTTGGATGCTGCCTTCATCTCACTCTTGCTTTCAAATGGCTAATCACTTGATTAAAATAGCACCTTTATTTCAAACTCCAAATCAAATCACTTCTTTTAATTTAGGGTTAATGTGAGTTTAAGTGGTTGTTGGTGCTCAAGCACAACACTCAGCCAAATTACAATCATGAAATGCACGTTGATGATGTTTTCAAATGTTTGCACCAGGAAAAACAAAACTATTTACCCCTGACGATAGAACAGAATTTAGAAAAATATGTATTAATATAGCACTTTTTCAAGAAAGTGCCTTATAGTATGATAAAGCACATAACATCAAAACCGAAAATAATTAAGGAACACATACAAGATCGACAAATGCAATGTGTCATCAGCAAGTATTTTAAAACCTCAGACCGCTGGAAAAATAACAGGTTATGTGTGAAAAGATTAGCCTGTCATCTTTTAAATGCAAAACGGAGGACTATACAAATTAAACTTTACAAGCTGTGGTGCCTTTCAAAGCAGTCGCACAGTGTCTAAATACTTCAGCTGTTTGTCCTTATTTATCACACAGGTCTACAAAAGTCCATTTGCTTTTGTTATTCAAGCGTTTAAGAGCTAACATGACACCAAAGTTGGTCAGGGGATAGGCAGCTATTTCACTCACAGCAGTGTGCCCGCTCCCAGAAGTGGGTATTTAAGAGGAGTTCTATTACACCCATATGTTAGCACAACTGTTTGTTTTCCCGTTTCAGGACCAATCTCATCAAGTCTATGAATACATACGTCATTCCAAGAGTATAATTATGTAATAAAGAATGCAACCACATAAAATGCTGGGAAGCAAAAAATACAAGGCGCACAACAGCGTGTGGATGAAACAAAACCCAAACCTACCAAACTTTTCCTAGTTCATTCAACACCGCAAGAGTTATAACCTCAATGATACTAGTTCGGCTCCAAGGACAACCTCATTAGATAAAGAATGGTAAAATAAAATATAAACTCAGGCACGCCAAATCCAAACAGGATCTCCCTGCTCGGTTTGGTAGGGTGACCTGCAATAACACATTTAAAACGAACGGTAAACACATAACACAAAGGGAAACATGATGCACTGGTTTCTCCATTATCCAAGTAATTAGTTTTGAATTACTGTTCTAATTATAGCTTCTACCTCTACACGCCATTGTCATCTTAAATTATGTTGTTGTCAATTTAAGTCATTCATTAATCAAAAACTATTTCTGAGTCACTGGTGCACTGCACAGCCATTTAAGAAGCCTGTCATAAGTGAATAGTAATTACTTAAAGCACTTGGACATAAAGAAAGACCAGCCCATGTTCATCTAGCACAGTAAGTGACGTCAATGTGATTCTGGGAAAGTATTGCTAGTGTTTACTTTGATTACATGCTTTCCTGCATGTCAACACACGTTATCAGACCACTTGTACAACAAGTTTGGTCGATAATTTGAACGTAATTAATTTGAAATTACTGCAGCAACTCTGGCATGTTGGGATATGTAGTTGTCTTGAACCAAGACTCAAGGGTTGTTTCAGTTTCAGTCAAAATTCCTTCTTGCCCGCAAGGAAATCCATGTAACCACTGTTTTATGGTTGAAATTGTAGCGCTGATTGCCCAGGAGAGTTTTCCTTGAGGAGAGCAGATGTTGGCTAGTCTTTAGGCTCGTTCGACCTGTCGCCGTCTTGCTAAGACCTGCGCAATTATGACGCTCGTCTTGCTGAGCGCACTGCATTATGGTTAGACTTTTTGTCCCACTTGCACCCGTGGCTGGCTGCGGCTCGGCTGCTTGAGACTTTGAAGTCCCGCGGTATCAAGACGGACACAGACACTGGAGCAAGTCGCTGCAGTTGCTCCCCACGGGCTGCGGGAGCGAAATGTCTGATGGGAAACGTCTTGCTGACAGGCGGAGCTGAGCGCTAATTGGGAGTTTAAACCTCGTGCCTTTGATGCGTTTCCCCAATTGGTTAGGCAAAAGTCTGACATCACCGCTCAAAATTAAATTACGATCCATTCTTTTTGATTTTAATTTATGTTTAATCATTAGGCCGCCACAATATGCATTTAAGCAGAAATGTACTTAATCAGAGTTAAACCTCTGAACCCTTGACATAGAAATAATTTGGATGTGTAACTCTCCTGTATAGATATATTTAAAAGTGAACACAAACTTGAGTCACATAAGATCTTGGTGAAGTGATTTTTATACCATTAAGATTAAATCATAGGCTTATTTCAAGTGATCTAAATGGTCTGGGAATTGTATTTTACATGTAGTGTCGCAAAGCCAGACCAAAACTACAACAAGTAGTTTGTTTGTTACACATCATAATACAGTTCATCATATCCATCTCTACAATAATAATAAGGGATCTTTTCTTAGACCTTCTTTATTTAGGCCGATCATATTCGTTATGTGAAGGGAGAAATACTAAACCTCCTTTATTTGGATTTGTAAATTATTCTTGTAAATTATTCTTTATCACTTAAAAGTAGGTGTTCTAGTAAAGTAACAAGAAAGATAAAGATGTGTGGGGAATGGGGATATTAGCTTATATCTCGTTTCTTGTTTTGAAAATGCCCCTCGCTTTTAAAGTGTTTACTCGTCTTTGTGTTGTGTTCTGCTTCTAATCGGTTGTAGCATGTGTGACTCTCCTGCGAATATGTTTCTAATAGGCCTTCAAAATAAAACTAGAAAACGAACTGCATCCGCAACAAGGACGCTACTTCCGACTCGGAGCTGTCCGGCTTCAGTCAGGCATTTTCGTCACTCCCCCGACTGCACTCGGCTACTCTCGTCTACTTTCCAGACGAGCTGAAAGTTAGGTCGAACGAGCCTTTTGTGTTCTTGCCCTTGATAAAAGAGGGCATGTGCATAGTCACCATGCATGGAAAAACAGACCCCAAGCCCCAAAAAGATAAGGGCCCGATTTGACCTCATTAATGCCGGGAAGGATGTAATTGTTTGGAAAGAGAGGGAGAGATAGAGTGAGAGGTCTGAGGCATGCAGCAGTTAAAGGTCCCATATTATGCTAAATGCACTTTTTAAATGTGTTCCAACATATCCATGCGTCCACGGTGTGCCTAGAGACTGCCAAAATATCAAAAAAAATAACAATCTCTCCTTTTCTCACTCTCCCCTTTTCTGAAACCCCCACCCCTCCCCCCAAAAACACTCCAGTCAGAATTATCCCCTTTTCTGACCTCACAAACCGTAAAGCCAGAAGCTTCCACTGTGCAGCCCACACCCCTATTTCTTATTGGTCCACGGCCCTGACAGACAGAGGGCGAGGCGTATCTGGCTTCGCTTCCGGACAGGGGGCGGGGGGAGCTCAAAGATTGTATATTTACGAGGGGACCTGCAACTCTTTTTTTAAAAATAGGCCATTGTGAGATTAGCTGAACATCAGCATAGTACAATAAATTATCTGAAAGTTTTTTTCAGCAAACAATTAAAGAAAAACGTATTAGGGACCACTAAGACCATATAATATGGTGTATAATAGAACCGAAAAGTGTATAATATGGGAGCTTTAAGCAAACCATTGTTACTTTTAGTGGAAATGACATAACATAATCAAAGGCTACACACACACACACACACTCTGTAGGCTTCCCCAACCAGCTTCTTTTGCCGTTAATCAAACCTCCCCCAACACACACACACACACACACACACACACTAATTGTTGTAGAGCTTCCAGTAATGTTGTGCCACATGTTTATTTTGGGCAGGAAGCTGTTTCTGTGTCCAAATTCCAGACAAGATACGAGTTTTGAATCAACAACATTTTAATTATTCCAAAGTTGTGAATCTAAATTTCTTTGCATCCTGTAGGTGAAGGTTCTGCTTGACAAAACAAAATAATTTCTGGGCAGTGGTCTGACCACTTCCAGCTTTTACCAAGCATTGGAACCAACACAATCCACTTTATTTTCTCTTTTATAATTCCTAATTACCAGCGGAGCATCAAAACACAGTTGGAAGAGGAGCAAACATGTTTTTTAGTCTTTGTATTCGGGTTTGGTTAAAGGCCAACCTTGGCAAAACATCCTTTGTTTGTCCTCAGCATGAGCGTATGGCATGCAGAGCTAGCCCACCAGTTCACAAGAAAAGTAACTCACTTTCAGCTCTGCACTATCTTTGCTATCTCGTGTGCTGATATGTGTCTGTTATAGTAAGATAAGACTGTACCTGCCAGTGAAATGAGACTAGTGTCTTAGTCTGTTTATTATGAGGCCTTAGATAATACCCCTTCTCTTAATGAACACTGGTTTTGCTCAGGGACCGGCTGCCTATCCTGTCATTCTAAAGGTGGAGTCAGCAATTATGGTGAATGCTTGTTGTCAAATCCCTTTTTATAAAAATCAGTGAATATGTCCTTACAATTATCTGCTACCTGTCCTTACTGTGTGTGCTCAACAAAACTCTGGTGTCAATACACAGCCTAGACTCGGTAAATGGGAATGTTGCTAGTTACGGTGGGCCCCCTTTGTTCATATACCCTTTGCTTACATACTATTTTACAGAGCCTAGGCTGTGTATTAAACCCAGATTTTCTTTCAGCTCACACACAGTATGGACCGGTAGCATATTGTTAGGAAATATTCACTGATTTTGACAAAGTGATTTTGACAACAAGCGTTCTACAGAATTGCTGACTCCACCTTTAATCTCAAACCATAAGTATCTGGAACCCGAATTTTATATTGTGCCCGTATTTTATATTGTGCCCAATATACACAAACATATTTTATGGGACATAACGTCTGGTATAACCGGAGTGGTCAGCGGCCGCCACACAAGTTTCAATTATTTCACCAGATGTCATTTTCATGTTACGCAGCTGCACAGGAGGGTAAACATAGGTTATTTTGGTAAGTGTCTGCAGCTCATCTCTTCCTGGCCCAAAGAGCCAACTCTGGAGAGAATGTAGTGATGTAACCTGCCAAAGCAAACCCACAGAGAACTTGACGAGTGTCCCACTGCAGCGGCTCTAGGGATCAACTTTCAGTTCCTTGAAATTCCTCTGATATTAGAACCTGGCTGGACGCACAGCACTGGATCTTTTTTTCAGACTGATGCCCTTTCCTCCAGAACTACAGACTCAGTCAGTCAGTCAGTCAGTCAGTCACTCACTCACTCACTCACTCACTCACTCACAACACATAGCAACTTTTTACTCTTAATAATTTTCATTTCGATCTGTAATGTAAAAACAAACCTTTAACTATTCCTTTGTTGTTATTCCTCAATTCTTCTTGTAGCTTATCTCCTGCAACTGATTATTGCCAACTCTTAGAAGTACTGCCAAAGTCCTCTTGCTCTCAGCGATGATTATTTAGCTATTAAATCTTATTCTGTTGCTCCACGTAGCAACGTTCTCAGAGAACCTGGTTCTTGTTGGAATTCGGCAGTTATCTTTCTTTTTCATGTAAACAAGAAACATGGTTTCCTTAATCAGAAAAGGGATTTAAAAAATAAAGCTAGTTATACCAAATTGTTGTTGGAGAGACCTAACTTCATAGCCGTGCAGGGGCACGACAGGGTTTGTAACATGTTTTTTTAGAACAGTTCATAGGAATTACATGGACAGCAGTGGAGACATAAGTATCTCCAGCAAAATGTGCATTCAAAAGTAAAACTACTTATTATGAATACTAGAAATACCACGTGGAACAATTTCTCAATGGTGAAAGTACAGTGGTAACAGGCAATGCTATTAGAAGGTAAAGCTCCTAAGAAGCTACAATATTGTACAGGGTTACTGCATCCTCACAATATGTAAGTTCTCAGCAACCTTTGACCTCAAAATCTACTCGGTTAATCCTTGAGTCAGAGTCAACATTTGCGCAAACTTTGAAGAAAATTCCAAAAAGCGTTCATTAGATATCGCGTTCATAAGAATGGCCCGGGCTGACGGAAAACACAATAAACATCATGCTTGGGCTTTTGCAGGCGCGGACACTTGAGACTACCTTTCTACTACCTTCATTAAGGACTTTATTGTCCTTTTTTATTTACATCCTACTCATGTGTTGTTGTTGTTGTTGTTATACAGATCATTAACATTTTATCACATCTGTTGAACTAGGTCCAGCTATTGTGCCATTAACTGATTGAGTCAGAATTGTATTTTCCCACATTGCACCTGCCTCTAGCTCATGTCGACACATCACTTTTACAACCAAAATAAATTAGGCAGGTCTGTAATTGTCTCACTTTATGAAGGGAAAAAAGACACGCACAAGTGTAAACAATGCATATACCTTTGACCTTAAATGGTACCAAATGGTTTGGGAATGAATTGTCGACGTGACGTTATAGCCTTTCTTGTGTGCTCACACACAGCATGTGTCTAGCTGCCATAAAAAGACTGTGAAAGAAGCATCCCTAACTATGAATAGAGAGCGTGTCACTCCTCCTCTTATTTTGATTGTAAAAAAAAAAATGTATATCCATCACCCAGCCTCTCTTTCATCTTGCATGCTGCCTCTCAAAAGGAGCCATCATGAATGGAAATGAATAGGCTGGGGCAGAAGTGTGCTTTAAATAGAAGAATTCCCTGTGTTTTGCAGTCATTGTTTTTCTTTCTAAGTCGTTTCAATCATAGCTACAGTATTCCCAGGGGCCCCTCTCCTGCTGTGCTGTGCGGTAGGTAGACGGCCCTGTGTTTGTTTGAAAGAGCTTCTCCTATGGGCTATATCAAGGCTCAACTGTGAATTCCACATATGGGTTCAGCCATGCAGGTTGTCATGCAATATGAGGCACCAAATGGGAGCTTAGGGATCTGATATTAAGAAGGACTTTAAAATGTGGCATACATTTGCATTCCTCAATTTCCATGCAATTTAATATCAAGCTATTTGGGGGTTTGGCTTTGTTTTGAGGCACTTCTTGGATTTAATAATTGTGTGTGGTCTTGTGGCATGTGGGTAAGACTATTCTAAAGGTAGATATCTTTTTTACATAGATGCACAGATGATAAACTAAAGCTATAGTCGGACCAAAAAAGCAGCAAATAAAACGCAGCACATTTTGTTCCTTTAAATGAGATCCCTATATTGGCACAGTGTTTGAAAAAATCGTTGAACCTGGCTCAACTAGGCTGAACGTCATCTGTCAATACAATGCATTGGCCAAACGAATATGACCAAGCAACAATCGTAATGTTGTATTCTGTTGTTGGTTTTGATGACAGACAGACTCAAAACTCAATTAGTAAAGATTTAGGCATTGCCAAAACCTCTTTGCATTTGGCTCTCCTCTGCAGTTAAATGCATGGTTATAGATTTGGGTGGGTGCAAATTAACATACTCTAAGAACTTGGACAAAAACAATTGAAAACATTAGGCCTCCAATAAGTCAAGGGAATGGCATATGTGTGTGTGTGATTGATTGAATGTTGTCTAAAATAGATTTTTCTACCACAATAAAAGGTCTATAAACAAATAACAGCGGATAACTTATAAATTAGAACAGATGGATTAAATTGTTGTGTATTGGAAAGGACCTCACTATGGGTCTAGAGGCTGTGTTCCATATGGTATGCGTTACAAAGAAATTGCAAATTTACAAACTACTTTTAACAGTGTGTCTTTCCATGTGTACAATACTCTGTGGTCTGAATGAACCCGTGAAGGAACCTTATGTTTGCCAGTATTGAAATTATTATTTGCATGAAAATGTCTATTGTTTGACAAATGGGAAATAAAATAATGAGCCAGAGCTAACGGGACAAAAAACACAATTTATCTACTGTCAAGCAGCCTAATCCCATTGCTATAATCGATTTTTAAAAACACAGTCCATCCCTTGCGCGAAGCTTCGCCGGAAATAATTGAATTGTAACCTGCAGGGTATGCTGCATGCCAGAAGTATTTATTTTGCCTATAAAAGGCACTATCTCCCTAATTAGGCTGTGATGTATGCTTAGAAATTTATTCTTCAACATGCCAGGCGTTTTAAAACGACAAAAGGGAAATAATCTCAGGGGGGGGATCTCTGTTTTCCAAACCATTCTTCACTAATGGCTGGATCAAGGCAATACCCAAGCGCTCAGGCATCTTGAGAGGACCACAGTGTTTTGTGTGTGGTATTTGATTGAATGCTAAATTTGTCCGGGCCTCGGTTTTGCAAGAGACAACATGAAGTACAGTATGTACCTCTTTTAGGAATGTTTAAGCAGCAAATCTGTTTTAAATTGGTGCCAGACGTTTCCGCTAACTAAAAAGTCTGTTTTGATACTAAACTTGGAAGTGACAAATAACTCAAAAATAAAACAAACAAGCTTGGTAACGATCAGTTTAATGGACATAGGAACAAAAGCACACATTTGCAGGCACTTATCCCTAGTCCAGCTGATCTGAGTGTCCATTAAACTACCAAATAAATACAGTTATCAAAGTTAATTTTGGTTCGGTCCTTTTTGTAGCAACGCCACACACAGGACTGAGCCTGATTTGACAAGATTGCAGAGTTGAATAGATATTTCTGGTGATATAAAAAATCTTTATTGGAGGGGAATGACTGCATGTAAACTGTTTTATTCAGTGCTCCTCTCCACTAGTAATAGGTAATTTTGATATTCAATCTGACTGTCTTTGAACTACCCATAGCGTCTGGTTGTCTAACCATCATGGTCTTACTGCTAAATTACATGGTCAGATTGTAAGCTAGCTAAACCATAAAAATTCAAGCTGAGCAGACTCTTCTTAAACTCTGTACAAACAAATCCTGAGAGAGACCACAGCTAAAAGCCGCTAGTGTCACGCTACCTAAGAACATTTTTTTTTAAATGATTTTGTATACTATTTACTTTAGCATGGGACAAAAGCAAATAGCGAGACCTTAATTTGAGAAGATATAAAAAATAAGATCATCTGAAATTATTTTGGCACCACACATACAGTATGCGTACCTGCACATGCTCTCTGACTATACAACCACACCAGTGTTTTTCAGGACAGTTTTTTTAATTTCTTATATGAAACTCCATGGTGGCAGCACCTGCATTTGCCAGGAGTAGTGACACATCCTCAAACCTTTTACTACCAGGTGTGTCGTTCAGGTGCTGGCTTTAAAAACGGTACGGTTAAGCACTGCCATCAGGTGCCCTCAGGCTGCTACTGCTCTCCAGCCAACCTCAACAAACACACACACAGACAACAAACACACACGTGCACGCACACACACAACCACTCACACACACATACACACACACACACACACACGCACGCACGCACGCACGCACGCACGCACACGCACGCACGCACGCGCGCGCGCGCGCGCGCACACACACACACACACACACACAACCACTCACACACAGACTTTCAGGGCGAAGCTGACTCACCACTTCTTCTCTCAACAGCTGTCTTCATCACTCACTCAGCAGGCACAGGCTGTGTCAGTTATAGTCTTTTGTGCTTTGGAGAAGAGTTTCTATTATACCACACAGCGGCATGCTGTTTGCAGTTTTGGAGACAGTATTTTAAGTCACACATCTAGGGTTGTATATCTTTTGTAGAAAGATGTACATTCCTGGTTCCTGTAAAGTCATTCCTGATAAAATACTAGAATATGGCTTGTGAATTCACAGGCCCATTTTGATTCATAGTTAAAAACCAGAAGCTGATACCTTCTTTGTAGCTTAGCAACCAGTTCTGAAACCTCCTATTGAGCCCTGAACATGATTGTGGATTGCCCTGCATTGTACTGTATAGAATAGGAAGGTTATTAAGCTTATAAAAAATTTACTGTTGGGTGCCTTTCTACATTTTGGGCAGCAGCAGTATCATTGAGCAATCGGACAATGTGTGGAAAGCCATTTGCACCGTAGTTACTGCTGGCACTTTTGTAACTTCCTGGATGCTGTGGAACTGGCCCAGCATGTCTGTGGTTCTTTTGAGAGGTCTATGAAACCTGAATAGTCCCAGAGTTACCGGAGCTCTGAATGGGTACGAGGGCCCTGGCCAAGAAAACCCACCGTCGGCAGCCAAAAAACACGATGGCCTAGCAGAAAGGCAGCTAGAGCTGAATGCCACTTGGCTCTCTCAGCGTCTCGTTCTCATTAGATAAACCCCAATCAGTAGAAAGCCCGGCACAGATTTCTGCTCCTCCAGTGGCCCAGGCCAAGACATATCTTCTCTTTGTGAGGTGACCATGGTGAGGGGTCTGCTGCTGACACAATACCAAGTACTGGGTTTGTTTCTCTTGTGCTGAATGGGCGAGTTCAGTCTATGCCAGGTTGCAAGTTAGACCAAGGCCAATACACTCAAGAGGGTTTGTGGGTAAATAATAGAGCGGCCCGAATACCATTTTTAAGGCTTCGATGCTTCATTGCGAATTACCTGCGATTAATCAAGGCTTTGCAACCCCCGGTCGCTGCAGCCGTAGATAATTGTGGGTAACATAACTAAAGGGTGTATCCCGTTAAACCCGTTCAAGTGATCTTTGGGATGATTGATGTAATGCAAAGAAAAAATGTGATGCGATTGAATACTGATATGGGCCATCGATTGCCAAGGCAACAAACACAGCTTTGAAGCTTTTGGGTCAGCCATTGTAAAAAACAAGAATGGTCTGGTATACAAGATGTTAAACAACCCATTTGGCATCGAGCTGTGAACAAGGATCTGCTGCAGACGTGAGGAGATACCAGACATTCCACAGAGGAAGTAAATTGAAGATTGGAAGCTGCCAGCTAAAGCTTGGGGTCAAGGGTCACTGCTAATAAAATGCCCACAAGATAAGAAGTTATTGAGACTGAAATACAAGATCTCATTACTGTCCATATATGTCACAAGTGATCATGCATACCTGCAGTACATGATGTCCTCAGTGGAATAACAGAGCAGAGAAAAACTCATGAAAAAGTAAAGAGAAAATGCAATTGGTTGTTGGTTTATGAACCATGTAGGTGAAAAAGAAACATTTTGTATTAACCTTTTTTTCATTTGACTATTATAGACAAACATTGCCTTCATCAGATGACAAAGTGATTGGTGACCTGCAAATTAAGTCAACTTCATAATATCTAATAGCACTCGGGGTGCTTGGGAAAAAAAAGCTAGTTAGATAAAAACGCACATAGCTCAACATTGGAGAAGCTAAAGAGGTTAGAGGCTGAACTATGACATGCTAAAGCAGCCCAGGGTTGGATGCTGCCTGTTTCGACTTCATCCTTTTGTGTAATTCATACCTGCATTGAACACTATTTGACATAAATCGAAAACAACAGTGGGTTAGCCAGTGGTTTTGTCCTACCACCAGTGCTTCTTGAAACATTATGTACATAGTAAAAGTGTCAGAAGAACACCATTGCTATGTGGTAGCTTGGTTAGAACTGGTGAGTTAATGCTTCGTGCCGCACTGCAAAAAAAAACATCAGGACAGGAAGGAAGCAGAAGTGTGCATGCCAGCAAAACAAGATTAGGGGTTAGACAAAACACAGGACCACTTCCCGCTGTAGCCCAGTGTATACGGCACACAGCAGGCAACCCGTTATTACCGCTGGTTTGCAGACACAGGACTCAGGAGAGGCTGGCTTGGATAAACGCTCCAACAGCCGTCACCACCGGCCCGCCTCCGCCGTCTCTATCTGGGTTGAATTACAGCCGGCCCGGTCTGCGGTTGGGACACACAGATGTTTAAACTATCTAACCCCCCTTGAGACAGCCCAAAGCTCTTGTCCTAAGTGAGGGGAGAAAGCATTTATTACTCAATGTCATGTACTAAGAGGATGAGTGTCAGCATGGGCATTTAGGATTGGCTGGACATTTGCGGTATACCCTGCAGATAACAGCCATATTTCTCAAATGTATCATTATATTTTCATTATCCATTGTGTTTATTCAAACCGCTTAAGCTGTGGATGTTCCCCCCCAAATGTTCCCATCAATCTTTAACTTTTAATATTGATATGGCCAGCTATGTTTTACTTTTGACATTTAAGGTGACCTTTTCAGGCAGCCACTGATTTACATTCATTCTGAACACTTTCAGTATGTAATTCAATGGCCAGGCTCTTCAAACTAATTTGAATTATGCTGTATATCCATCACAATGAATCGAATGTATATTTACATTTGTGGCAATGACAATTGATGCATGGTAATTTAGTGTACATCGACAGGTAGTGGATCGTGAAGATAAAATCGACTGATTTTGACAAAGTCATTTTGAACGGAGGTGCTGGCTTTTTCAACTTGAGAGGCAGAAATGGCATCTGGAGACATTTGAAAAGGACCACACATTTGGCATTTTCTCTGCAGTTATGTAAATCCAATCTGTTATGCATAAATGTAACCACTAGCTATTTATCAGGGATCCAAGGCACAACCGTGTAATTACACAATTTTCCACGATCTTGAATAATGTCCTGACATTAAAACAAATTTAGATAATGTCATCCATCAGCGATGTTTATCAAGTCTGCACTCCTCGACATGTAAACCTAAGTTTTTCTCGTTTGACTCATTAAGTGTTGCTTACCTGCAACTCTTAATTTCACCTTCCTGTTTAGTTAAACGCCTTCAATAAACGCCTGGTTTGAATTGATAATGACTGTTTTGCACATACCGTTGACATGCAAAACACTGCTATTTTAAAGATGTATATGATTAATTAATTCGATTAATATGCGGTCGGGTATAGAGGCAGTGCGTTTAATAAAGCCTTGTAAACTACCAATACTCTTAAAGCCTTTTTGTAGCTTTTTAAAGGGGTTCATGTTCAAAGGATTATTATGGTCTGCAGAGGGTCAGAGGCACAGTGTGTGGCTGCAGTGAGCCTGTTTAAAAGAGGGAGGAGGGCTATTTGAGGTCCTTTTCAACAGTCGACAGTCAAAGATCTCTGGCCTACCCTCAGGACACAGCTCTGTCTGACACGTGGAGAGGAATGCTGATGTTGGACACCTGTTGTTTGTTTTAATTTTTTTTTCCTATTAAATTTACCCCCATGTAAAGCAAACACATCTTTAGTTCTGGCTAAAGTGGTGATTGAAGTAATATTGACTGAAAATGAGGTTCAAGATCGCCTCAAGTTCAAAGCTAAAATATTCAAAGATCCACTTGATAAACACATTTTACCAGAAGCTTTCCGAGGTTGTGTGGGCAGAAGGTTTTATTATTGAGAATATCCTATACACTGTTTGAACCGAGTCTGTCCCCAAACAACCTACTCCCAAATAACACCTGTTGCGCAAATTGGGACTTCAAAAGAAAAGGCTTAGGATTTTTGGGGAAAAGTGACCATACACGGATCTACTGTACATTATTGATGCATCTTAAATGGGATGGTCGTGAATCTTGAAAACGTACTTTGGCTCTGTAAACTAAACTGGTGTGCAAATAAAGGGGCCCACCGTAGCTAGCAACATTCCTGTTTACAGAGCCTATGCTGTGTGTACACTTGATTCAATCTTTTCAGCACACACAGTACGGACAAGTAGCGGATCATAAAGAGATATTCACTGAGTTTGAGAACGATTAAATGTAAAATTGTCAGCACAGATGGGTGAAGTGACAGTGACACCTTTTTAGAGGCTGTCAAATGATGTCTCACTCCTGCTCAGAGTTGGCGTACCTTTGGTGGACCTAACAACAGTGACCTTGGCAGTCTGTAGTGTCACATTAATCGGCTAACACCTGCAGGGTGGACATCCTCACTCTCTGATCTCTGCCATACCCTGAACCGTCTGTACTGTGTTTGTACTGTTGTCTTAAATGACCGGCTGTCCTGATAGATCATCATAATGAAGTCACCATACTGCGGCGAGTGGCAGGTGATTAATACACACAAGTCATTAAGCCTGATGTATATGAGTGTAGCCTTGGCCGGAGGTGCCCTTGGCTTGTTTAGAAATAAATCTGAGGGACTAAGTGGACAGGGCACTGGCAGGGTGACAAAGCAGCATTAACTAGCTTCTCTGAGAGGAAGAGGGCTATTTGGATTTGATTTGGACATGAAAGTAAACCAAACTCACAGATTTTGCGACATTACGAATCCCTGAATCTAGCATTTAATGTAGCCCTATATAAAAGTAACCCTCTTTATTGCTACCAAGAACTCAATAAACTCCATCTGTCTAAGAAGAGCTTCTTTTATAGTAAAAAAACATATCCTTTGACGTAATACTTTGTCTTTATTGCATGTCTGTATCAAATGTTCAAGTAAAACATGTGCACACCATGTACAATCCAGCCCTGCCTGAGTGTGCTTGCTGCTGAACATAGAGCCTCTGACAGCCCATCATTACATACCTATTTTATATACTCTGTGCAGTGAAGCGAGTATACTGCTATACTATGCACTCACTCAGCTCACTCAAATTACCCGTCAGACAGCATCTCTTTGATGGCATCCATTGTCCACAAAAAAGTAGTATAGTATTCTACTGAAGCACACTGCCTGCTGTAGTGCCGACTAAGAATCAGATGCATTGGGATATTTTCAGACCTTTTAGAATAGATGAGTGATCATTTTCCTTCACAAAAACGGAGTTTCCAACCACAACAGACCTTCCCCTAGACCATTAAGCTCTTCTCCAGATGTAGCTTCTTTAAATCTTCGCGTGCCGAGTGACGGACATGGGTATTGAAGCCGGAGTAGACGAGGATACATGTTAAACTTGTTTTGCGAACGTAAACACTCTCGACACTTGGTCCTACTGTAAACAGGAAGCAGAGTGGAATCTGGAAAACTGGCTGCTTCTTTTTTGGGCATTTAACATCATTACATGCTGCAATTTTACAGTGGATTATGGTTCATTTTGGAGGCCAGTTAATCATAGATGATTGTATATTAACTATTTGCTGGGATTTAGCAATGTATTGAATTGTTTTGTGATGTTTTGAAGTCTTTAGAAAAATGCGCTTTCATTCCATCTTGTATAATCAGTTGCGTCTGGGGGAGAATGCAACCAACTAACCAAAGCATTGGTATTTTTTTCTGGATTGACGCTTAGCTGAAAGTTTGATCTAGATGAGCCATATTTATATCAGTCACCCTGGTGCAAAACATTCCTATAAATATTAGATAAACACTATTATTACATTGGACACATTGTTTTTATAAAACAGTTTTTACTTTTAGGAGAATGATCTTTTAAAAATGCCAGATTTTTAACCATTGGCAGTGCTACTAAAGAATGTTGCTTCGTATCATTGACATTATTTATACGAATAGATTATCCCATTTCTACTTTGGAGCCTTTGTAATGATTAAATGTGAACATACTGTTAAAACATCCAAGGTCAAACCACCATTCCAAGCATCACTCAATCATCCTTACACACCTTCTCTGCTTGTTTCCGTGGTTCCGAGGTAAGAAATTGGCCAGGAAAACACACAAGACTAATTTTGATGATGTAAGGAGCGAAAACAAACCTTATATGGTTGCACACAGAGCCCCCCATTTACCCTTTATTTGGAATAGAAGAAAATGTACAGCAATTTGGAATAGTGGAGGGGCAAAACGGACCGCAACTCCGTCCAAAATAAACTTTGAGATTTCCAATTCCACATTTCAGGCAACTTTGTGCATAGCAGAGAGGTTAGTCACTGCGTAATTTACAATGTGTCGACACAGACAAACTTCTGTTTTAACTTCATTTTCTTTGAACTCCAAAACCTTGAACCATTATTTTCCACTTATTTTTATATCTAAATCTTGAAATGGTGCCCCGTCAAGTTTACAACTATATATTCTTGCAAGAAAACATTTCAAGTACATAGATGGATACAATTATAGGTGGAGTCATTGATTCTTGAGAATGCTTGTTGTCTGAATCACGTTTTGTCTAAAAATCTGCTGTTTATACACAACCTAGGCTCTGTAAATAGGAATGTTGCGATCTACGATAGGCCTCCATTATTAACATACCCTCTGTTTACATACCAGTTTACAGCGGCTAGGCTGCGTATTAACACTGGATTTTTCCGCACAAGTGATTTTGACAACAAGCTTTCTCCAGAATTGCTGACTCCATCTTTAATGTAAAATATATTACAAACTGATGCATCAAAATCCAAACCACTGATATGGATAAGGAAGTATTGATTGCAGGGCTTGTTTCTGTTATTTTGTCCATCTATGTGTACATGGCGTTAGCGTTGAAGACATGACTGTTGAGCTATGTAAGTGAGTGTAAAAGAAAATAGAAAAGGGGGCTGCCGTTTTCCCCTGAGGACAACTGATAAATCGTTGAGCAGGAAAGGCTTTGCAAATGACCACATTCCTTGTTAACCTTGTACTGCTATTTTTAACCACTAAAAGGGCCTGTTTAGCTGGCAACTTCTTTTGTCCGCCCTGCAGCGTGAAACAGGAAATGCCGTTTTTTTTCTTTTGCATTGTGACCCTGTGGAAGTTTTGTCCGCCAATCTCTGTCTCTCGTCACGACACAACCATCCATCCTTAATGTCTCGCTCTGTTTACGCAGTGCAATCTTCCCCGCTATCAGAAGGATAAACCCAGCCCCTCAGTTCACTGTAAAGTAATGCAAATAGAAAGGCCATGCATATATATCACTATAAAGCTCAGATTGCAAACGAGGAAAAAGTTGGAGGTTTTCCCAGGCAACGTGCAAAAAATCTCTGCCTCAATAATGAAAGCTGGCTCTCCCACTCACTCCTCTGTCAAAGATGTGTTTACTCGCTGTACATGTCTTTTTATTATTGTGTTTTCAAGGGGACATTCCACTGGTCACATAATCCCCTCTTGACTGTCTCCCCCCCACCCTCCCCAAGAGGTTACAAGGTCCTCAAACAAGGCCATCTTCATGTGGCCAGACCAGAGTCCCTTTAGTGTTTAAACTGAAACTCCTCAGGGACTCCTGGAAGTGAATGTGATCGTGTCTTAAGAGGATTAAGAGGAGACCATTGGCTGTGTTCAGCTAGAGGTCAACATTGCTGTTATGGTGGGAATGACCTCATATGTCACTGTGCATCTGTCATGCACTAAAGAAATCTTAACAGGAGCCCTTATCTGGTGTCCACTTTTGGGATTTATTACCTCATCTTCTTGAGCCTTTTCCTTTTCCATTTTTTTTGGGGGGGATTTATTTGAATTGCAAAAGGCACTTCCGATATTTAGGAATACAACTAAATTGTGAGTTCTTGTCTGTGTGTGCTAGAGCATTGTTCTGCTTTCTGAAGGACCTGATGCCGTTTACTTTGTGTGAATGATTTCTTAAAATCAGAGTGGGGGATTAGAGAGACCTGGGAAAAGTGTGAAAGTGTTCCTTTTTAAAACCTGAATTATTTGTGACTGTACAAGGATTTTCAACCATCATTTTCTTCTTCAACCAGAGTCTGGATGAGCTGGATGATGACGACACAGGGAAGAACCGGAGGCAGGAGGAGGAGCTGGTTCAGGCCAACACTGAGCAGAACGAGGCCATGACGGCTGACCCCGCCACTGGACACATACTGGTAAGAAGAGACATGAAGAAGGAGAGAGCTGCTGAATACTTCATGCCATGTAGATAGTGTTGGTTTTATTTATCCAGGTTTCGAGATATGTTTGTCTGAGACTTCATCCTCAGGTCTCAATAGTATGAAAGCCAATGTATTTAAGTGTGAGACATATCACCCTGCCAGGACATTTAAAATGTGTGTGTCTGTCTGCCAATGATGCCTAAGAAGAAAATGCATTATCCACAGCGATGAAGGAAAACTGTCCGTCTAGTTTAAATATAGTTTTCCCCAGATTTAGGAAAACTCTGTTTTATAGAACATAAATACATAGCCAAAACGTTGATAGAGAGGTCATTCACAGCCAAAAAATGATTCCATCATCCAAGAAGAGACATGCTGTTTCTGCACTAGTGCCTGTGTTTTCCAGTCTGTATTCCCTTGCCATAGGCTCATAATATGTCTACTTTTCCTCCACCTTTTGCTCAAGCAGAATATTGTACAGATTGATACATAGCTGCTGCCAAACAGAGGCACTGTTGCTCTAGGAGACACCCAGAGCCCAGAGAGCTAGGGGGTTTGTGTGAAAAGCTCCTCAAAGGTGTCACGACATTTCATCATCAGTATGAAATCGGCCAAAAGCAAAAATAAACTAAAATGCTGTTGAAGCTACTTGAAAAGATGAAACCTCGTCTCAAGTCTGGTGTCGTGAACTTGAGACTTTTCCGATGCAGCTCCTTTCCATGATTTCACTGATGGATTGTGCTTGTAAATGTGGCGATACTGAGGGATGAATTGCCCAGTTAGTTGATCAACTGAAATGAACGTACAAAAATGTTGATCATTGATTTGTCATGCAAGTCTTTTATCAAGAAAATATTCTAAATATTAAGTGGTTTCATCTTCTGAAATGTAAAGATTTTTTTTCTCTCAGTTTTATGGTCACTTTATATGAAATATTTTGGGGTTTCGGGTGGTTAGAATGACAAAAGAAGCATTTTGAACACGTCACCTTGGGTTTTTTCATTGGTGTACAAACTAAATGAGTAATTGATTAAGGAAAATATCAATTCAATCCTATAGATAATTCATAAAAATATTAGCCCCAAAACTTGAGCCGGAACACACACACTTCTGTCTTTCTCTGAGCAGGTAAGAGCCACCCTAAACAAACCCTCATTTGAAAATTGGTGTGAGGATCAGCTTTGTGCAGCAAGGTGTCAGATACTGTTTATGTCTGTGAAATGACTCTTTTAATCTCTGCAAAGAAATGTTTTGTTTATTTGATAGAAGTGAAGCCATGCGGAGACGGTCTGATCTTCACCCAATTAAGTCCAGGAGGTGTTCTGTAGAGTGAGGGCATAAATGAATTAGGAACAAAATAAATCCAAATCAGAAATGACACGCTCGTCATGTTATTCTGTTGAGTTTGTCGGAACAGTAGTTTGTATTCAGAGGTGCGGGTAATGTCACTTCAAATTCAGTGTTACTTTCAACAAGAATTTGAACACGCAAAGGTTATGAAAAGCATCCAGCTGTGTAATACAGACTTAAACCTCCTCTCTCTGTTTTCTGTAAAAACGTCAACTGAATGACATGAAAATTGCCTTTTTTTTAAAGAAATAAGAAAATACAAATCAAATGGCTCTGCCGCTTATAGTGACAACTCTTATGGATGTAGCTAAGAGTTGCTTTCCAGATGGATCGGCTGTTCTGCATCAGCAGGCTAAATTTGTTCTAGTGATAGAACCGTCTGAGGCTGTTTACACTATGCGAGGACGTGTGTATGAAATATTTACCCCAAACGCACCACACTAACAGGAAGATTGTGACAGCAACTTCTGAGATGTAGCGCTCGTAAGAAATGCACAGCAAAACACTGTTTGCATTGCTTACTTTATTCACCTCCATCCATTTAGAGGGAGATATTCTCACTCCATCATTTGAAACAGAATATGTCCATTCATGCCTGCTGCTGAAGCTGTTCTTACCATAACAACATGAAGCCCAACACAACCCAGATGTGGCTGTGTAGAAACTAACCAATACATGTCTCACTGTCACTCATATACAAACGGACATTCAATATCTGCTGGGGGTCTAGTGAGAACAAAAAAAGCCGGAAAGATCCAGTGTGGTCAGTAGATTTACTGCAGAGCTGTCACTTAGACGTCCATAAAGACAGAGCATCCCAAAAATGCACCGTTCCTCTCGGGGAGCCCCATTTATCAAGAGGGATAGACAAGCAATCGCCATGTCAGGCCCAGTTATGATATGTGGCGTCTGGTCTAGCCTCTTAGCTGCTATCGAGATATCTGGACAAAAAGTTTTTAAGAAAATAATCTCAGTTCAACTTTTGTTCGGAGCTGCTGGGCTGCAAACAGTCTGCAAAGGACTCAGAGCATTACCAAACCAAAGCAAGAAGTTTATAAGATGAAGACATAATGGAAACTCCAAAATGGTCTTGACTAGAAATATTTAATCACATGTTTTACGTTCTGTAATGATGTCGTTTTTTCCATAATGCTACCATTTATGTGTTTAAAGAGATACCGTTTGTGCAATTTTTATTGATTTCCGATTTATCATTTTCTACAGAAAATTAATACAGCCATAGTATAGCTGTATTATTCAAATACTAACAAATGTGAAAGACAGCCTCCCACCCCAACCCACCAAAACATCCCAGCTTGTCCCTTTAAGTCCAGATTTTCATAATAATGATTGTCTGTCGAAGGATTGCAGTAAGTGCATTATACAATTTAACGCAAGGTTCCAAAATAAGTTACTATCAGTACAGAAAAAAATACAAATATCCGTGTGTGCAGTTGACACACATCTCCTCTACACTACGTGTGACAGGACACAAGTATCGGATAGAGAGAGGCCCTCTGCAGGCATGTGGACCTGGTTATCAGGCCTTACCTCCCTCTGGTGCAAGTCCTACAAGCAAACCTGTTTCAGTAAATCCAACGGCCAGAACCATATGTAACATTCCTCAGGATCATCTGTATTTAATGTGGCGCCAGGTCCACACCACAGCGGTTCAGGTCTTTTTCTGCCCCCCCCCTCCCCTTTCTCTCACATGGGAAACACATACTGCCAACAATCTCCAATACAGCACTTTTTTAAGAAGCCTCATTTGCATTTTTAATTAGCACCTTTCAGGCCGGAAAATGATGCTGATGCAGAGAATCTTGTCTGAACAGCAGGGACATGTTTGTTATTTAGGTGAGACACTGCAGGCAAAAACATACTCTGAACCAAGACTCTCAACTACTAAAGCACTTACATCAGCCAAAGTTTCCCTAATCATTCGGATTTATGATACACTTTGTTCTTAAAAACATGCAGTAAATTCATTTTTAAGACTTTTTATTTATAAAATGAAAAAAGGCTGTACCCAAAATATGTTTTAAAAATTAAGTAAAGATTTAAACTCTGGCTTTATCCAACATCTAGATTATTGTTTTTAAAATACAGTCCCCTCCATAACTATCGGAACAGTGAGGCCAATTCCTTTATTTTTGCTGTAGACTGGAAACATTTGGGTTTGACACCAAAAGATGAATATGAGACAATAGATCAACATTTCAGCTTTTATTTCCAGGCATTCACATCTGGATCCGATAAATAACTTAGAAGATATCATTATTTGTAAAGGAACACCACATTTTTAGGGGAGCAAAAGCATTGGAACAGATAGACATTAAATAAATTAAAACTGCGAGCAGTGATGACCGGGCCCTCGCACCTCATCGCGCTAGTGAGCTGCCCTGTGAATAAGTAGAGAGAAGTTGAGAAGATGAGACAGAGTATGGTGGAGTTAGGCCAACTTCCTGTTTTTTTAGCGAATATTTCAAATTAAAAGACTTCCTGTTGATTTTTGGGCGGGGCTTCAAGAGGCTTTTTTGTTTGTCCTGGGATTGTACATTGCTGTATGGAATTGTGCGGTTCTAAGTGAGCCTGACTTATGATCAATTAAAGGGTTCATGAGGTCTGTTTTTGATGTTTTTTGGCGAATGACGCGTCGGTGCTGCAAGACGGTGGTTCCGATTAAAACAAGCTTTCGGGTATATCATCTTCCATGTCGGAGGACATACCCTATCATATTTTTTTTTTCACAAAAAGTTGTTATGTGTGCACTTTACTCTGCAATCCTGCAGAGTAATGTGGAGTTATGACATATGACGGAATTTTGGAGAATATCGGCCTCCATCTCGTCATAGTTATTCGGAATCAAACAACATTTTTTTTGGTATATCTTCCATGTCTGATGAGTGTCCCTAGAGTTTTCGTTTTGCTAAATATGTTCCTGCTAGGAGTTATAAATTTTTTAACATTGTGATGATTTTCGAGTCAGAAATTCACATATTTCAAATTAAAAGACTTCCTGTTGATTTTGGGGCGGGGCTTCAAGAGGCTTTTTTGTGGGGCCTGCAAAGAAACATTTGGGGTTTAAATTTGGTGCAGCTAGGTATAACACAGCCTGAGTTATGATGAATTAAAGTTTCATGAGGTTCGTTATTTATGATGTTTACGTCAACTTTGACCCCCATTAGCTCCCTGGTACTATTGTGATTTTGAAATCTTTTCGCAATTTAACATCGGGCAAGCGTCTTGAGTATTTGAGAAGTGGTTCGACGTTCCTGGTGTAAAAACTCTGGGACGAGTTTGTCGATATGTGAAAATTTGTAATAAGGCGATTTTAGGCACTGAATCCAAAATGGCCAACTTCCTGTTGATTTTGGCCCTGGACATAAAATTGCATTTATGTGCGCCTTGGGCCATTACATGTTGTCCTAAAATTTCAGGCTTCTAGCCCAATGTTTGAGCATGCATTTCCTGAAAAACTGTTTGTGGCCATAGGGGGCGCCGTTTTTGAGATCAAATCCTGAACCACTGATGCATTGCAATATTTTGCAGGTCTGATCGACGTCTGTTACCTAGTACACCAGTGGTTTCTTTCTTTTTCAGGACATTCCAAATGGTTGTACTGGCTATGGCCAATATTTGTGCAATGGCTCTTCTCTCAGCTTCACAATTGCCTCTTTTTCACCCATAGACAGCTCTCTGGTTTTCATGTTGGTTACTGCTCTAACTATAATAATTGCAGTCTGCACAGGCAAAACCCAAATCTGAAACTAAGCATAGACATTCAGCGCTATTTATTGTTTGAATTATCAATGTAATAGGACACACCTGGGCAACAAAACACAACTGTCAGTCACATGTTCCAATACTTTTGCTCCCCTAAAAATGTGGTGTTCCTTTACAAATAATGATATCTTTATTTATCAGATCCAGATGCAAATACCTGGAAATTAAAGCTGAAATGTTGATCTATTGTCTCATATTCATCTTTTGGTGTCAAACCCAAATGTTTCCTGTCTACAGCAAAAATAAAGGAATTGGCCTCACTGTTCCGATACTTATGGAGGGGACTGTAGATGCAAACTCATAATTTGTTGGATATTTCCAAATTTGCATATTTATTCAGACATTTCTGAAAAAATTAGAATACAAAAAACAATTATTTTAATGTAGGAACTCATAAACCTATTCAGCACATAATCTTAAAGTTGTATTTTAATGCTGGACTTACACTAGAGGACTTTTAAAAGACTTTGAAAAGACTGAAGACTGAAACCCTCTTACATCTGAAGTAGGGATGTCCATGGTTAACTGGTTAACCGTTAAGAAGATCTTTAACCGGTTAATACTAAAGGTTAAACGGTTAAAAAAAACATCTTAATTTGTGGGCTCCCGCTAGCTTAACATAGCGCTAGCATTAGCCTTCTTGAGGTGGATGCTGTCCTGCAGGGGTTGACACTAACGGTTGCCCGCTTGCCCGGGGCAAGTGAAAATAATGTTTGGGCAAGTTGAGATTGCTTTTTGGGAAAGTGGATTTTAGAGGGATTGTCAGTAGTCTAGGCCATTTATTCATGTGTTTTAGAGTCTGCAAAACAATTTTTTCCCCCGCTAACTCACATAAAATAGATCGGCTATATTTGCAATTGAAAAAAGGTCGGGAGCCCTGCTATAATGCTTCATGTATTTCACTATAAATAGGCTACATTAAATCTTAACGGTTAACCGGTTAATAACCGTTAATTCTGGTGGTTAACCGGTTAAAGAAAAAATTCTAAATGGCCATCCCTAATCTGAAGACCATCAACTCACACCTGAAGACAACTAGTCATTAGTTTTCAGTCATAGAGTGAGATTTTGAAAAGACAGGGGGTCTCATATTGCAAGACTACAACTAGATTCCTTTTGAGATTAATATTATTTCCGCAAACGCGATAGTGACTATTTAATAAAAAAAAGGTTAATTCAATATTCAGAGCGGGGGACTTCCTTTAGTTATTTGACCATCTTTATTTGCTGATCTCGTCCCCCAATAACTTTAACTCCTAACCCTGTATTTGACGGTAAAGTGTTAAGGTTGCGCGGCTGTCAGCCTGGTTCTCCCGCCGAGGCTTCAAGGAAAAAGTGTCCGAAATAAGTGCCTACACAGGCAGACACAGGTCACGACTAATGCCGCTCCTCCTGCGTCGTGCTTGGTGCATGCGAGTGTGACAGTGTTTACGTCATTTCGCTTGAGCCAACCCCTTAAGACTAACGATAATATCAAACATGTTTGATAATGTCGGAACGTCAAGACGGGAAGAAGACTGGCTGAAATCGGGTCGGAAGACCACCATACACCAAACGACTGAGATTACGTGCGCGCGCCACAACTCCAGCACGATTTCTGTGATTTCAGTCCGACATTGGAAGATTGTCTGCGACTGTTAAATCGCGTGAAAAGTCGTGTAGTGTAAGCCCAGCATTAAGTCGCCTTAAAAACTTGACATGTCCAAGTAGGAGCAGCAGCTTTTGTCTCTGATAATAGAGAACTGAATTCTTGTTGCCTGAAGCAATATTTGATTTTGTTCACACCTCTGTTGATTCAAGATTTTAAGGATCACTGTTATATAAGCCACCTAAACCACACCAATATTTACCTCTGACAAGACTGCTACCAGCAAAAATACTAAAGCTAGTCAGTGAGAAACCAAGCTAATTCTTCACAAAGCCAGAGCCAATGGATAGTATTCATTAGTACTACTTAAATCGTAAAAAGTAAGGTGCTGCTGCAGTTAAATCAGCATGGATTGTTTTTTTTTTAATTTTTTAGAAAAAGCATTGCATGGGTGCAAGAAAAGTTAATTTAAGAGCCTTAGGACAATATAGGAGGAACATATCTGTGACTAGCATATAAATGCAATAGCTGTACCCATCACAAACATGGTGATACCTTAACATGACTTTCTGCTAGTCTTTTTTTTAATCTTCAGCCTTCGATTCATGTTCAAGGTTGGCATTTCGACATCCGTTTCTTCAGGCTGTATCAAAGACTGGTTTGGCAGGTTGGCATCTTAATTAAAACGCTGTGTGAGAGATCTGCAAATCATCTCAACTACAATAATAGAGCAGTAAGGTTCAATATGTTAATGTGTAAGCCCATAATCATTATGACCATCATTTAGACACAGTAAGAAGCAATGGGAAAAACAATTCCAATTTTTTCATACAAAAATATCTTTCCACAAATAGATACGTTTTCGCTGGTTCAAGTATTTGGCCTGCCTGTTTTTTCTAAATGCCAATGATGCAGCGTATTTGAAGAGCATCAAAATGTATTAAATTGCCTCTAGTGAATCATTGATCTTAATCAGAAAAATGCTCTGAATGCGGCGCAGTAAGGCTGCTGTAAGAAAAGCCAAATATCACCCTTTCATGGAGTAAAGTGCCATTCCTTTGGATTTGTTTTTAAATTTAATGAGCTGTCAAGACATGAATCATACATCACCTCAAGACGCCAATGTCCAGGCGTTTTGTACAGGTGCACATAGACACAGAAATTCACATCAAGTAGAAATTTGCCAGAGTTCAGTGAAAAAGCGCTCTTTTTATTTTATTGTTGATATTTGTCTCTCTACTCTTAGTAGCTCGGAGCTCCGCAGCCAGGGCTTATGGGAGCTGTCAGCTCAGCTCAAGCATGATAAATAAAGTTGAACATGTTGGATTGTGTGCAATGAAGAAGTCGCACATGAATTACGCTGACCTTGTCTTGCACAGATTCATATCCCAGACAAGAGAGTGCAGACTGTGAAACACTGCCAGTAGCAGTAATGTGTAATATGTGGCAAATGGAGTCTGGGATGTTTTCTGGAAATATGACATAATGTGATTTCATTTTCAGATACGTTTATCCTCACTGTCCCCTTAGTAACAGAAGGAATGACGGCCTGCAAGCTACTGCAAGTTATTAAAATTGTTGCAATTGGGCCTTGCTATTAGTCTTTTTTCCCTGGTTAAAAATCAGCTTATAAAATACTTATCGCAATATTAAATGTCCTTAATGTCACAATATGTAATGTTATTGTAAGCTTTCTATCACATGCATGTACGGTATGTAAATTATATGCAGTAGGGATGACTATGATAAACAGATCAGATTAATTAAAAACTCTATTAGGGTAATTTATTGAATTCATTCTATATTAATAGATATATAAATATATTAATGTGAAGTCATTAAAAGAGGAAAATAAGATATACCATGTATTTTTAAGAAGTTAGGCCTGATAGGTAATTTATACAGCCAGATATGCAGAGCATGTACACACATACAGTGGGGTTTTAAATACAGACAATTATTTTAAGAGTTCTTCTTTTATCTTTTTCTCACAACAAACAATGTGATTCGTCACTTCCTGCTGTTGGAGAAATTATTATTCTCAACACCAAAACTTCATTTAAACCATTCCGATAAGTTGATAAAATTCTCTTTCTAGACAGTGGATGCAAGCAATAAAACCCTCTTCAGTGTATCACATAAGTATCCTTTGTTGTTTTCACTGTAGATTGGCATAGCCTAACATAAGCTGACCGCCATGACCTTCTGTCACAGTGTTGTTTTGACTCTGTTTCACCTCTGAAAATAAATCACTCCAGTCCACTGACCCTTGTCTCAGCAGGTCAACAGACTTCAAATACGAAACCTGCTCATGTTGGATCTTACAAAACAGGTCTATTCATATTTCTAGGGGAATGTGAAAACAAATAATTATTATCTACATAGTCGTGTTCCTTTTGGAAACCAGCAGACTGGATTTCCAAGTAAATTGTATATTCAAGGAATCCAGATGGTGTATTCAAGTTACAGTATACTATGGAAGCAAGTGAGTAAACAGACATTTACATTTAGATAGCATTTTTTTATTCCTGCACTGCGCTCCATATTGACTGGAGGCCATCGGTTTAAAACTGCTTTGAAAACTATATGCACCATATTTTACTTTTTTTATGTGCCACCCCCTTACCATCATCAAATGTGTTACTGTAGGATGTTAATATAGTCTGAAACGGCAGGGAACTTTTTATATTTCTGAATTTGTGCATAAAACTTTTGAAATAGGAACCCTTGAAAATGTCCTTTAGTTTGTGACATTTTATATACTAAACAACCAATGACCTTAGAACACATTTTAAATAGATTCCAACTTTGTATTGATCCCTAAAATATTCTGTCTTTAACCTAATTTAACTAATCTGGTTCTAAAACCATCAGAACTATCCATGGTTAAAGTCCTTCTCTGATTTAAATTGAATGGGTTTTGGAGCAATCTGAAATTGGAGCACCGTACAGTACACTCCAGAGCAGCAACATGTGTTTGCTTCTGCCAAATTCCTGATAAGATGAGGCTAAAACTGTCTTCTTGGGTGCAGCTTTGGCAGCTGTTGGATTACACCAAATCCTAAGAAAAATGTTTCTTAAGCGAAATTCATCAAATTGCTCTTAAATCCAGGTGTGGCTTTAACCTGGTTTTATGCGAAGATGAGAAGTAATTTAATACGTGACCTTCTGCTGCTGCTCATTTGGAGAATGCCCTCAAACTGTCCTCCCTCTTAGTAAATCTATCCAGGCTTGAGCCAGGGAAGAGATGCATTCTGGGATTGCACCTACTCCATCAAACCTGGGACCTTTCACTGCACAGGTCCTCAGAAAAAGTTGTTACTTATTCATCTCATGGCGTCTGAAACGGGCACTTCCTTTTTCTAGGGAAGCGCTAATATTTTACCAAAGGCGACTTTATTGTTATATAGATCTAAACAACCTTTAGATCATACAATAATGGGAAAAGGAGAAAAACATGCACCTCCATGTCGCAAAAACAAGATTGCCTTCCACAACTTGAGGCTATAGGGCTGAACTATTAAATGCAACAAGTCTATATATCAGCTCAGCAGCAGCGAGTTCACAAACGTTCATGCACCACCTAAAGGCTTTCTATAAATGCTCCTCCTGATAAATTTCTCTAATGCTTTGGGTCGGAGTGTTTTTTTTTTCCTCTTTAGTGAACAAATACAGCTCAGGGCAGGTGAACACAACAGAGGAAACCTAAAACCTCATTCTGATAAAGGTCCAATATGTAACATTTACTAAACAAATTACATTATATATTGCATATCGATTAATGGGTAGCAATTTCACCTGAGAAATGAGGCTTTTCCCTGCTTTCTTGATTGCCTATAACATCTAGTACATTCATTTCGATGAGAAGCAACTAGGCCATATTTCCTTATTCCCAACATAGACTGTGGTTGCGTAGCGTGTTCCACATTTGAACAGAAGAAGAAGAGGCTGAACTGGCTAGCCACAACAGCCTTAGTAGTAGTGGCATAAACATAACGTTATTCAAACTAAAACTAGCTTAACTGTGCAACAGTATCTATCTCATCCATCATTATAACAGCTTAATCACACTGTCTCAAGTCACTGTTTTGTCCCGTGCTTCATCGCGCGGCTTGTGGCCTGATTTCTCTGGTGGTGCAGCTTGCCTTTCGTGCTTCTGCGTCTGTGTTTTTAATCAGTGGAGTAGCTGTGTTTGGCCACTGCTCTTAGCTTGTCGCTGCCATAGCTGCTCAAAGGCACAAGCGCTGCAGTTCACTTTACCGACACTGGCGCCATCATTGAGAAGGAATTTGTACTTTGTGTATAGTGGACCTTTTAAGGCTTCAACGTGTTGGCGATGCAATAAAGAACCTTTTGGTTTAGTTTTTTGGACTGAAAGTATTCCCTTTCTCTTTGTTTTAGGAGACCCCCAGATCCGGGAGCGGCCGCCACAAGAGGTGAGACATTACTTTATTACCGGTATGTCGACAGAGAGAGTGGAGTTAATCAGCTTCAGCATCACGAGTAATGTGTAATGAGAGGTAACATAAACTGCACTTGGAATCATGAAATAAGACTCTGAAATGGTCCAAGGGGCCTTATCCTGGTGTGTCACTGTTGCCATATTCACTACATAGCCTGTAGCACACACTGGAAATGATTTTTCCAGTGGAAATGACTTGTGCTAATGTCCTTTCAGAACCTCTGTGTGTGTGTCCCGTGTGTGTTTATTTTGCTTTATTTGCAACCAAACTGTGAAGCTGTGGCCAAACTCAGCAGCCAAGTTCGCCAGCTGACATTCAATCTGGCCATTTGTTTATGGCTTGCTGCTGTCATCAGCTGGGTTGGCAACACTTTGATGCTCCGCAGGACCTAAACCCACCAGGTGGGCTGGCCAGTACATAATGGCTGATAGAGCAACTTTAAAGATACGCGTAACTCTAATTTACTCTCTCCCTCTCCTGGGTCACTTTTGTCTCTCTCTAGATTAACACAATTCCTGTAGACAGTTTGTCCCTGCTCTCCAAAAAAAATAAAGCTATTATGCACCCCTGATGTACAGTGGAGGAAATAGGTATTTGATCCCTCACTGATTTTGTAAGTTTGCCCACTTACAATGAAATGAACGGTCTATAATTTTAATGCTAGGTTTATTTTAACAGTGATAGACAGAATATCAAAAAGAAAATCCAGGACATCACATAAAAAAAGATAGAAATAATTTTGCATTTCATTGAGTGAAATAAGTATTTGATCCCCTATCAAAACATTGCTTAGTACTTGGTGGAGAAACCCTTGTTGGCAAGTCCAGATGTCAGATGTGTCTTGTAGTTGATGACCAGGTTTGCACACACCTCAGGAGGATATTTGGACCACTCCTCTTTGCAGATCCTCTCCTAATCTTTAAGGTTTTGAGCCTGTCGCTTGAGCTTCAGTTCCCTCCACAGATCTATTGGATTAAGGTCCGGAGACTGGCTAGGCCACTCCATGACCTTAATGTGCTTCTTCTTGAGCCACTCCTTTGTTGCCTTTGCTGTATTTTTAGGGTCATTGACGTGCTGGAAGACCCATCCACGACCCATTTTTATGGACCTGGCTGAGAGAAAGAGGTTGTCGCCTAGTATTTCATGGTACATGGCCTCATCCATAGTTCCCTCGATGCAGTGAAGTCCACCTGTCCCCTTAGAAGAGAAACATCCCCAAAGCATAATGCTTCAACCTCCATGCTTGACTGTGGGGATGGTGTTCTTGGGGTCATAGTCAGAATTCCTCTTCCTCCAAGCACGGAGAATCACTATGATACCAAAGAACTTGATTTTGTTCTAATCTGACCACATCACCTTCTCCCAAGCTTTCTGAGTCATTCAGGTGTTCATTGGCAAACTTCAGACAGGCCTGTACATGTGCCTTCTTGAGCAGTGGGACCTTACGGGCACTTCAGGATTTCAATCCATTACGGCATAGTGTGTTACCAATGGTTGTCTTGGTGACTGTGGTCCCAGCTGCCTTGGGATCATAAGCAAGCTCCTCCCGTGTAAATCTGGGCTGATCCTTCACCTTTCTCATGATCATTGATACCCCACGAGGTGAGATCTTGCATGGAGCCCCAGACCGAGGGAGATTGATGGTCATTTTGTGTTTCTTTCATTTTCGAAAAATTGTATCCTTCTCACCCAGCTTCTCGCCAATGGTCTAGTACAGGGGTTTTCAAAGTGTGAGAGAGTGAGCCCCCCTCAGAGAACAAATTTCAGCTGAGCCCCCCCCCCCCCCATTTTAATTTTTTATTCCTGTGTGTTTTGAAAGATCTTATTTTACACATTTTAAACGTATTTTTGAAACATCTTAACATTTTATCGAAGTATGTTTTTGTTTTGCTTTTTTAAAATACATTTGAACATCTTTATCCAGTGGTTTAATCCTGCTTCCTTTAAGCATGGATAGTAGTGACTGAGAGTGCAGTGGAGTGAGAAAGATAGGAAGAAAGACTTGCCTAAATTATTGACTACTGTTAAATGTCATTCACACACCCAGTGTTTTTTTGCTAGTGTCCTGCTGGGTGAAAATAGTAGCCAGCAGAGCACCAGACCCTCCAAGGAGGTCCGGGGGTATGCCCCCCCCCCCCCCCCCCGTGAGATTTGTTTTTACCTTTTTAAAGTGAAATGCATGAATCTGGTAGCCTGGAAATCCAGACCCTGATATCTTGAACGATAGAGGGTCTGGCCACGATCAATAGTAATTTCCAACTCAAGGGGCGGCTCCTACTCGTGCATTTCAAATGCCACTGCACGCAGTTGGATAGCACTACAACCAATCAGAGCGATGCACAAGGTGACGTAAGCCCCTTTCGTTTAGCGAACAGCTGTTAAACTGTTAAATTAAACGTTTGCCGTTGTCGATCGGCAAAACAGAACATTCCACTTACTTGCTAATGAAAGATTTGAGTGCCGTCTTCCAAATCGTTAAGGGTCGAGGCCAAAGCAGTCTCAAACTCACACAACATATCCGCAGCCATCTTTGATGTTTACTATCACGGCTTCGACGTCACATGCACGTCACTGTCGTCATCCGGTTACGTCCTCCCCAGAGTACCATATAAAGGGCTCTGGCGCACCCATATTAGATAGATAGAACCAATTGAAACCATAGCCAGATTTCTGGTCTTCTTGATAAAGCTTCAACGGAGCGTGTCCAGACCAACACGCGCAGCAAATTTAATTTGCCAGCGCCTAGTGGCAGGTCTGGGAATGCCAGACTATGAATCTGGTGCACTTTGAGAGGAAAATTAAGAGGCTAAATCTGAGGAATTTTGTGTGAACAAATAATTTGGAGACACTGGGTCGGATGAATTAGAAGCTATTGAAGAAAGACACATGAATTTTCCATAAAAATACTAATTTAAAATAAAATATTATGCAGGGTCCTCTGGGTTGGGCTTGGAGCTCTTTTTCTTTAACGAGACATATTTCTCTGTAATATAATGAATGCATTTAAATGCAGTGAGAGGAACGAAGCAGAATATCTGTTGTCCAGCTATCTTTATTTCCACAGATGAGGCTGAAATAGGCTATAGTCTCAGGTAGCCCGCAAGGACCATATGAGGCGCCCGCAGGCCTGTTCTAAAAATAGCATAATAATCTTTTTCCCACCTTTTTTAAGTCATTGTTGATCATTATTGTGAGAAATCATTAACATGATCAGTGTCTTCACATAGATGAGTATCATTAATCATTAATAATAATATATAACTAAAGGCAAATGTGTTATTAAGAGTGTATCAAACTGGGTGCCCTTCGTATGACTCAGTACCCATGAAGTAGGCCTCAGGTTCAAAAAGGTTGGTGACCCCTGCTCTACACAGTGCGTTGGCAACTGAGGGCAGCCCCATTTCCAAATGTTTTTAAATAAACTCAATACACACTGTGCATGCATATTCATCCGCGCCCCCCTGCCATAACGCCCCACAGATTGAAGACCGCTGGTCTAGTAGTCTATTCCGGCCTTGTGCAGGTCTACAATCTTGTCCTTGATGTCCTTAGACAGCTCTTTGGTCTTGCCCATGATGGAGATGTTGGAGTTTGATTTATTGATCATGTGGACAGGTGTCTTTTATACAGGTAACAAGTTGAGACAGGTGTGTTTTATACAGGAAACTAGTTGAGATTAGAATACTTTTTTAAAGCACGAGGACTAATCTGTGGGAGCCAGATTTCTGGACTAATCTGTGGGAGCCAGATTTCTTTGTGGTTGGTAGGGGATCAAATACTTATTTCACTCAATGAAATGCAAAATAATTTATATCTTTTTTTAATGTGATTTTCTGGATTTTCTTTTTGATATTCTGTCTATCACTATGAAAATAAACCTAGCTTTAAAATTATAGACCACTCATTTCTTTGTAAGTGGGCAAACTTACAAAATCGGTGAGGGATCAAATACTTATTTCCTCCACTATATAAGGTGCCTTTCACATCAAATTGCCTTTGAATATCTAGAATTTCATATTGTCAGGACTTAGGGCCATTAAACATGCAGTATGTGACAGAGTTTAAAGGTGATGTGTGTAATAAAGGTATATTTTGGCATCATCTAGTGGTGAGATCTAGATTGTAACGCTCCTTATATACCCCTCCCATTCAGAGAAGCTGCGGTGGCCCTTAAGGATGAGAATCTATTTGCTAAACATGGCATCAAGTGAAGATGTATTTTGTTATTTATATAGTACTTTTCTCATTCCAACAGGTGCATTCCACATATAGTACCACACTATACTGTATATAAAAATAAATAAGACTGTTGTGTCTGTCCATTCTGTGCTACTGTAGAAACATCGCGGTGCAACATGAAGGCTCCTATTGTATATATAAAAGACTAATTCTAAAATATAAAAAAATAAAATAATAATAATAATAATTAGGGCTGTCAAATTAACGCGTTAATTTCGATTAATTAATCACAGAAAAATTAACGCGATTAAAAAAATTAACGCAGATTAATCGCACTTCTATAATGCCTTTTGACCCGGTGTAGCTCGCCGGGCCGGGCGCGTGGGTTAAAGGGAGAAAGGTAAAGAGAGAAGCAGGGGAAAGGGGCCGACTCGAGGGCTCTATGGACGGTTTATGGGATGCATGAAGGTAGGAAGACATCTTACTTAATTCTCCGCTGTGTCCGTGCATTATTTATTTAGTGGGTGCAACAATGTAGGCTAGGTTCAAAACAGTAGTAGGCCATATCTCTCAATCTTCCTCCAATTTTGTTTGCTAGCTGTCTAGCACCCGCCGTGTGTGTGTGTGTGTGTGTGTGTGTGTGTGTGTCTGTGTGTGTGTGTGTCAATATTTTTGCCTATGAGTAGGCTATGAAATGGTGGCAGTGCAGCGCTGTCTGTTGTGGGAGATGGAAAGTCGTAATTTTGTCTGCTTGTTTTTTTGAGAAAATTCGGCGCTAGTTCATGTATAAAGCTGGCTGAGGGGAGGAGACAGGAGTTACGAGAGACGGAGAACGAGCGCGGGAGAGAGAGAGGGAGACAGAGAGAGACAGAGAAACAAACTGTAGTAGGCTATACAGCTGTTTACAAACGGGTATAAAAGTGTCATATAAGTATGCGATTAATTTAGATTAATTAATCACAGAGCCTGTAATTAATTAGATTAATTTTTTTAATCGCTTGACAGCCCTAATAATAATAATAATAATAATACACTGATATAAACACACTTATGAATATTATATTCCATGTCTACAAATGTTCTATGTACTATGTTCTTCAAAAAAAGCCACTTACCTTTACACTGTAACTAATTAATTAGCTTGTGTGGCTTATTATCTTACATCCCAACACCTCAATGGTATCAAACATGTTTCAGTGGCTGTTCAACCTTTCAAATTAAATAACGTAATAAACAACCTTTATGTACTGTAAGTAGGTCATCTTGGATAGCTCCATCAGCATTCAAAACCAAAACACACCAAGGTCAACTCTGCCTATTCAGCTTGTAATTTTAGCTGCCATTGAGATACAAGAGAAGCGACTGGCATTAATCAGCTCCACTTGCAAGCCTACACCCATAAATTATGGTCATTTTGTGCAGAGCAACAGGGTGACTGAATATATTTTTTGTGATGTGGGAGTGGCATGTATCAGACTGATAATCAGTTGGTTTAGTACAATATGTTGTTGGTTCCTAGTTTAGTGACTGTTCCGCATTGACACTGGAGTTTGTTGTTTTGTACCTGCAGCTCTCCTGTCTATGCGTTCTCCTGCCCACCTGCTGTGTGTGTGTGTGTGTGTGTGTGTGTAAGAAAGAGATTGGCTCATCCTCTCTCTCCCCCAGACCTCACGCTGCAGGGTGCCAATGGGCCGTGAAGTGATATTTAGTACTGATGGCCATGGATGTTAAGGATTGACTTCATCTCCTGCTAAGCACTCTACAATACCCAGTGTTTGTCAGTGGCGTGGCGTGGGGATTTTTTTTGAGGAAGCCAAGTGAAACAACACCTTTAATCTACATGTGTATTGGAAGGTGGGGGACAGAAAAGAGTAGGCTACGTCGCAGCTTGTATTTAATGTAACTACAAGAGCTATTTTTTTTTTAAATTATTTTATTTTATTCCAGACACAGAGAGAAAACGGTCCATAATACAATACAAAAACAGTAAAAAGACAAACAACAATAAAAAAGACTCCAGCTGTCAGTTCCACACTACACAAAGAGTGTTCCGATATTAGCATATAGGCTAAAGCGCCAATGGTTCCATAATGTGGAAGTGAACCTAACCGCACTCATTGTAGGGTTCACTAGAGTTGTGATTATGCCGTTACATGACTCCGATAGTCTACACATACATATTATACTATTATAGCGCCTGGTCACTTTACCAGGATTTACACACGCCTGTAATCTGTCTGACACCGCTCGTTCGCTCTCTCTCACTCACTCATTCACACACTTCCTTATCGTCTTATTAAATTATACATTTTATTATAAATGCACCCCCCACCCCGACCGGAATGCACAACTAGCCGCTTAATGCCCAATGCAGATTCGAATTCATTCACAATATAATTAGGGGACGTTTTAGACTATTTTAAGTTTCACGTTCACATGAGACACGACTCACACAATCAGTTGTAGGGGCTTGACATACACACATACTTTCTATACATCCTTTTCGTTTAAGAACTAGGCCAAATGTTCATTACAACACTATACTTAAGACAACCCAGAACAACTTCAGTGGATATACAGTAGGCCTACCAATGCAACTTAATCCAGGCAATCAAGGCACAATTAGCAATACAATAACACAAAACATAACACACATAGTTACACAGACAGTTAAGGGAACAGTTAACCCGCGCTGGGAGAAGGTGTGTATTTTACTCACTATTTGTAGAGGAAGGCCATTAGCTGAAGTTTGCCGCTACCAGCTAGCCACTCGGTGCGGACATAGTTATCCTCACGGAAAGTGCGATAAACTTTCTTTCTCTTCACACGCATTGGCCTGCCGTCAGATTGGATTTTTAATGGCTTCTCAATTGGCAGTTTGGTAAAATAATTTGTTACTAAATACTCAAAATCTCCACCCTCCATAACTGTTCTTGCTAATATGATAACAATGCAAACATGCTAATCTCCCGCTATTGTTATTGTTGTTAAATTTCAGTGACGTTGATAATGATGATTTGATTTGATTGGTGTGAAACCAAAGGCCGAGTGGCTTCCCTTGGCACCCTCCTGACACCCTCCTGACCAATCACAGAGGGCAGTGTCATGGTAATAGCCTCACCTGATTGGTCAATTCTTTTTCTTTTTTTTTACCAAGGGAAGCCAGCTCGGCCTGGCTTCCTCGCAGACATAGGGGAGAACGGGGTAAGTAGGCACACTTTTTACTCTAGTGAGAATTGCTCATCACCAAAACACCTGTCAATAGCCATTCCTACATTAAATTGAAGCTTAAGGTGTTGGCTAGAAATGTGTGTCTCTCTTTTTTTCCAACTTATTGTAATGAAGAAGTAATTTACCATCAAAGACACTCTGACACATTGTGACAACCAACCCCATCAAGGGGTCGGTTGTCACACACTATGGGGTTGTTAGTCACAATGTTATCTTAATGGGAAAAATCTTAAAAAGAAGGCAAGGAGGCAGAACCAAATTTGAATGTTTAATTGCATTGTCAAGTTGACAAATAGGCCTACATAACGTTCTGTAGCCTTGGCAGCTGGTCTAGTTTGGGATGCACTGGGTTGTTTTGATTTTGTTGCCCTTTTTTCTTTTGCTTGCTAGCTGCCTTTTCCTGCTCTATTCTTTCCTTCTCTGGGGTGTCAGTGAGGATACAGCTTGACAATTTCTTTCGTTATTGGGTTCCTTTTCTGGCTGCAGCCTTGAGATAACATGTGACAACCAACCCCCCAAAAAATTTGACGACCAACCCCAACTTGAATTTCTTGCTAGCATCAAGGCCAACAACCATCTGACAACTAATTAGCTTGCTAACCACAATCTAAACTATAGTTTACCCTTCACACTTTCTGAGGGTAACAAGTGTTTTGTTATAAACCCATTGTGTAAAAGCCTAGAAGAAAAATACTGAGAAGCAAAATATTTTGAATTTGACATGAAAAACACAAAACATCCTCTCACCTGAAATGCAGCTGTCTTCCTCCAAGGAAGTCTATGTATGTGACCTCTGATCCCAATTCTGGACCTTTTTTATATCAACATTTCAGAGCTAGCGTGCTCTGGTGGCGAGATATAACAAATGTGACATCCAACCCATGTGACAAATTACCCCGTTCTCCCCTACAGTGTGCAGTGTCGTGTTTCGCCGCGTCTTCAGAATCTAAATGTAAAGGGGCGCTGTTTCGCGCATTGTGAAATGCTCAACGAGAGGAGAGAAATGGGGAAGAAATGACAGGAGCACAGCACCAAAGATTACCAAAACTGTTAATATAAATGTTTTTATTGGATGACAACTACAGCCTAAAAAACAGGGAAGCCTGGCTTCCCTTGGCCTCCGGGAGAAAACTGGTGTTTGAGTAGTGTGCGTTTGTGTCTCGAATACACAGTGTGATTGGTAAAATATTTCCAGGAACAAGAAGACGTGCATGGATGTAAACACAAAAGGCATGTGTGACATTTCTTTCATGCCCTGTAAGGTGTGTGTGTGTGTGTGTGTGTGTGTGTGTGTGTGTGTGTGTGTGTGTGTGTGTGTGTGTGTGTGTGTGTGTGTGTGTGTGTGTGTGTGTGTGTGTGTGTGTGTGTGTGTGTGTGTGTGTGTGTGTGTGTGTGTGTGTGTGTGTGTGTGTGTGTGTGTGTGTGTGTGTGTGTGTGTGTGTGTGTGTGTGTGTGTGTGTGTGCATGTGTTTTGAACATGTTTGCACTCACGCCAATAAAGAAAGAGTAAACGTGAAGAGCCGCACTGACAGACACAAATGAAATGCACTTTATCTTGGCGTGAGCAAGCGCTAGGGAGAGCTTTTGAAGAGCTTCCTCTTGATCAAAAGTGATGGCCGCTGCCCCTGCAATTTTTTTCTCTTTATCTCCGTAAGAATGAGCGAAAATAAGCTGTTGTTGGGTCTGTAAATGTCAAAGTACAGAAGAACATCGCCTCGGCTTGTGAAATGGCACGGCAGCACTGCTTTGTTGCCATTCATTACGTTTTTATCCTGCACAAAGTCGTGCTGGGTGACATAAAAATTTACATTTTAAAATACTTGGTGTATGAAAACATAAATCGTGAGCCAATGTCAAACCACACACACAGAATTGTCTAACTAACACATAGTACTTACCTGAAGGTATATTTTCGAAATGTGGAATTTACCTTTTTTTTTACATCAATGTAGTATAGTATCTTGACTCCCTAGGTATTCAATTAATGCATTCAATTAATTAAATTAGCCAAAAATATATTTCTGTCTTGGTATTTACCTATTTATTGATTGACAGCTGAATTTCCAGAATCAGATCTTCCTTCTATAGACTTGTGGTTAGGACACATAAGGTATAAACACAGCCTGTGCCGTTAGATTCTGTCTGGGCAGCTCTGTCACATGTCGTACGCTTCTATTTCCTCCAATGTTCCCTTTCTGTCTATATCCTGTCATCCATCCAGTAGAAGCTAAAAAAAATCAAAAGTTAATGTTGTGACAGTTTTTCTACCATATTATGGCCATTACTGCCTCTCCAGTCTCAGAGTTAAAACGTACTTTGTCAACTTTTTCTAATAATGGGAACATCACATTTTGGCAGTTTCTGAAAAGGGGCGCAGATGGTATAAAGAGTTATATTTATCCTTTGTCTTGCCGGCAGCTTTCCCTGTCTGTTTTGAGCTAAAAAAAAATGCAGACAGCCCCCTTCAGACAGTTCAGTGAAGCCTATACACACTCCCAAATAATTTGGTTCCCAGGAAGATTTCAAAAATCTGTTCCTACCGAGCTGGAGTTGTTGTAATTGGGGGGTGCGGAGCTAGCAACTGCGTCCAAGTTTCCACTTCACTAATAATTATTGAAATAGGGTCAGTAAGAAAATAAACTACGCATGAATATTCTTTCCCAGAATCCGTCTCCAAGCAGCAAGGAAGTGAAGAGGAGATAAGGTTAATGTTTTGCTCGAACTGCAAAGTAAAACCATTAGAAAAAAAATTTCTCTCTCAAGCTTAAGAACCGTTACGCACAAGTTGCCACTGCCATTCTTGAGCCTATTTGAGGTTTTTAATATGCTAAATGTTTCTTAATCAGAATCCTTTTTGCACAAAAGTTGCAAACCCTTGACGGCCTCTCCTCCATTAAAGGAATAAAACGCAGAGGGGCGTTAATAATGCATGCCTAATTAAAAGGGCAAGCACGCCGAAGATATTCCCACCACCTGTTCTTTTGATGATGGATGTGTCAGCCCATTGAAGTTTAATAATGTGACCATGATTCATACCTTCAAACAGCCTCAGTCTGAATACAGCGTTGGATACTTTGTACTGAAGAAATCGCCACGAATTTCACAATTTCAGACTTTCATCCTTTTCTGAAGGAGGAAAAAGAACACATTAGTATTGAGGTTGTATTAGGAATTATAGCCCCTAAACTTTACAGAAATTTGGTTTGGATAAAGCGAGCTATGCTCTGGTTCTAATGACACAACAAGTATTTTAAAGCAATCACAGCAGTTCTCTGCCCAAACATTCTATGAAAAACAATGACTGTTAGCATGGAGACTGTTTGATACCTCCACGCCCACACAGTCCTGTCATACGTTCGAGACAGCAGAAAAGCAGTATTTTTTCCATAATACTTATGAACATTTATTTTCAATCAGATTTTTTTAAAAGCTTATTTATATATATTGCAGTTTTTTTACTTGTTTAGACCAGGTTCACAGAGGCTTTAAAGTACTGTTTTGGTCTCTGTTTGTAACAGCTCTGCAGGATCTGAGGAAGAGGCAGGAGGGAACAGCAGACAACGACAAAACCGCCACGGCAGAGACGGGGGAAGTTTGGAGAAAAGGATGGAGGAGTTGGAAAGGGTACGTATTCTGAAGTCACTACTAACACTTTAACTAATAATCCAGAAATACAAATGAGCCTGTTGAATTATGTTGAGTTTAGTTGACATTTTTGGAAATTAACCTTGACTGTATTTACTTTAGTACATACGAGTTACATGAGAAGATCAATATCCTTCTCATGAGTGTATTTACTTAAGGGGGTAGAGCCAAGAAGAGATTATCTTAGACCATCATAAAGACTTAAAGTAATGACATTTTTTTTGAGCTAGGCCACTGTGTACCCCCAGCTTCCATAGTTGAAGCAACAACATACAAATAGTTTCGATCTTCTCATCAGCAAGACAGTGAATAAGTGCATTTGCCATCACCTCAAACTATCCCATTGATAGTGCATGTCTCATTACATAACTTGCATGAGTTGGTTACCCACCATTAGTTTACTCCATTAAGGTTAATATCAGCCCTAGTACATTTTGAAAAGGTGAATAAATGTTGGCGTCTGCTCTGAGTCAGAGCACACGTTGGCCTCCATGCTGTGTGAAGGTCAGCGCCTTTTGTTCTTGACAGTGTAACTACTTATGTAGCGAGTCTCAAAGGTCTTATCGAATCAAACTGACATGATATTTAATTGAACACCTTGCTAATTGTGTCCCTCTGGCCAATGGAGTTTCAGTGATTTATTTCACTAGTTATTTATATCAAATTAATTTCACTTTTAGATTCAGATAAGTTTTTCCACTCTCCACTTTTTTCTTTCTATTTTCTTTTTCTTTTCGTTCTTCGTTGTTTTTCCTATTCCATCTCTATCCATAGTTTCAAGCAGATGGCATTTTAGCAATGGTTATTTATTTATTTATTTATTAATAGGGTGGGGGGACGTACATAGAGACAAAGAATTTACTGAGGTCTATAGGCTACTGTAAGTCGAATCTTCCCCAACGCCATCCCCAGTGCACAATTGACAACCCAAAGAACATTACCGTATTTTCCGCACTATAAGCCGCACTGGACTATAAGCCGCAGGTGTTATAATGTTTAATTACCATATGTAAGCGTTCGTGCACAGAGGGGATTGTCGGGAAAGAGATGGCTGCTTGAGGAAGCTCCCATTTATTAACATTTCAACAAACAAGTTGCATATTTGCATAACGTATTCAAGTGTTACCATTTAGTGCAATAGTAGCTAGGGCCTACTAGGGATGGGCACGAGTGTTTTCGCTACTCGTGTGATCGCTTGCATTCCTCGAGGATCAATCGATTCCTCATTAAACTTTTTTCTGTTTTTAGAACGCAACGCATCTGTCTGCAGAACAACGGTTCACCGCAATAAAGCGCTCAATGCTTATTGTCAAACAGTCACAGTTGCCATATAATATTAAGGATTTCTTTCCACAAGTTTAAAACACATTTTCCTCACTGAAAGTAATTAAATAGACAGGCCACAATTTAAACCGATCGAGTAGGTCTGCGGTGCGGAGAAAGAGAAAAAAAGCATGGGCTGTAGTTGTAAAAAAAAAAATAGCCTAAGTCACCATTTAAAATAAGAAGGGCAGCAAATAATATAAAATTATTGTCCTACAATTTAAATACATATAAATAACTCACCAAAGCAGATAGTTGTATATCCAACCGCGCTCACTCCGTGTCCGTGAATAAGTACCGCGACTAATTCCTCATTAACGGAACATTACACCGGTTGGTTTTTGAATCTTATCCCCATATTCCCTATTGAAGGCTTCTTAACTGTTGTTGGCTCGGAGCGAATTTGTCTGAAGTAGGCTAAGCCTTGCTTCTTCTTTACTTTTCTTTCCAAGCGGAGAGCACCTTGCATGCTCACCTGGAGTCTACTCATTACTAACAGAGAGTAACAAGTGTCATCTCCCCTTTTTATAAACGGAACTTTATCATCTGCTTTGAAATAATTGGACAGTTATATTCCTGAAAATGTTCTGGAGGAAGGAGAGACCGTGTTCAGCTCTGCGGTGCTGTGGGACCACACACTGGCTGCGCTGCACGGAGGTGGCAGTTATTTGCAGTTGCTGTTTGACACAACGCTCAGTTTATTGCACTTGCATCAAAATATTTAATTTTGTTAAACTTTATTTTATCCGTTTTGTGCCGTTTTGTACACGTATATAACATTTTAAAATAGCCTAAAGGCTACAGACACTAAAAAAAAAATAAAAAAAAAAAAAATTCCTCATCCACCCATCGAGTTCATTTGAAACGAGGAGTACTCGAGTACTCAATTACTAACGCCCATCCCTAGTAGCTACAGAACATATACTGTGCTATGTAATAACAGGGTCGAAAAATGGGGAAAAAGTCGCGGCTTATAGTCCGAAAATTACGGTAATCAAATTGTATTCAGACTTTCACCTTTCAATTATACTGTCTGTGAACTTTTACTTCCCACACTGTGGTTGAATAGCTGTCACAAGCTTTCTTTACACAGCCAGAAACAGTGTTGGAGAAATATAAGTATGTAATGTAAGAAAATGGACACTAGAAATATCACAATAAGACGGACGTGACTGCAGTGTCCCCACTGGTAGGTAGCTACTGCCCTGACTTAAACCAAAACATACACTATTTCTTCTTCTAATGCAGTATCCTGTGGCGTTAAGTTAACTCACCATCAAGTGTGCCCACTTTTCCTCCATTAAGGTGTCAGGTACTTGGACACACAAAAATCGGACATGAATTCTGAAGAAATATGAGTGAGAGGAAGCAAATCCTAAACTGAGGTTCTACTTCCAAACTACTCTGCTTTACAACAGTCCTTTTCAAAACTCTTATGGCCGACTGAAAACCTCCAGCAGTGGCACTTTTTCAGATGGATTTTTACTTTGAGTGCTCCGACTTGACCAGCTCAGAACTGGCAGCAATTCTCCTCTCAGTGTTGTTGAAGAGATGACCTTTCACAGCTGCAGATATGACTTTTCCTCCTACCTTGTTCCTATCAGGCACTCAACCCCTCAATGCCGCCACTGTTGAAACTCAGCTCGCCATCAAATGTCACTAGGGTGGCTCTCAAAAATAAGGTTTATAAAGTTCTGGTGCGACCTCAGTCACTTTCTGTGTGAGCTCTTTCTCTGAGTCAAGAGAATAGAGGCACTTTTAAAATGACATTTTCAACTCTTAGTTGTATCCGCATTATTTTTTCCTCTTTCATACAGGGGGTTGATGTATTACAAAGGTCTGTTCATATGCAATTGTTAGATACATTATTATTATTATTATTATTAATTATAGCACCTTTGAAGCTATAGTGCGTAACTTTTTCCTATAAATAATGACTTTTACATTCAAGCCCTTGCCCAAACAAGTTGACACTTTGTTGATTAAGCCCATCAGCTCCACAAAACACCCTCTATATTTGTCAGTATGGCAGAGTTTACAAACTGGTGCTTTCTAGTGTGTACCTGTTCGATTGGTTTCCATGGAAACAATTTCCTAATTATCAGCATCAGAGAGAAAGTGAAACTGGAAAGTGCAAATCATACGCTGATCGTTATTTCCATCACAAACCAAAACAGCAGTTTCAACATTAAAGCATCTGTGTGAATAGAATACATTCAGGCGTTTTCAGAAAGGAACAATATCCTTTTATTCTACTGTGGTTTTTGGAGGAAGCCGATGGGAACAAACTGGATTTCAAACAATGACAATCAAAAGAAACACAAAAGCACTATGCAAAAGGAACATTGTTTATTGAAGAATATGGTGAATTAGGAAATTGAAAACAAGAAATACCTGTTTTTTATTGACTTAGTCTAAATTACTTCTAAAACCAGATGTTTTTGGAAGTGAAATGTGCTTTCAATAAGGTTGCCTGTGACGCAGGTTTTTAAGGTGGTAACAGATGAAAACAGGCGCCTTAATATTCTCAAATGTTGAACACAGCTGTTTGCAGTTGTAGGTTTGGCACAAATAAGGCCTCCTAATGCTGGACAGTAGTAAAGATACATTCATGTATCATTCACCTGAAGAAGATGAAGGGTTGCATTTCTAATATTTGAAGCCTTTGGTGCCAGAATTAGGGTGTATTCACACATGGAAAGTCTGTTAGTTCACTTGCTTTGGTCCAGACCAAATAGAATTTTGATTTTTTTTTTTTGGTGTGGTCCACTTTCATATTATCCCCTTTGGCAAGTGAACAAGCATTACGAAGCAAAACCACACGTGATCTGAGATCATTCATTCATTGGACAGACATTGGGGTTAAAAATAATAATAAGGCCTACATCTAGCCTATAAATAAAGAAGAAAAACATCAAATGATTGTTGTTTCATATGGTTATATTATGTAGCCCTATGTCAATGCCACGTTATGTGGCTCGTAGCCTACGATGTGAAACATCATTTTTACTGTATTTTTGCTGCTGGACGCGCGGCTCGCATGATATAGGCTCAAGCTGAAACACAGCTGATTAGCTGTGTATCAGCTGGGTGTCAGTTCGGCGCAGTTCAGCTCCAAACTGACACGCGGACAGTATTGACGGTCCCGTTGGGAATAAAAATAAAAATACACACTTCATGCAAAGCGCAGCGTGAACCTATTGGCACTGTAGGCTACGGGAGACGCTCCTCTCCATCTGATCGCTGAACATATCAGCATGTGTACGCGTCATTATCAAATGTAATATTTTCGCTCGGGGCTCCCGGTCAAACCACAACAAATCCTATCAAAGGATCTATTAAAAAAGAAAAGAAAGAAAAGGTGCAGTGCTTTCTGCAATTGGGTCGGATCGAGTCCGGCCAAATTCACACCACAAACGAACTGCAGCAGAGTGCGTTTTGAAGCGCATCGAGACTACCTCTTCAGCTGGGTCTCGGAGCGCTTCTTTGGTCCGCCCCCGAGTGCGAATGCTGTATTCACACATGTCTAAAAGATGCGCACCGAAGGCGGAAGTGCACCTGAGTTTGTTTCAACCGAACTAAACCCGGCATGTGTGAATACACCCTTACTTCCGAAAGATTTCCGTTCATCAATCTACTATCTATTTCGGTTGGTCTTCTGGACCTTATCCTTTCAATGGCCACCCTCACAATAGCCTACAGGTGAGGAACAAAGACCAATAGGTAAATCGAGAGTTTCACCTTCATGCTCTGATTCCTCTTTACTACGGCAGTCTGTTCACAATGAGCACGTTACCACATATTACAAAACCTGAGATAAGTGAACCATTTCAATCCCCAATGTGTTACCTTTTTTCGAGGTTAATTTAAAAACAAAAATTTTGACCTGTCAATTACCATTTATTTTCAAACTGAAGTAATCACAGGGGCCTGTAGCATATTGTATAAATCTAAAAAGAAATCTGAAGTCCCTGTTTTCCTCTTGTAAAAGGCTTCATCAATTACTGACTAATTTTGTGTGTTTTCAGGAGCTGACCATGGAGCGTCAGGAGAATGAGAGGTTGCTGAGAGCTCATGAGGATAAAGACGACCTCATCGGCAAGCTGAAGGAAGAAATCGACTTGCTGAATAGAGTGAGTCAAGCCTTCACTATTTTCTGCTCTGATTTGGGATATTTTGAGCGTTCCTTTTTGTGTTTTTAATGTGTGGGCGGCTTGTGGGGGTTGTTAATCTTCATTTGTCATTTTAATTGAGTTGTCTTCTGTTATAGGTATGTGTTATTATAGAATGATTTTCTTGCAGTCTATTAGGATTTGGACACCAGCAAACCTTTATTTTTGGATTTACACGCTTGTTACAAAATTACAGCAATTATTCTCCTCCCAGTCGTTGTAGGTGCAATTAGAATTTTAAAATCTATACAAAAACTCACTCTGACATTTCAGCAAAAGTTACTAGTTAGTGTTCCAGGTGACAGTGATGTCTTATTGAATTGACTAAAAACTCATTAGCTGCAGAGTGACTTAGAATTTCAACCATGATTATATGTCTCGAGCTTAATTACTTTTTGTCAGCTTCAATTTAAGGTTATTTTCAGTCAAATCGTTCAGAACACTGTTCTGGTCCTAACCCAGGTTTGGAAAGATCCTTTTGTTGAATAAAGTAAAAAGTGTCGGCTGAAAACACCACTCGCAACAAGTTAAAAGACTACATTTTTAAAGTTTGTGAATCTTCATCATCATTGTTACAATATAAACACGAATCTAAGAGTTGTAGTCATAATTACAAAAAAACAAAGTTGACTCAAGGTTGAATTGGTCAAATTACCAGTGGTCTCCCAGGTCAAAGTCTGATTCTTTATTGACCCAGCTCAACTTCCTCCCTATGTGAACTTATGTTGCTCATTAAAATTTTTATTACAGGAGCTATAAGGCTTTGTCGCTTTAACAGATGTCATTTTCCGTTTCTCAAATGATCTACATACAAAGAACAGGGCCCTGGTGAGACTTAGTTGTGGCTGTCCTTTATAATATCTAATATCTCCTCTGAAGAAAACAACCACCGGTCCAATCGAAGGACAATCAGTTAAGACAGGAAAAATGCCTAGACTAGTAACAAAAAGCAGCCTTAGTTTTGGAATATTCTCTGAAGTGGTTTTGAGAGATCTTGTAGCCATCACATTCAGGAGTGTTTCACAGTGACGTGAACCCACTAGCAGGAGGTCATGTGTGTTTTCAAGTCTAGTTTTGGCCTCCGGGATCGTGGGTCGTGTTTCCTCCTCACACTGTGGTCATAGTTCACAGGTCAGGGTACACTCATGTAAACTGAGTATTCTTTCTATTCAGCAGCTAGACACAGTGAAACCCCAGCAAACTCTCTGAACCCCCCCTAGACTGTCAACAATACCTCCTTCAAATCACAGCCTATTGCCAGTCTTTTCTGGGTCACTTATTTTGCATTGTTGAAGGAAACCTAGCAGGAGAGAATAGATTTGAAAGACTTTATTGTTTCATATATTGAAAGAAAAGAGATCTTACCTCTCCCCTGAGGATCCAATGAAATCTAAACAAGAGATCAAGCTTTTGCCAACAGATACAGCGGCCAGGGAACATTTTCAGTTATGAGTCTAAATGAACATTGCCTGGTTATTATCTTGACACCTCCGATACACGCCACAAACAACTCATCTGCAAACACTAAGAGTGCAATATTGCAGGAGGCATCGCGTTTGATAACATCACATGGACAGGAAGTTGGTCATAAGAGAAGGGCCCTTTATGTACAGGCCGCCGCGGTGATAGCCATCATAAATGTTCGAGAGAGGCTCCCGCTAAGCCTGACGGGAAGGCAGGAGATAACAGCTGATCCAGTCTGCTGTCTCTGGAGAGGGATGATTGAACCCTAGAAGTTTATTTGGGAGAAAGAAGAAAAGTTAAAAGCTCAAACTGCTGGAGTTATGATATCTCCCTCTTGATACGCTTTGAAGAGAGAAATCCTCTCTTTACAACGCTCACATCGCGAGAAGCAAAAGCCAGACCATTGAAGCTGATGAGATCTGCCATTAAATGATAAAGCAAGTTTTCTTTTTCTCAAAGGTAGAACTTGCAATAACAGTCATTTATCATTATTGCTGGCCACTTGGGGGCAGCAGAAACAAGTTGTGAATACAAAATGTACATATAAGTTGATATAGAGTTAGTGAACAGTTGCTTATTTAAACATCCAGAGCAGCAATGTAAGTAATGAATTCATATCGATATGATATAAAATATTGCTCATAACAGCTTTAAAGTAACAAACGTGTCCTCTGTACTTTGACTTTGTCAAATTCTTCAAAGTGCACCCAAGGTCATTCTCAGCAGCCGTGTGATCATGACCGGTGATGGAAGAATCCCAAAATGACTCGTGTCACTTTGATGACACAGCGCCACGGTAACTGAGAGCCTCTCTCATTTGCGACTAATTGAAGCTCTTAATGTGCAATTTGTTGCTATCACGGGAGCGTGGCTGGAGGGGAGAAAACCTGGCACTTTAACTCTCACACTAACACTCCAACCTGACGGGGCCCTCAGAGGTATAGAGGAGGAGTTGTAAATATTCACGAGTCTAAAATCAGTCCAGGAATCGCTTACTCATAGAGCTGCCATGTTTCAAGGCAATTCAACTTTATTGTAAATTTCTGCAATGTGTGCCATACAAAATAAGTATCTCTCCGACCTTCGGTTGAAGAAGTGCAAAGTATTAAAAAGATGATAAGCAGCTAGTATACACTCACCGGCCACTTTATTAGGTACACCTGTTCAATGGCTTATAAAAACAAAAAGCTTATCAGCCAATCACATGGCAGCAATTTAATGCATTTATGCATTTAGACGTGGTCAAGACAATGTACTGAAGTCAAACCGAGCATCAGAATGGGGAAGAAAGGGGGTTTAGGTGACTTTGAACATGGCGTGGTTGATGGTGCACGGCAGGATGGATCCATACTTTCATGTTGTTTACGCCAAATTATGAACCTGCCATCTGAATGTCAAGACTCATCAGACCAGGCATGATTTTTCAATCTTCTATTGTCCAATATTGGTGATCCTGTGAGAATTGTAGCCTCAGTTTCCTGTTTTTAGCTGACAGGAGTGGCACCAGGTGGGGTCTTCTGTTGCTGTAGCCCATCTGCTTCAAGGCTGGTCGTGTTTTGTGTTCAGAGATGGTATTCTGCATACACTGGTTGTAACGAGTGGTTATTTGAGTTACTGTTGCCTTTCTATCATCTCGAACCAGTATGCCCATCCTCCACTGACCTCTGACTTCAACAAGGCATTTTGCGTCCACACAAATGCCGCTCACTGGATATTTTTTCTTTTTCGGACCATTCTCTGTAAACCCTAGAGATGGTTTAGAGTGAAAATCCCAGTAGATCAGCAGTTTCTGAAATACTCATACCAGCCCTCCTGGCACCCTCAACATTGCCATGTTCAAAGTCACTTAAAATCCCTTTCTTTCCCATTCTGTTGCTCGGTTTTAACTTCAATAAGTTGTCCCGTCCAAGTCTACATGCCTAAATGCATTGAGTTGCTGACATGTGATTGGTTGATTAGTTATGTGTTAACAAGAAAATGAACCGCTGTACCTAATAAAGTGGCCGGTGAGTGTATAATTACAATACATTCTAAATAGCGCAAAAGTAAGTCAAAACATAACTGTATCGGAATCTAAAGAAGAACATTATTAACCTTAAAAGGAAACTAAAGAAATTGAAAATGTGCAATATAAGAGCATAACAGTGTGCAGACAGAGTACACCAACACATGCTTTGCCCTCTCTGCAGGACCTGGATGACATTGAAGACGAGTGTGAGCAACTCAAACAGGAGAACAAGACGCTGCTGAAAGTGGTGGGTCAGCTGACGAGGTAGAAGCACAAACAACCCAGTCTCCCCACCTGACCAATGGAGCATCTCTATTCTCTCCTTTCTCCTGCCCTGGGTCAAGTCCAGACGCATGGCCTTTTAATGTGTTTGTTTCTGTCTGTCAGAGGTGAAAGTAGTCATACTCAGCCTACAAAATATCCCTGTAAGGAGGATTTATAACATTTGTTGTTATCGGCTGAGACAAGTGTGGGCTAATGTTCTCCTGACCTGACACTCTCACGGGGTTTATATGTCATCATATAAATATTTAATGTAAATGTATTGTATATAGGCCATTTTAGATTGATCCACTTTTTGGATTATTTTGATAAAGCAAAAGTGAAATGAATGTATGTGCTACACAAACAAAAAGCGCACACAAAGTCTTTTTAAACGTGTTTTTAATAGTTTTAAAAAAAAGTTTCTTCTTCCATGCACACAGCAGCCACCCAGGTAACATGTTTGCAATGTTTGAATTATGTCTAGTGCAGTTTCATCAGTGTACTTGTAACGATTGGAGCCCTCTGTTGAAGGAACACTTGGACCAAATTCAAGATAATTACTGCTACAGTACCATCAGCCAAAGTGGGCATAGTGCCTTACGATGCTTGAGAGATTCTACTTGTCGATCCATCAAAACTAATTCAAGTTTGGTGCTTTAATAATGAACTTTGGTGCCAGATTTACTTTCATCCAATTATTCCCTGATACAACTGAATCCCAAAAGGGGCATCTACAAAATTGTATGAATACCATTTCCAATAGGAAAAAAAGGTAACAAACAAGACTTCATACCAATTATATGCTTTACACATTTCAAATGTCAACATCTGAGTATCATACCTATCCTTGATGAAATGTTTTACTGAAACCCTTACCTAGTATATATATGGATTGTTTTTTTAAAGGCATTGTGCTTTCTGTAATTCGTTTACAGGTTATGTCCTTATGCAATATTTGATAGATCGTGTTGAGCTGCTCTCTGTATGGCATCTAAGATGTGTGGAATGAGCTACAGTGCATTTTTTTTGTATGATAACCAAATGAACTGAAGGAACATACTTAAAAAAAAATGCATCTCTTCTGTTTACTCAAGGGAACAGGCTTGGCTGGTAGTGGCATTTTTTCACTTTCTGTATATTTAGATATTTTTTATTCTACTGAGGAGGAGCCATTCAATGAGCTCCAGCACAATTAATCAATAGGTTTTTAGTCCGTCAATAGCTAACTCCGCTTCCACATACGCTGACACGTTTTGGGGTAAAGATCAAGACAGACACCCATCTCTCTTTCCACTTCATTATGCATGTACAGAAGATTAAAACATTTAATAAAAGTTTGATTATGTCTCTCCAGTCGGCTCGCCTGTGTTCATTAAGACTAATTTGATGTGATGATACAAAGCCACTGAGTCAGTAATGCAATGTGAAGGTGGCGGGGGGTTCAGTTCATCCGCCTAGCTTTCTCCACACAAACACACACACACAAACATTCTTGTACTTCTATATTTGTGAGGACAGTCGTTGACATAATGCATTCCCTGGCCCCTTGTCCTAACCATCAGAACTAAATGCCTAACCCCAACCCATACAGTTACCTCAACCTAATTCTAACCTGAACCTTAAAACAAAGTCATAACCCTCAAACAGTCCTTTGAAGAAGTGAGGACCAGGCAAAATGTCCTCACTACGGTAGTTAAAAGCTCACAAAGATGCCTGTACAAGTGCACACACAGACACACACACAGAATAGAACCTCCATTAAACCATTCAAATCCATTCATCCCCTCACCTAGTGACAGAGTGGATTAGAACGTGTATATAGGAAGCATATCAGGACTAATGTCAACTAAATATCCAGATAATGGCCTCTTTCTGCTGATCAAACGTGCTGGAGGCTCTCTCCATAATCCCTATTAGCATTTTTATGAGAAGTTGGTGGTGTGTCATTTGGAATACTCACAGAGGGCAAAGACAATTCATTCAGTATCTGCCATTTTTTAACAAGGCCTCTCATTCACCCTCGACAGCAACACAGGAGCCTTACTGAAGTATAGACGGCAGCACAATCCTATCCGTCATAGAGAGTCGATATTGTTTTGTAGCTTTGCAAGGATTATCAATAAATCCTCGACCATTTCAAATTAGTGACTGCCCATTTTTTTAAACTAATTTGGTGATTCTACCAACCTGTAGAAGGGGTATATAAATTCTACATGACAGTTTATTTAAAGTTGTCTTCTTAGAGGTAAGCAAAAATAAATTATTTAATTCAAATACTGGGGTAAACAACTAAAGCTTTATTCTAATTGGTCAATTCCCTATTTATTTCTGAATAAGTTTTATATTTTAACTGGTATCACAGTTATAATATGGTGAAGAAAGACAGTTCTGATAGTTAGCTTTCAGTTTGTTTAATGACTTTTTAAGCATTTTAATATCAGAGGAACTGTCAAGCAATCGAATTGATAACTTAATACATTAAACATGAAAAATACAAACAATAAAAACCTTTGATGAACTCCCTTCTCTGTGTACAACATCTGGTCTCCTGATCAGAGTCATATCCTGAGCCCTCACAACTATAAGGTAAGACAAACCATCTACGGCTGCAGTGCATCGAATGTGGAGATCTGGTGTAACGCAAACAAAATAGTATTTTTTTAAAAGCAGAAGCCAATAAAATGAATGAAAATAAATCATCCATTTCACATACCAGGCTGTCAGCAGCCTGTGAAAGTGAACTATGGCCATAAAAACTTTCCTGACATTAATATTCCCTTTTTTTCTTAGTACAATCAACAGTGACAAAGAAAACAGTTGAAAGGTAATAGAGATTTTACTGCCAAGTGTAACATACCTGACATGAAAAGCCAACAACACTAGGATTACACTTGTCTTGCCGAACTGCTGTGATAAATGCATATTGTCTTAAGCCTTTGGCAGCGCAAATGTATAACAGTGTGTTCTTTCTAAATCTCTTTGTGCTGGGTTTGCTTTTCTTTCATTACAGCTATTTAAAGTACAATTGAATGAATTTTGGAAAATAAATTCAATTGCAAATCGACCGCATGTTAAATATTTGTGTGTTGGCCATTTGAGGGGATGACCAAGACTATAGTTTAGCCTACCAATGTCACCTGTAAACTTTCTATAGGATAGAAATACATGAAGGTGGAGTCAGCGCACACACACAGTACGGACAGGTTGCAGATTGTGAGGACAAATTCACTGATTTTGACTAAAAGTGATTTAGACAACAACCTACCTTTACACTGTTGTGTCTTACCGTATCAAATAACGACTGTAATTGCAATGATGTATCGACGACCATGTACGCAATCTTCCTTGTTTGTGTGTACGTACGGCTGTGAATAGACACATCTAGACTCCACAAAGTGCATTAGATCTTGAGAGGCTGATAGTCAGACATGAGATGAGAGGTAGGCCTTATCTTGTCCTTGTAGAAAAAAGCCCAGCCGTATTTCATTATCTGTTGGTTTCATGCTCTTGGTTCTCCCACCAATCTCCTCAATCTCCAGGGTTTCGTGATGTAAGGGGGGGAGGGGCACTCATCCACACAGGGGTCACGATGCCAGAAAGAGCTAGTATGGATGGATGGATGGATGGATGGAAGGATACTAGACATATTGGTGCAATTTCCTTTGCCTGTGCTTTATGCTCCACTTTATCACAGCAAGCCCATTTTCTCAAACAGCCAGCCTGAAAATGACTTGTGCCTTTACCCATGCACCTTTTATACCTCATTATCTCAACAACCGAGTGATATCCGAGGAGAGACTTTAAAGCTTGTCAAATAGAAATGTGCTTGGCGATGGGAGAATTTATTGCGTTGTGGTTCCCAACCCCTAATGTCACACTGTACTTCCAGCAGAAGGCACACACACAATCTCTCAGTATGTCTCTTTCAAGTTAGTGAGATTTTTCTCCGTTGAGCCACTGTGAAAAATGCCTCTTTTTTTCTCTGAAGACAAACAGCACCGCGTTGGAGCCGAAACTGCCATGACAAGACTACAGACGCCTCGCATGCACTTCACTCAACACCTGGACCGCATGCAGAGATGCCCTTCCTTTGAAAAGCCCTGTAAAAGTCAATGGGATTCTGATAAAGGCATGACATTTATAAAAATGTCATCATTTTAAATCATTTGGCTGTTTTCTTTGCCTCCTGGCAGGAGATGTCGAAGTACAGATCAAATGTAATTATCCAGTCTGTCAAGAAGTCCCTATACACCCATGCAAAGTGCTTTTAGAACCAAGAAGAACTATGAAGAATTTTGTTTCTCAAAATACCCTTTTAATGGTACATTGTGAAGAATTGATTGGCATTTTTCAAAACAAACTTGGTAGAATTGGAATATAATATTCATGAATGTGTTTTAATATGTGTAAAATCGCTTGAAAATAAAGTTTTTTTTAATACCATAGAATAATACTTTAGCCTCCCACCATGTTTCTACTGTAGCACAGAACAGACAAACTGAATGGCCATACTCGTGTTTATGTTGAGTGGGTGTGCACCGGAAATGCACCTGGTAGTGGTTGTTGGTTCCATCTTTTGTAACTAGCTTCTTGTTCTTGAAGGCCTCTGTAGCTTCTGTAAATTCTCCAAAAGGGAGGGTTTAGCAAGGGAGCATAGCACTCTAGAATCTCACCACTAGATGTGGCTAAATACTCCAATATTACACACTGTACTGTACCTTCAAAATGACCAAAAATCTAAATGATAATAAAAATAACAATGAATGTAAGATGACAACGCTGTGCTATATTATTAGCCAGAAATTCCTTGATAAAAAATGCTATATTCCATTTTCAGAAGACATTTATTACATTTGGACACAAGATTATATCTTTATCCTGCGGCTATTGCATTATCAGCTGCTATAAAGCATATCCGAACACTCTCTACCCGTCCTATCTGGCCTATTTTATCACTGCAGCTGTCACCTAAATCACTCTCTCACCGAAAATGACTTCTGTCTACCCCGCCACCCCTTATGACCCATTATCCTAAAAGAAGAAAAAAAATATCTATTTGAGATGGCACTACAAACCCAAGCTCTGCTCTGTCATTTGGTCTATTGGCAGCTGTTTTCATGGGTCTGACTTCTATATAACTTTCTGTAAACTTATGTCCTTATGACTTGGACCCTGCTCTGTCCAACTGATTAATGTTTTGTTGTTTGATATAAATGATTCTGGCCATGCTATTTTTTAGTATCTGATCAGAACCAAATTGTTTGGTATCTCCGACCCTCTAAAGTGCTAAATTAGTTCTATTAGTCATGAAATTATTTATTTTGGGGGTTTTAGAGGAGAGTTTGTATGGCCTAGAATGTGCAGGTCAGCATTCAAAAGGGAATGTTATTCTTGTATGCCGTAATCTATGCTTTGAGCCTGATAAACCAACTGCAGCAGCACAACAGACCTTTGCAATTAGTTGTGCGTGCAGACACAAACACACACACAAACACAAACATAAAAACACACACACACACACCATACGGATAGTGGTAAGGCCCCTTGCAGCAGAGACAGAGGACAGTCATGAGTGGCTTGGTTCACTTGGGAATTAAGTAATCTGTTTCAGAAAAGATTCCCCCTTTTCCCCCCCTTCTCAGCCTCCAGGGGGTTGTCATGACAACATGATACAGACGTGCGTTCATCCCCAATCAATCTTTTCAATAAAAAAAATAATAAAAAAAAATGTGTCTGGCTGTCCAATCACATCCATCTAGGACTCCACACATCTCGTCTTCCTTAAAAAAACACAGACAACAGCAAACACACACACACACACACACACACACACACACACATTCACACACACAGCAGGTGAGAAGGAGAAAGCACAGACAGGAGACACTATTATAACAGCACCGCCACAGGTACAACACAACAAACTTGAGTGTCAATGTGGAATTGTCAAAACTACTCAAACAAACAACACACAGTACTCAACCAACTGATTATCAGTCTGATACATGCCACTCCCACATCACAACAAACTCTATTCAGTCGTTTTAAATACTGTATGTTGTCCATCTAGGAGGACTCCACACATCTCGTTTTCCTTAAAAAAACACCCACAGACAGACAACAGCGCACACACACACAAACACACACACACACACACACACACACACACACACACACACACACACACACACACACACACACACACAGAGCATATTTACTGTATAAAACCATTACACTGAGCTCTAAATGCCACAGTATTGACTGCCAGATAGATGACTAAAACTTACTATAAATGTGATGAAAAAGCTCTGCTCCACATTTGCTGCCACCCACAGACCCCTAATGGCTGCTGGGAACATTATTGACGCTCTATCGTTTTGATTGCACACACACACACACACACAAACACACACGCAGACACACACACACACGCACACACACACACACACAATGTGCCTCACCTCCTGTTCTCCTCCAGTGGGTGGCAGCGTTACCAGCCTTGAACCCATCACTCTTCTACCAAGTGGTTGTCTATCATGGCTCTGAAAACAGTACTAAGGAGTGTATGTATTAAAACAATGTGCAAAGTTGTGATTAAATTGTGACTTCTGCAAATTTAAACATAAAAAAATGGCGATGACTTAATGTTTACATGGACTTTGTACTTTATTTTACACACTCTGAGACTCTTCAGGAGTCATCTCAACACTGCCCACAATTTTTTTATTGTCTTTGTCCAACAAAGGTGTGTGTGTGTGTGTGTGTGTGTGTGTGTGTGTGTGTGTGTGTGTGTGTGTGTGTGTGTGTGTGTGTTAGTGTGTGTGCGTTTATGTGCTCAGTGATCCTTGGCTCATAATACATTAAGCAGGCAAAGGTTGGTGTTGCTATCCAGTGCTGAATCCCGGTGTAAATGTATTTATTTTCTTCATAATCCACCCGTGGTATCGTTGTCACTAATTTCACTGGAGCTTCTTGTTGTTGATGCATTTCCTGTGTATCATTTTGAATGACAGTCACATAAAAGCCTGCACGGCCCACTGTATATGTAAATACTGATGGATTAATGGGTGCAACACAACACCCTCTGATCCTTTTGCTGTGCCATTATCATAATCTCATTTATTCTGTTTATGATAGATGTGTTATCGACTATGCTAATCAGCAGGTTGCGTGAGCTGAAAAAGCTGTTAGTTCACTTCAGTAGTTGCTATAACCATTCCAGCATTTCTCCAATTATTACTTATTTTTTTTTAAATTTTGCTCATCCATTTTAATAAGCCCCAAACCTCTAGAGAGAGTGAATTTTACTGTTGTTGATGACTCACAAAGTCCGCGCCAAAGTAGAGTAAGTAGGTGGGAGTGGGGAGGTGTGTGTGTGTGTGTGTGTGTGTGTGTGTGTGTGTGTGTATGTGTAGGAGGGGCATCTCTGGGGAGCATCAACAGCTCTCTGAAGGTCACTCCACGCTGTTACCATGACAGCCAGGAACTGGTATCCCTCGGCGATGTTTCGTCGTGGCCGCTAGTGTTGGTTGTTGTTGCGTGGCGTGATTTAAGAGGGGGACGACGACCTGTGTCGAGATGCTTGTGAAAACAACAACTCCCTGTGTGTGTGTGTGTGTGTGTGTGTGTGTGTGTGTGTGTGTGTGTGTGTGTGTGTATGTGTGCCCTCTCACCTTCTCACCCAGTCAACAGGAGACAGGCAGAGGGGCATGTTCAGCCCCAAGCACATGGTCTGGGAGGGACATACAAACCAGAGGTGCATGTACTACATTCACTCAAGTACGCCTACTGTATGATTACTAGTTTGAGGCACATTGTCTTTACTTGAGTATTTTCCTTTCCATGCTACTTTACACTTCTACTCCACTACAGTTCAGTTGGAAATATTCTACTAATTTATCTGATGATTTGACTCACTAGTTCGTTACTTTTTTCAATTAAGATGTTTGCACACGAAACTGAAGTTCATAACATATTGTATACTACCCAAGACTATATTTACAAGCACCATGGAACTAATGTGTTTGCAGTTTATTTCCAGCTACAATAGGTGACTTGTAACTTGTAACCTATTACTTTTTGTCTAGTAAGTTATCTCTACTCCTACTGAAGTATGGTTTTCCAGGCATTCTTTCTTTACACCTCTGGACACAGGCAGTCGAAACATAAGATAAATAAATAAATACAAATCTTATTGGTGAATCCTGTGTGTCTAAGTGGCTGGAGTTCCACCACTCTCTCTGCCATCCTGCTGTATGTAAACAGTGTGTGAATGGACTCAGACGGACACATATGCTAATCGTCCATCTGCCCATCTGCCCATCAACACACACACTCAGAAAAATGCCATTAAAGCGCACAGTAGCTGCCTCCTCTCCATCCTCTTTGTCCTCTATGCCTTATAGCTGTGGAAGAGGTGCGTTGGCTGATGACTCACAGGTGGAGACTAGCAGAGTAGGCGGGTTCATCCATATATGCATGAGCATTTCCATGCCACCAGAGGAGCTTATACTCCATAGGAAGTCCTAACAAGGCAATTATCCATGTTTGTTTTCATCTGTCTCCAGCAGAAGGTGCACATTCCTGCAGGCTTCAGACTTTGAATGCCAGGATTGGATTGGAATGGAAACCTTCTTTGTGGCTTGTTTGCGTTCAAAAGGGGCTATTTCTTATGCTATAGAAAAATCAATTTTGAACCTCGCTTTAGTTTAGGAAATCCCTCTAATAACTGCATTGTTGCTTCTATTTAGTGTCAGTGTGGTCGCTATCCACATGGAAAATCCCAATGACGACCACACACACTTGCTTCATCTATTCAGGAATTTTCTGTATTTAAAAACGTATTTAAAGGTGCTAAGAGGAACTTTAAAATATTTCTCATTTTTCCTCTGATGATAATAAATGACATGTCACAGCAAACGAGACCATCAGTACAAAAAATGCTATTTTAATATATTTTTTAATGCCTTTGTCATGGGTACGCTCACCCAACAGCTGGTGTAGCAAAAACACTACCGCTTTAGTCTAAAGGGGCCGCTAGAATTAACACAAACTGAACGTTACTCAAAGCACCTTTAAGCATTGTATTCTGTTACCGTATGTTTTTAAAAAAACATGGACATTTCGGGCCTGCAGGCTGGAATAGTTCTGTTAAGATACATACTATAAATGTCCCTTGGCTGTTACAGGTAACATCACACAGAGGCTAAAGGAGGAGCTGACACACACACACACACACACACACACACACACACACACACACACACACACACACACACACACACACACACACACACACACACACACACACACACACACACACACACACACACACACTTCTGCCTTGTACAGCTTTATTACCTGGCTGAATGCCTTCTTCTACTTGCCAACCACTGCTGAATGAAATCAAATAAGTGTGTATCTGTGTGTTTGTGTTGCTTAAGTCCGTGTGTGTTTCTTAAGTCCAATCCTTTGCTGTGAAAAAAAAAATCCTCTTTCCTTTTGGAGTTCTAGCTGCTTCACTGGAGCGTCACGTCACACACATTTAGGCACAACGCTATTGCAGAGAGAGAGAGAGAGAGAGAGAGAGAGAGAGAGAGAGAGAGAGAGAGAGAGAGAGAGAGAAGCCCACCTGGGCGACACATGGCTGTAAAAAGGTCATTCTCCATGTGGTGGTGCTACCCGTGATCCCTCACTGACAGGAATTATCTCACTGGGCGCTATGTAGCTGCATGGATCCAGATAGGAGCTGTAGCCGCCTGCTATGAGGTGGCCTTCAGAAAGCGTGTGAAATATTGACCTTTAATGCAAAGAAAAGCACGATGGTAAGGCTTAACGCTAGTTCCACCAAAACGATTTTTTTTCTGATGCTATTGTCTGTCTTTGTGTGAGACAGCCTGCACGTTAAGTCTCACTTTGACAGAGTCTGTGATGTGTTCATGATACATCTGAAAAACCATGGCTGTCATATCAGATGTTTTAAATGGGCTGCCATTTCATCAGAAATCACTGTAACTTCTGTCACCAGAAAAAAAGGTGAATCCAGACTATAGGGCTGCACAATTAATCATGAATAAAAAAATTGCGATCTCAATTCATACATCCACACGATCTAATTTATAAATGAAGATGATGAGATTTTAATTGTAAGAACCAACTTGGTAATACACAGGCGCATCTTTAAAAATGTGTATCATGGGGGGGAAAAAGTATAGAGAATCGTGATCTAAATTCTTTCTGTAGAAAAATCGTGATTCCCATAGCAAGAATCGTGCAGAGACTTTTAGGGAGCGAGAATGGACTGGTAAAATAGTAAAATAAATCTTGTTTTCTCCTCTACTTTACATAATGGCTGGCTGTAAGGAGGGGGATATTGCGGGAAACAATGCGAAAACAGCAGTGCTGATGGTTTTCGAAACTCCTCTCCAAAGCCATTAGTGATGTGATAAAGAGTGAAGATGGACTTGTAATGACGCTCTCTCTCTCTCTCTCTCTGTCCTTATCTCTCGCCTCAGACACATGAAAAGACGTTGCCTTTTGTTGCAAACGTTATTTTACCCCCTTCACAGCCACTGCACGGCCACTCCAACACCTGCATTTACACATGTCTGCTTTGATCAATGCTTATTATTGGTAAGGAAAATAGGAACTTGAATAACATTGAGTGCTGAAATGGAGAAAATAAAATCTGAGCTAGTTCAGGCAGCGGTTTTTCCCCCTCCAGATCTGACTGACATTAAGTAGGCTATAGTCTTGATTCTACACTTTAAATCCGCCACAATTTTTTATTTTTTTTTCATACATTGAATGCTTTTTCGTCCATAACACCTATGCCTATAAATATGAGCCATAAGACCTGCCTTCTATTCCATTATATTCTATTAGTTGGCCTATTATAAAGCCAAGGCCCCTTACATCTAACGTTAAAAGCCTTTACTTCTACAAGCAGATTTAAGCTTTTCAAAAGGCTTTTATCAGAGTTCACCGGGTAGTCATTTGAAAATGAAGAGAAAAAGTTTCTGCTGAGTTTTACAGAACTTTTAATGTAATTAATTTGGTATATCAGTCACAGGGTTTTGAGCCTTTTTGAATGATTCCTCAATGTCAATCTCATTGAATTGAAAAAGAAAAGGGCAAACTTCATTTTCATGGCCTCACTTTGGTAGTAAATAGGCTAAACCATGGTAAAAAAGAAAGGAGACAAAATTATCAAGACAAGTTGCAAAAACTGAACTCGGCACAAGGCGAAAACAACAACAATTGACAACACGGTATCAATAGCTTCCACGCCTGTGACATTAATAATGCCATATTAAATTGAAATTGAATAATCGACAATTTTTTTTCTTAATTATTTCATCATTTAGGCTATTATCTATTTAGGCTATATATTTGGCTAGCCTTAAAAACATGTCAGGCAATTACCTCTCTGAGCAACATGGTTGTGCTGCCTTAAGAATAAGTCAGTATTGTTTTTATATGGCACTTTTGTAAGTTAGAACAAGTGTTCATATTTGCTTTGTATTTTGGGTTTGGGAAAAGCGGCAGAGTGAGTTATAATACTATCTATATGGTGAGCCCTCATGAATAGAGGATCTTCGCGCCAAATCTCCGGTCTTTCTGGGACATTCTTTGATCACAGTTTATTCAAACATGTCAAGATCAAGAAGGAAAAGCGTACAGATAAATGCTGCCGAGTATTCAAGTAAATTCGCCGCGCCTTGGAGACTATTTGTCTGTGAGTAGTGTTCATGTGGTTAACTTTCGCTTGTTAATATTTCAATGTGAAGTTAGCTACTACTTATGTTTGTTTAGTTAGCATGTGGCTTGGTTAGCTAGCAGCCTGCAGCAGTAATGTATTGTTAGCTAGCTCTCCTTCATTTTACATGTGTTAGCTAAGCTTCGTTTATTATTTATGTATGTATGTGATGTGTGTATATTGATTTATGTTTTTATGTATGTTTCAGTTTTACAAAATGATAAAGCAACCAGTGAAGATACACTGAAGAACAAGAAAAGCAAGCCTTTGTTCTTTATTTCTTTATTGGACTTTATCTGTGTGGCTGTCAAGCCATATTCCAGTATACGCGCTACCAGGGCAGTACAGTGGTTTTTGTAGCGTTTTTTCACACTACGAAGTGAAGAATATGAACACAGCCATTACAACTCAGGAATCGGACTACCCGAGGAGCAAGTGAATGCAGCATGAGTCTTCCTCAAATGATGGCAGTTGTTTCACCAAGGTATGCATTGTTGTTGTTCGTGCTCTAACAGTTAATTTTAATGTATAAACAGTCTGACACGGTGTGCTTGGTTAAAATTAGTAAAATATAGTTTGTCATTGCACATTTCTGCGTTGGTCCAAAAGTGCTAGCCCATCTAGCCTACTACCTAAACATGACAGCAAAGTGTGTGAATGTGAATGACTTCTTTTGTAGTATCAGTTTTGCTTTACGTTTTTGACTGGTTTGGCTGCAAGTTGTTTGTTTGTTTAAGGTGGTTTTCTGTCACTATTTGCCTATTCTGCATGATTTCCTGTAATACTCAACATTGGTCTTTTTTCCACACTATACATAGGCCTATATTTACTCAAATCTACATGAACTCTTCAAACTGTATACAGTCAAAATTAGAGAAATGCTTTGTCAAAGTAATGGATTTATGTGTAAAGGTTACCCATTCTTATATTCTACACTCTGTTTACACTCAATGCAATCACAGCATGTGTAGGCCTACCTGAACATAGTACCTACTGATGGTATCTCCAAGCAATCCACAGATCATTTCATAAGAGCAGCAGATATCTTCCAAGCACACACACCCTCTTTAAAAGAAAAAATTGATTTGTAGACCTCTTCCTGTGACACTGCTGCCACCACCACTACCACTAAAAGCACTTTGAGCTGCAGTTCTTCTGTGAAAGGAAATACATTTTTGTTTTATTATTATTATTATGACCGCCACTCTCTGCTGCTGTCGATTTTTTTGCAGGTCATATAGCATTTCACAAATTCCTATCTCTACTCCAGATAGCACCCGTGGGCTCCCAACCTCCCCTGGGTTGATGTGTATTATCACACTCCCACAATCTGCACTGTGCTATGGGCTCAATGTTTGATTACTGGGCACTGAATATCAACCCCTCAATATCCCTACATTCACATAAAATAATCCACCTCCATAGGCTGACAGAGTTGTATGTTTGTTTTCTAGAAGCATTCTGAGTTTGAATTGCTTTTGCTGTAACCAAGTTTGACCACAGAGAGACAAGCTATTGATTTGACACTGGGGTTTTTTTCTTTCTCTTTCACAGTAGGCTACTTCATATTTTTTTTCCCAATAATGCGCACAAACATGGATGACCTCGCCCCGTCAGTCCGTCTGTCCGTGTGCTTTCACTTGTCTTTGCTCCTTTTTCTTACTCGGTTCAGATACAGTATAAGTGTTGTTCTCTCCAAAGTATATCACATTGGCCTCACAACACATTGCCATTTTTGAAAGTAAAAACATCACTGCTTTTCCAAAATGCAATTTGAAATTGTCTGTATTTGGACCTTGGCATGGACTTGTGTGGGAGGTCGACTCGTCTGCTTGAATTGGTATTTCTTTAGACAAAATTGAAAAGAAAAAAGAAAATGTTTGGCATTGATGTGCAACCGTGCGTTTATTTGCTGTCCCCCAATTAAAAAGTCTGCAATGAAGGGGCCTAATGTGATATTTTGCTGCTAATTTATTTTGCAACTGGAGCAATTGATGTGTGACAATTTGTAGTGAGCCTGCAGAAATGAAAGAGCGTGTATTGTGAGTTGGTTGAAATGTAGAGTAGATAATACTATAGGGCCTATTACTGAAATTGGTTAACAACCCTTGGTGTAAGCACGTACACATTCACCTTTTTAAATGCGCTCAGTACACAGAGGAGGGTTTAATTCCAGCCTTGTTTATGTTACTAATGGATGTTTTTCAGGGGTTGGCAATGGCATCACTTCTTTTAATATCGTCGGCAGTCACTTCATCATTGGAAAAATATCTCCAGCAGGATGTTAATTTAGCTCACACAGTCAAAGTGTTGGGTCTTGACAAAGACGTTGGCTGCGTTCCAATACTTCCCTGCTATTGAGCATCACAGAACAAGATTTGGGATGTTCTTTTACATGTAGTCTAAAGAAGTGTTCTGAAAAAACACCCGATGCCCTACTACATCCGGTCAAAATGTTTTAGTGTTCAAACCAGAATGCTATTTTTGGCGATTCTGACCCACAATCCTTTGCACAGCGCAAGTTTTGTCACATCAACTGAGCCTCCAAGTGAACAACATCCAGGGATGCGACAGATGCAAGCAAGAGTCAAGTTCAAGGTGTTAAGTTACGACAAAATAAATAAATACAATTATGTCTCAATCATATGCCTACTGCATACTTTCTATGGTCATCTGCAGCATGTTGTATAATATATAAAAAAAGAGCATGCGATTTGAATTGCAGGGATTGACTTTCAAATTGTTAGGAGAAGGCTGAAGATTGACAAGCGCTCCTGTTTCTTACAATCATGTTAAGAAACCATGGGATTGCAGTGCATGCTGGGAGATTTTTATATAGGATCCAAGGACTGCACTGGTGGAAATCTGTAGGATAAACTCACCCTGCGTTCCGAATCGCATACTCTTTCTTTTTTCTATTCTACATACTACATCCGACGATAAAAATAATCTAGTTGGGATGCAGTAGGCATACTATTGGGACATACTTTTACTCTTTTATTTCATCATAACATTGCGCCTTAATCTTGCCTCTTGCTTTTATATCCGGCGCATCCCCATTTGTTTTCATATGGAGGCTTCGTCGATGTGACGTCACTTCACGTACGCACCGGATTGTGGGTCAGAATCGCCCAAATAGGATGCAGTTTTCAACACTAACAATCTTGGCCGGATGAAGTAGGACCTCCGGGTACTTCTAAATCTGGCCACAAGAATCGGGACATCCTAAATCTTTTTTCTACATACTATATCGTAGAAAGTATGCGATTCGGAACGCAGGGTCAGTATAGGGAGTATATTAGGGGAAAGGAGGCTTAGCTATAATGGCATTGCACACTGGCACCTATCGCTGCGGTTCCACTCGCATATTGCATTCTCCTCTGCGAAATGTCTTCATCTGCTTTGGATCCATAAGCCTCTCTCAGCCTCTTCTGCTATATGTGAACCAACAGGGTCTACAAACAGGCCAAAATAATTGACCCAAGACTATCATTTTTAACTGCAACTTAACTGATCTTAAGGCTAAAAACAACAACTGTTTGATTTGCAGTGAAGTGAGGGGAATGTGGCAGCACATGGGGAAAGCCACTGGACCATGGCCTCTAGTATTCATTATGTGCTTCCAGCTGGCAGGCTTGATGATGGGCCACAATCAGCCCTCCCTCTCTGACTGGACCCATGCTGTGGCAATGATTGGTGAGTTATGGTGGACCACTCAGCCAAGGCCGTTAAGAGCGTTTTATTAATTAATTTATCTATTTTTTATTTATTGAACAATAGCGAGGGCCTCATAAACAACAGAATAGAGAGAAAAAATGGTCATTTAGGAATCGGGGCACATAGATATTCTTATAAATGGAGGGCTTTATCCATTTTGCAATATTTAATTTATGTTTTTCAAAAATTCGCTCTCATTGAAAAATGCAATAAATATGGAGGAGGCTTTTTTTTTTATAAAATGACATCTGTGAAAAAAATATCATATATGACCAGATATTCAAATTATTATTTCGAAACTCTAAACAAAATTGTATTTGAATTTGAAGACTAAACCAAGCTGGCATTTGAAGTCACAATCCGTGACACAAAAGTTCACAAATGTCAAATAACAGAGCAAAATAAACTGGTCAGACCTGGCAACTGACCTCTTAGTCCTTCAGCATTGACCTTTTAGATGCTGAGTTAGTTTATAGTTTCCCTGAAATCTAACGTTGGACCGTGTCATCGTGTTGATTATGGGGATCCAGATGACAGCTCCATAACCTTCGCCCACCTACAGTACAGAGCTAATAAAGCAGAATAAGTCACGCTGAAATCGCAGCTCTGTAAGACTGTAATTTTCTTCTCATTTTAATGTTTGTCTTAACCTATCCTTGTTTCCATACACTACCTGGCCAAACAACTGTTAATGAAACTTCATAACCTGAGAGCTTCTCTGTTACACTAAATTTCAATTTTCTTTTTGTATCAATGTAATTTCTTATTATTATTTTAAATAAGGGTTGAGGGCCCATCTCTTTGAAAAGGGGCTGAAAGGAGACATGCCTGTTCTTTAAGTAGTTAAGGATTACCAGAGCTGAGGCTGCCTAACAGACATAATGGGCAAAGTGAAAATCTGTGTGTGTGTGTGTGTGTGTCATGAGATGGAACACTACTGTACACTGCTCTGTGCTCCATATTGAACATGTGATGTAATGCATGCATGCACTTAGTGGAAACAATGACCAGTATATACATTAAACACAAAGGTAGTTGTGTATAAAGGACTATATTGACAAATGTAGTGCATAATTGGATGTGTGATACATTATGTTAGGGCTTTGATGGGCCCATGCTACAACGTTTATTGCATTACATTTAGTTTTGGATATTGCTTGTTTGTGCGTGCGTGTGTGTGTTTGTGTGTGTAGCAGCAGTATCTTACCAAGTCAAGTGTGACCATGGCTCCATAGTTTAACTGTTTGAACCCGAGTGAGATAAGCAAAATGTGAAAGTATCAAAAGATATAGTAATGTAAGCTGGCAAATTAGTGAATCTAATATGATCATCATCATACATTAAATCATTGTCATTTATATATGTCAATACTGTAAACAAGCTTAATGCTGACATGACACCTACCTACCCTCCCAAATTCTTTGCTCCTGGTGTGTGACACTTTGCGGATAACTTGAAGAAAAGAAAGTTTTCGATTCCAGCCTCTCGTGAGAATGATGATGGCTTTGTCTTGCTTTTGTATGACGGTCCAACGGCCCTTTCACTTTCCGTCGCTCTCTGAAACCACCGAGCCAAGAGATTTTTTTCTCTGAAGTGGGGGAGTCTGTTGACCATGACTGATGAACGGGGATGATCTGAGATGAAAATTACAGTGCAAAACCACCAGTCGGATCAAGCCTGGATGCCATGCGACACCTTCCCCCTCTTGAGAAAGTGGCATAAAAAGTACCTAAATGAGTATCGGTAATAATAGAAGTCTGTACTGTACGTGTTGTGTAATGAGCTAAATTATAGATAATACCGTCCGGGAAAATTATAGGGTGTCACTCGCACCTGTCATCTGTACTGAACCATCCTGTGGTTAGTTGTTCTGGCTCTGAGCTCAGTTCCCATCCCTACATACAGGTGTAGATGGGTCTACTTTTTGCGAAAATGCCCTTTTTTTTCATCATGAGAACTTCATTGTTTAGTTCCAGTTTATTTAGAACACAGGTGGCGATGTCAGCATTAATTGCAGTGAGTGATACTTCATAATTACAGTACTTTGTTTTTGTTATTGTGGCTTGTTTCAAAATTTGCGACAAACTATTTCTTTGTCATGTAAATGGTGGCTTAACAACTTTCTGAATACATTAGAAAAAGTTATCGTAGCATTTGCAGCAATACCACTGGGAATAATTGCCATTCACCTGCGTCTCTGTGGCCTTTGCATACAATTTATTTAATACCTACATGGCGCAACGCATTAATTAATTATTCAAACTCCTTCAAGAGTTCCATGTTTAAGCAGCATAAAAACTGCTCTTATTCATCATTTAAGGTTGGAATTAAAATTTGAAGCAGATAAAGTCTTCCACCCATTCTCGAAGAATCACTAATTACATTAGCTTTTTTTTCCTCATTGCCGTTGTTCCTCTCAATCAAGCGTGTGGGTTGTTCCGCACATAATAAATTACAGTGCAGGACTTCAGTCGGTGGACAGCGTTAACCCAAGCGCTTTAATTCGACAAATTAATGAAAATCCTTTTAGATTATTGCCGTCTTTGGCCATTTGACACAGGGCAATTACACATCTTAAAGGACGGCTGGAATAACAATACAACTGATTGAACAATTATTTGAGTGCTTTTGGGGGATAGAAAATGGTTGTTTTCTCGCTCAATGCTTTCAAAATGAAGTCCATCCGCTTTCACGTTGTAGAAAAAACTCAGTGTCTCTAGACTGGAATGAGTGGCACTAGAGCGTAATAAAAATGTTAGGTTAGATAAATCTGTCTGCATTATTAAGGCGATGTCACTCGGTAACATCTCGAGATCTAATCACTTGTTCCAGGCTGGGAGCTGTGGATCTCTTAACATGTTGTACCAGTAGCCTACAGCTGTGAGACTGACATCACGTGACAAGTAGGACTAAAAATAGCCCTCTCTCTACCACACATGATGAGGATGATACCCAGACTAAGAATAGGCCCACAGGCAAGGGGGTAGGGAGTGGTGGTATATGATGGTAAATCATCAGGGTAGCAATGGCAAAGCCGTACCAACTGAAAAAGGGGTTTCAATCTGTCCCCTAGACAATATGATATGAGCAAAGGCCTGTGACAGTACAATTTGCTCGGTACATCTATTGCTTGCTATCTGTCAGGTAAACATGTCGCTAATTGACTTGAGGAAGGATCGGTAGGAAATGAATCCAGCTGTAGTCTTGGGAGGCTGGGTAAACAAAGGTGGCTCACACACTACAGCAACCTTTGGGTGTTTTAAAACAATCTACCAATAGAGTAAGTCCAGAGGTTTTTCAACATACTGTGTATATCTCTGCAAGATAATGGATCATTTTCATTAGGTCTGGCAAAAAGAATCAACAAAGCTAAGTAGAGGGTATTGGAGATATTAAATGGCAAGATTATATAGTAAAACATTGATTTATTTAGTTTGTTTAGCATTTAATTGTATGATTATGTTAGTTGTATTTCAACATGGGTATAATCAGTTAAATCAATGCAATGTCAATGCTTTTGTTTTTAATTTACTTGGGTAGAGCTCTTGGCATGATCAGTGCATCAACTTACTTATCTCTCCATGTATCTCTGTTGTGTCTCTCCCTAATCTGTCCCCCAATCATGATGTTAAGGTCATAAAGGCATCGTTTTGATCCAAAATTGGCAAAAGAAGATCCTCAGCAGGAGAACTTAAAATATATGGAGGATAAACTGTACCTTGTGACGAAGACACTGGATGTTCTCTTCACACATTGACAATAACATTGTATGATATATGAGATTGCATCGCCCTAAGACTTAAGGACAACATTGTTTCTTCTATACCATGATATATGATATCCACACACTATGCACATTGATTTATCTCATGTATCTGCTTGATTTGTTGCCCTTGGGTGAGCAGAGAAAAAGATCTCTCGTATCAAGGATCATTTCACATGGGATCGAACCATGGTATACAGCATATCAGTGTATCCAACAGAAGGGCTATATATTACCTTTAAGGCACTATAAGGAGTTGGTTGCCCTGTCACTGGGAGGCAGCCACCTTGGCCCCTATAAGAAGATGATGTGCCCTCAGGCAAACACTCTAGCCCCATTTATCAAGCTCCTGAAAATGACTTGGGCCGACAGACGGGTCGATGTATGATCATACGATCACAGGTGTTATCGTGTGTTGATGTTGGGGAGGTTTGGCGAATGGCTGACCACAACATCTCCGGGGCTAAGTCATGCGATTAGGCTGTTTGGAGGTCTGGATGCACTGATAAGAGGAAGTGGCTCACCTTCTACTTGAATGACCCCTGAGTACATGTTAGTGGCTGCAGTCAAGGACATTCTTCAGTTAATATTGAGCTGACGCAAGCAAACAGAGTACATCACCTCAGTACGTGTATCTTTTTATAATTTCTCAAGGACCTAAGCATGCACGATGGCACGTATACATGCGTGCAACCCATGCATAAAGTATAGCCACCCCTAAGCATACCTGCTCTTCTAGTGTGTTCGTGACAGACTAGATGCTATCACACTTTCCCATTTAGTCAGTGAGGCGCTAAGTGTATTTAGAGAATTACCTCACCATGTCTCAGCCTTAAACTAATCTCCTGAACTCAATTTTGCCATAACAATAGAAACCATTAGCAGGCTCGGCGGTGGTGAAAACATTACAGGATCCCCACCTCCCTCCTCTCCCGATTCTTGGATTAGTTATGTGCCAAAAGTGCTGCCTTAGTCAATGTATTAACATAATACAGTTTATACTTTTTCATAAGCTGAACCTGTAAAGTTTATGCCATAATTGGACCTAATGATTTTAGAATTTCCTACCGTGCCAATTAAGTCGTCATTCAGATTTAAAAGAAAAAACAGGGTTGACAGTCCTGCCTTACTTTGATGATCGCGTACCTGTCAATCAGATTCCATGTGTGGCTAAAAACAATACAATTCAGACAGAGTTGGGAGCAGAGACTTTTAAAGAGATGGATTAGCAAGTCAATGAGGCAACTGAGAACTGCAGCCTCATTGACTGCATTGATCTGTTTTGCAGCACAGGCCACGTTTGGTGCTTTTCTTCTACATGTTACCAGCTCTACTCTACTCTACTTGTCTTTTTTAGTTTTCCACTATGTAAAAGTACCCAGTATGTATACCTACTGTACTTTTTTGGTACCTACCTACTTTGTCAAGGTTCTATGGCCCAGGTACTAAACGGTGACATAAACCATTGCAGACCACTAATGGGTCAGAGCGTCATCAATTGGTGGCGCCACTATCGTGCACAACATACAGCCAAGCAATTGATGCGGTCCCATTTTTTTTTCTACTTACTTTCAAAACTGGTATCCCTGACAACCACACCTACTCGCTTGACAAGATACAGCCATTTCTAGAGCTGGCAACATGGAATGGACAAGCAGCAATTGACTGACGGATTCTACTGCCCGGCCATATGGTGGTAGTGGTACCTTCAAATGAAAAGCCCCATTGACGTGAAAAATAGCTAACTGATGAACTCTGACAGCAAACATTCACAAAAGAAGAAGTGAATAGCGGTGAAGACGGTACGAATAACCTTTGGTCGATTGAATGTTTGCTTCGAACAATTGACCACTTGAAAATAAATGGCTTTTGCAAAATCAAAGACCTGGCTGTGAATCTCCACCTTAGAGAATTCTACCATTTTACCATCATCGAACAGATTTGCTTTCTGAGAATGCAAAAAGTTTGAAGGCGAATAATAACTTCACAGAGAAAAAGCAGCATTTTGAAAGAACTTTATTGATCCCCCTCGCTGCAGGGTCCGAGGATCCCAGAAGGTGTGATGGAAAACGATACATAAGAAATTATTTTCATTGGATATTGGGTCTGAGCCCAGTGGCACTCTAATTGCCATCTCTTCAGTTGGATTTGTGTTTGGAAGGTTTAAGTGAAGGCAGGGATGTGAAAATCAATGGAAGAAGATTAATGCATCCAACAGCATACAAAACATTACTTAGAGCTGTTTACTCGCTTTGGAGATCTCGGCGGACATGTCTGAGAGAGTTTAATCTCTAATTTGAATTTCAACAGGCCCATTACCCAGACTGCCTTTATTGGACAACCCATTGATTCTTTCAAGTTTTACCCACGTCACTCAATTGCGAGAAAAACAAAATCTACTTAAATATTGACCCAAACATAATAAATAAATATTTTAGGTATCCCTATTTTTTTTCTCCAATTATTTTATTTTAGACATAGATCATACCCTGTGAGTCATCCTTGCTGACTGTTGACGTGACTTATTACGAAGCAGCATTGACGATTGGATGGCCGTTATGTGTGACATTTTCCTCCGGAGTACGACTTCAATTTGTGATCTCTCAGACAGGCGCTGTCCATTTGTGGCCGTCACAGTGGTTTTCTCCTCTCTCTCTCTTTTACCCAATGTCATCTTGAGATGTGTGATTTTCTTGGGGAGACCTTGCTCATTTCTATGCAGATTCAAGCGGCGCCCCCGTGTCCTGTCACCTCTACGTGTCACCCATCTCTGCTGCTCTTCCCTCCCTCATCATCTGTGGCGGGTCTCGCCTTGTCAACTCGCTCGCTAACAATCAGGCGAGCCGACAGCCGCCCACCATTTTTACCCATCAGGCTTTACTCTACATACAGATTGATGCATAGTTTTTCTGAGGAAAACGTGCAAAGTTAAAGCCTCTGGAAACCTGAGCTCCAATATTAAAAAATCAACATGTGATACCAAAGTTGGGTGTCTCAGCAATACGTTTTTACAAAAATCTGATTTAAAAATAAATGTTCCAACATATTATAAAACTTCAGGTAAAAAAAACCGCTAGACCGTTTGACAGGACTGTGTGGGCGTGGCGGTATCAAACAGTCTCCATGGCAATTGGCATTGTTTTTATAGAACGTTCAGGCAGATAACTGCCTTGATTGGTTAAACAAATTAGCATAGCCCCGCCTGCCTCATCAAAACCAAGTTTCTGTAAAGTTTATCAGACTTAAATGACAATATCTTTAATTTGGATTGTTAAAGATGTCAAACTCTTCCCAGATGCTTCCTATCATGAAACTAACTCCCCAAATGACATAGTTAGAAGGATTTTGTGGATGTGGGTTTACAGGGGCTTTAAGCTTGATCTATTCTACATGTATTACCACATGCACTCCTCCGCTATATCCTTGCCTGTGGCAGGGAGTCTGAGTGGGTGAGGGGAGCATGGGGTAGTTGGATGCACGGAGGACACAGTGGCGCTCAAGTGTCACATCATCCATCAGTCTGTCACATGCTGTCGCCCGGCTTCTCCCAGAGATGCTGTCGATCTGTAAACAAGAGAGAGAGAGAGAGAGAGAGAGAGAGAGAGAGAGAGAGAGAGAGGCACCAGGCTTCCCGGAGCACCATGTGTGCGTGCAGACAGTTTGGGCGGGGCAAGCCTCTCTCTCCTACTATGAATCAAACGCTGGCAGAGGGCTGATTTGACCATGGCGAGGGTTTTGATCCACACAGCCAGGTGTGAATGACTGATGTCTCCGAAAGAATACTACTTCCAAGCAACCGACCGCCTCTCCAAAACAATCAATGACCTTCTGACATTTTCTAATGAGGGAATAAAATCGACAGGGAGAAACTGAAATGGGGAGTTTTTTCTGCTTCGAACATCTTGAGAAGATCAGTCCGATTGGTTTGTTGGACTTAATCATTGGGCAGGGTGTCCTCTGATTTTTTTTCACTGCATTGGTTATGAGCCTGGGTACTTTAAAATGCTTGTAGCCTTTTTGAACAGCGTGTTCAGTAAGTTCCACACTGTGAAAAAAAGAAGATACTTAAGACATTTTGATGGAAAAATTGATTTTTTTATTGATTGGCACCTTTGCTGTAACTGCTGCCACATCTCACCTTCCTGTGAAGTAATTGGCTGCTGATAGCCACATTCAAGACCAACCCCCGACAACCTTTCATCTCTCAGCCAGCCAAGGCATTAATCAGCTATCTGCTGCTGGGGGGGAGGGACTCGCACAGTCCTTTTATTGTCCATCTAATTATTCCCCCCCCCCCCCCCCCCTCACATGATTAATATTGTCACTTTGATTTTGTTCCGAGCCCATTATGATGAGAGACTGTATGGCAGAGGACACTGCTCGTACAGCGAAGGGGTCAGGGATGTTTGCCGCCCCCATCATTTGCGGGCCACATAGACACCTCCTGTATTCCATGGGACCGTATAGCACTGTGAGCCAGGCTGTGCTGGAGCCAGGCCTGCTGTCGGTCTGGTGGGTGTGTAACGGCCTGGGACAGGGGCCAAGAGAGAGAGAGAGAGGGCCCAAGTTATTTCTAAAAAGGACCAGGGAGGATGCAGCTGGTGTTACTGCTGTTGACAGTGTCAGTGTGCCAGTGGGGGCCCCTCTAGAACCAATGAGTGCTTTTATATGGAGACAAAATGCCATTACGCCACCGTGATCACTGTGCAACCCATGGCCAGATAGAGCTTTAGCTGTGTGTGGCTGGGGGACACACAAGGACGAGATGTTGTATACTTTAGAAGGGGTTTAGAATGATTTTGCTGAGCCAATATGGGGCTTTACATACAAGTCTAACATTGTCATTACCGTCCACTACTGAGGATGAGGTAATGGTACAGATATGAGACGAGATAAGGCAAGGTTTTCATTACCCATGTTTTTTTGTTGTAATTTGTTCGACTTTGATTGCCTTAAAGTCTTCAGAATAAAAAATAATGGTTATTCCCCGAAACATTTGAAATAATAATAAGACTTGCATTGGTCAATTAGGCCTCAAAGTTCATTCTTGACCTCGGAAACCACTGTTCAGGAGACAATCTCACCACAATGTCCATTGAGTAGCTGTTTTAGAGCTCTTATTCACATCACATGTTTGTCATTGTCTGCACTTGCCATGGATTTCCATTTTCTCTTTTTGAAGTATGATCCACAATATGCTGACATTGTTGTGTCTTCTTACTCTAAATGGACCATTGATTGATGGATTCTTGTGATAACATTAGAAAGCTATGCTGGAGAGGAGGATGACCTTTACGTGTTGGATGAAGAGAGATCACCACATGGGTGCTACAGTATTTGACTGAATGTCAGACTTTCTTTTTTTGGATGCACGACCAGACTGATTTCATAAAAGGATGACATGACATCAATGGAATAGCTGGTACACCATTTGTCGAGATTAATTTTGGTTACTATACACAAAGTAATACTTCCAACAAACCTAAATTCTACTTTTACCATTGCTTTTTACTGACTTGTCCGGCATTGCGTTTTATTTATGCACCAACTTTTAAATGTGAACTCAACATGTATATAGAATTGTAATGATACGCCTTTATATAAGCATCAACACCCCAAATGTAAATATTTTAATAAGATTTTGAATTCCAAGTGAATATTTATTGTTGATTCTACTGTATATGCAATCATTCATTAATATATTACAAACCATAAAATAATATAATAGAACTTAAGTGAACCCATGCTATTCTAAAGTAGTATTTTATCGCATAGGCTGCACTCACTGTATTATGTATTGAGTCATTTCAAGTAAATGATTTGCATTACCATCCATCCATTATCTATTTAACCGCTTATCATTGGTCATGGTGGAGTAAAGTCTATCCAAGCTGACACTTTAGCGAGGGGCAAGCTAACCCTGGGCAAGTAGTCAGCTGTCCTCTTCACATACAGTACAGTACGGACAGCCTTTCACACCACAAGTTCACACCTAACCTGCATGTCTTTGGATTGTTAAGGCCCGGACACACCGGCCCGATAATCGCCGTCGGAGAGTCTGGAGGGGGCGGGGACACAAATCTGTTTGGTGTGTGCCGTGAAATCGGTCGTCGTAGATGTCGTCGGGCTTCTTTTGAGCGGGCAGTCTTTCAGTTGGAGCGATTTGAATGGTGGAGGGCTAGCGAATCAGTGAAGCCCGGAAGTGAGGCGGGTAGCACAAACAGCTAACAACAGCTAGCCATTGTTTTAATGTGTTTGTTTGTTTCGTTCAGCGAGTACTCACATGCATCAACCCTTGTTGACTGCTCGACACCATCAATATAAATACATATTTCTATCTATGTTTATGGTCTAGAGAGCTTCCCCATAATTTCCGGCTTCCGTATTTTTTTGGGCCGCAATACAGATTAGCGCCGCCTGCTGTTATGGAGACATTACGTCCCGCGCAAGCGCAGAGTGTACGGAAAGTCAGCAGTCGGCTCGGTGTGTTCTTGGCACTTTTTTGGCCGCAACGGGAAGACTGCAGCTGCCTGAATCGGCAGTCTCCATTTTCGGGTAGTCGGATCAGTGTGTCCTGGCCTTTAGAGGGACCAGGGAGAACACGCAAACTCCACACAACACAAACACCGTTTATAATAAATTAGATATGCATAAACATAAAATAAATAAAAATCAACCACTCACATGTCTTTTCCCCCACAATGCCTAATGACTGCTTAATTCAAGTAGATTCTGAGGCGTTTGGTAAATCATCTGACTCTAGTGATTACAATATATTATGTGCTTAAGAACCCTTACCGCTCCCTCTTAGCAACACCTCACCTCCTACATCCTGCCGATGACTGTTTTTTATGGGAAAAGACAGAGAGCTCTATTGACTGTGCAACCTGTTGGTGTCTGCCTGACCTTCAAGTGCAGCTGGGCACTGCTTTTTATTCAGGTGGCTTGTGTATGCCAATAGAGAACCTGGGTTGCTACCAGAGGAAGCTATAAATGGCAGTATCCGCCACTTTCCATATTCATGAACCCGGTGTGTCACGTGAACTCTTTGCTTGCACGTCTCAGCCGCTTCATTTCCCCCATTGAATTTGAAGGCTTTACATTAGATCGAGGGGTTTAATGACAATTATAATGACATTCAACGGAGTTATAATGAATCAATTTCAAGAATTCAAATTATAATTAACATACTAAGTACAAGTATTAACCCATGTACAGCTGAGGCGTCTGACATCAACTGGGTTAAATTACAGATTGGATTTGATTGAAGTTTCAAAATAGTTTATTGCCTGATTGGCTGTGAGGAACTTTCAGTTTTTGGTTATTCTAGGAGCAGCTTTGGTAATGTTTTTACAACACGAGCGCCCTAGTGACAGCCAGCAGCGGTACTATTTTTTTAGTTAGTGAGTGAGAGAGAGACCGCATGATGCACCACAATGAGGTGATGTATTTATATGTGACTGGAAAAGATGTATAATGGCAAGTAAAGGTATGTTACATCAATACGTTGAAGAAACTTCTATTCAGTATTGTTGAGGAAACACAGGATGTTCCAGTCTGCTTGCCGAAAATCGTACCCGAGAAAGGGAATTAATAATAACTAGGCTATATAAAAATTGCACTATTTTCGCTTATGGTATCATTTGCTGTTACAGGTCATTTATGATCATTACAGAATTTTTTTGAAAATAAGTTCCTCTTAGGAGGTTTAAGGGACGTTATGACTTATGTCTCTTTAAACTTTCTGAAACTCTAAACTCACTCTATAACCACTCCATTGGTTTTGAGGTCAGGGTGACACCATATTCAATCACTCTAATGAAAGATTGCCCTTGTAGGTGTTTGGGGGGCTTTACTATTGACAAGCTCTTTTTCTCCAGGGAAATAATCTTCCCTTCATGGACAATTTCTTGTCAGATGTCGTGTGTGTGTGTGTGTGTGTGTGTGTGTGTGTGTGTGTGTGTGTGTGTGTGTGTTTGTATTTGTTCATGTGCAAGGGCATGTCATCGCTTGCTAGTATGAACTGACAGACACATGCAAACACACTAGGGGTGTAACGATACACGTATTTGTACCGTACCGTGACGGTACAGGCACGTATTTGGTGTTACAGAGGTGGACCGCGGTCCGTTTGTGGCGTAGCCTACATAGCGTTAATATATGGCGAATGTACAGGCTTGTTTTGCGGTGTGGAACTTAAAACTTGTCGTCGGAGTTCCCCCCGGACCATTTAGCCTCCGGCTCGGCTCGCACGTGCGTCGTGCGCAGTAGCAGCCAGCGATTGAGAGTCTATTATCTCCATGGTGAGATGAGGGTCAGGCAGTGTTAGCTACTTAGCCGCTATATTCAACGACTTTTCAGACCCCCCTGGCGACTCTTTTTCAAAAAAAGCCACCAGCGACCAATCTAGCTACTTTTTCTGGTGTTATTGGTGACTTTTAGAGACCCTGTCGCTAAACGAGCAGCGGGTGCTCAACGGCCTCTCCCCCCCTTCCCAGAGCACTGACAGGCGGCCGAGTCCTCACGCAGCAGTCCCTCCCAGCTGCAGTCAGAGCAAGAGATACACACACCTCTCCGCTCTAGTGTTCCATTTGTATCACTATTAGCAGTTGTAGTAGCAGCGTTCCCCCCCTCTTTTACTGTCTATGAGTACAAATCAAAATGTTATACTGTGCTTTCGAACAGAGAGCGAACTGCATGGCGACAGACAACAGGAAACTGGAGCGCGCAGGCGCCCCCCTGTCATTCAAATCCCGTTTGAGGGATAACTTCGGATTCCAGGTGAATTATGAAAACAGTGATAGACCTGTGGAACAATGTCGGCACACAGGTTATTGTTTCACCGCGATCGCTTATGTAGGAGGCAACACGTCGAACATGCATGTGCCTACTATCACCATTACTGTGAAGAAAAACCAGCTGGGCAAAACCCAGACACTATTTTCTTTTTTATACTGAACATAAACAAGCTGTCATTCAATTAATGCAGCAGTAGCACTTTTATTTGATAATTGTTATATTTTTAAGAGCACTTTAGAGTTTAAGAGAGCTGCAGCAATAATTTCTTTTTTTAAAGTCAAAAAGACCCTTAAAGATGACATACCCTTTGTTTACACCAGCTTACAGAGCCTGCTGAGCATTAACACTATATTTTTTCATTGCAATTTTAGTTTATGCTGCACCTACACTAGTATTTAATAGGCCAAGTATTTTATTTATTGGAGAATTGCATGTGTTATGCATTTTATTTGTATGTTACATACTGTCAGCTAGTTACTGACAGCTAAAGCTGTTCATTCTCCCTTAACTATGAAGCGAACCGTACTGTACCGTACCGTGACTTCAAAACCGAGGTACGTACCGAACCGTGACTTTAGTGTACCGTTACACCCCTAAAACACACTCAAACATACAGCCACGCTCCTTGGGGATCCAAAGCAGGGATCCTTGGGGAGGGGATTTTTTTTCCAAGTGTCCTTGAAGGTGATGGATGCCCAGAGGGACTGTGAAAAACAGCCAGGGGCATGTTAATGTGGTTAGAGAGAGAGGGTCATCTTAGGTTACACAGTGTTGCCCACCGTCCCTTGGCGTCTCCCCACTGCCCAACCAATCAGAGGCAAGGACTCAGTGATGCAGTGCCCCTCTTACTGGAGGGATTCCTCGGAAGCTCCGTGTGACGAAGGTTTCTTAAACGGTCTCTCCTGTCTCCCCCACAACCACCCCCGTGTCTGTTTCACGAGGTGCGTCCGCCGCGTATGTTTGAACAGAAGATGATCTAGCGCCATCCACCCTGCTCCCACTAGACTGGCTATACAGACGGCAGACAGAGTCATCATCCAGCCCTCTTTCTCTCCTCCAAGCGTGGCTCCACCTCTCCCTCTCGCTCCCTCTGTTTTTCTCCCAGCATCATACTCACACTTACACACACAACTCTCTCTCTCTCTCTTTCCAAGACTCCCCTTTCCTACTCCATATGACCGTGCCTCCCTGTCAGGGCGAGCCGATTCGGAGCTGAAGGTGTGCTGTTGTTGTCAGGTAAGAGTGCACATTTCTTCTTTGGGCTCTCCTAGAAGTTGCACATGAACAAGGTGTCTCTTGTTGATTTGTGTGTAAGTGTGTTTGTCTTTTTTACAGTGGGGTGGATGTCTGTTGCTGTATCGGTGTCTAGGTGACATAATCACGGAAGGGTGGGTGCTTTGAGGGGGTGCCACAGGGAGAAGTACACTTTGTTACAACTCCCAATTTTTTTTGGCGCCTTTCGTTGTCATGTGCTTTGGGAAAAAGGCTCTTCGTGCCAGATTGTGGAAACTGATGTAGGTAAAGGGTGGAGCGCAGCTGGCGGCAACAGATTGAGCCCAACATATAGAGCGTGTCTCCGGTTGCGAGGGGAGACCACGGTGTGTGGCTGTGTGGGCGGATGGAGAGAGTAGGGGAGGGGAATGAAGAAGGAAGACGAGCAGCTGCTTTCAGCTAATCCTTTCGTTTGTTCACCTCTCTCTCCATCAGATAAAAATGGGGCCGGCTGTGGCTCCATCCTTCACTCGTGATGGTTTTATCTCGGGCAGGGAGGAAAGAGGCAAGCTATTGATCAGGAAATTAGCTTTAATGCCATTTGAAAAGGGAATGAGACATCCCTTTTCTGCCTGTGACTTTTTCTCCTGCATGCCTTTGTTCCTGACTATACCTTGTTGCTGATAATCTATAATTCAAACTCACCGGTAATAGTGAATTTGTGCTTGTAGTTTTTATCTTTAAAGCATAAGGATTAATGATTGAGCAGATACAAATGAAAAGCCACTTGACTTCTATACGTTACCCAATATCTTTGCTATTGTTGTGACTAGAGGGGAAACCCCCCCTTTTGCTGTAAAGGAGGGCTTATCACCTCCCACAGGTTAACTGATAGAGCGCCAAATGGCTACTGCACAGTGCACATGGAATGGATGGCTCCTGGCTCTCGGCAAACATGTCAAGCATAACCGTGGTGATTGTAGAGCGGCTTTGGCTGACAAATAAGGCATCGTTAATAGGCGCGCGGCCTATCACCTCTCGCCTGCTCCAGGTTTACCTAATATCTCTCTGTGGGCTGGATCAGCCAATGCAACAGTAGGCAAGGAAAATAAGTAGGAGGAGGGGGGGGGGCTGGTGTCGCTCTTTAGAATAGTGCATGGAATACATTAGACGTGGGAAGCTCCCGTGTGTCAAACTGTTACCAGGTGACAGGGAGAGTGAGGCAGCACTCCTTGCTTTTTCCCAACCCCAAATCTAAATGACCCCTTCAGCTCATTTCCCAAGGCAGGGCTTATGTTTACATACTCTGTGGGAGCTTCTGCAGATGCTCCATTTCATAAGCACTAACTGAATCAGACAAGGCTGTGGCTGCGCCCGCACTGATGGATGCAGCGTGCACTCTGGGCCGGCAATAGCTTTTTGAAACACCGAGGGGGTAATTTTTTTATGTTCTTTGCTTTCAAGGAAGACTGACTGAATGTAATCATCATGCCAGACTTGTTGGGATATTGTGTGATATAGGGCTGTACTAAAACATCTATACGTCAATTTATCGTGAAATTGATTTTGTGATACAGTATCTGTATCCTATTTTCATCTTAAAAATCAGCTGAAAAATCAGTATAATGTGATTTGATGTATTATGACCCCCATATTGTACACAGTAACTTGTATTCCAGCCCTGTTTTTACATTTTCAGGGAAGTATGTGGATTATTGTATGTATCGTGATATATCATACCGTTACCCATATATTGTGATGCGTATCTTATCATGAAGTTCTTGCCAATACCCAGGCCTAGTGTGATAGGAGTTTGGGTCAAGATTCAGCTCTTGAAGTATTAATAATCTTCTGTTTGGCTGTGAAAGCTTTACAAATCCTCTTGATCTTATTTACACCAAACTTGAGAGGAATGGGGGTAGTTTTAGACTCTCAAATTAATGAGGGCGCGACTCAGCTGTCCCTAGAGGCGTAGTCATGTTTTATCAGGCTTGCTTAAAAGCTGTTTCAGAAGAGTGACAAATACAGACCCAAAGTCCCTAACCTGATGTACAAACAGCGCTAACCTTTTACCTGCATCGGCCCAGTTACCCCGAGTGAACTTTTCAAATAGCCGAAGGCCGTCAGTATGAAAGGGCACCTGCCATGATATCAATGCATTTGGCTGAAGCCTCTCACTTACGATCAGTTTATCAGAATATGGAGGGGAAGTGAAGTGGAAGGAACTTGAGGTTAGGATAAAAGTTATCACAGAAGCAGCGGAAAACAAGTGAAAAGAACAACGCAGGCGTTCGTTTCTGCTGGGGATAGCAATACAAAATGGGGGATATAAATAGCATTTCCCTTATGATTTGACCTTGTGTGGCCATTTGGTAGTGGGCGCATGTGAAGGGGGACGTGCAAGGATCAGTCACACTGTCATCACACAGACTGACTCATGCTGTCGGAGATGGCAGCTCACGACTAGTTTTCTTGCTCTTCTTTACGAGTGTTCTCCATTTTCAAGTACCCCCCTTAAATCAACATCTTCATCTTTCCATTGTTAATCTCATCAATTTTGTATCATCACAATCATTGGTTGTATGGATAATCCAAGAGTCATAGTATGGTGATGGATTACATGGTTCAGTCCTGTTTACATAGGGGTCCTTTGGAGTTCAATTGGTCAAATACATTGATGGAAAACTGTTAAAAAAAATATAACACTTGCACATACCTAGCATACAATCCAACTAAATGTGTCAACTATAGATCAATCAATCCGTCAAATGTAAAACTAAGACAGTTCAGCTACAGAGAGAGAAAAGCATATTTATGTATAAAACCAAAAAATCACAAGAACGACAAAACGTTAACATGCATCTCTTCTAACGTATTTCTTCTATCATTAAGGGTGAAACAGGGCTCAACAAACTTGTACAGAGTTTAAATTTCCTCCAAATAAACAAGACTACACACAGTTTTTCAAGTACCGTACTTTCCGTACTATATGCCGCACTGGACAATAAGCCGCAGGTGTTATAATGTTTAATTACCATATGTAAGAGTTCGTGCACAGAGGGGATTGTCGGGAAAGAGATGGCAGCTTGAGGAAGCTCCCACATTTCAACAAACAAGTTGCATATTTGCATAACGTACGTAAGTGTTACCATTTTGTGCAATAATAGCTATTAGGGATGGGCACGAGTGTTTTCGCTACTCGTGTGATCGCTTGCATTCCTCGAGGATCAATCGATTCCTCGTTAAACTTTTTTCTATTTTTAGGACGCAACGCATCTGTCTACAGAACAACGGTTGACCGCAATAAAGCGCTCAATGCTTATGTCAAACAGTCACAGTTGCCATATGATATTAAGGATTTATTTTCCACAAGTTTAAAACACATTTTCCTAACTGAAAGTAATTAAATAAGTGGGCCACAATTTAAACCGATCGAGTAGGTCTGCGGTGGAGAGAGAAAAAAGAGAGAGAAAAAAAGCATGGGCTGTAGTTGGCTAACATTCAAAATAGACATTTAAAATAAGAAGGGCAGCAAATACAATAAAATTATTGTCCTACAATTTAAACACATAGATAGGCTAAATAACTCACCAAAGCAGTAGAAGTAGTATCCAACCGCGTAATGCTCACTCCTGTCCGTGACTAATTACCGCGACTAATTCCTCGTTAACGGAACGTTACACCGTCGGCTTTTGAATCTCAATCCTATATTCCATAATAAAGGCTTCTTAAATGTCGTTTGATCGAATGTGCCCGAAGTCAGCCTGGCTTCTTTAGGCCGACGTGACTTTCCAAGTTTTCCAGCACCGCATTCAGCTCCGCGGTGCTGTGGAGACCACACACTGGCTGCACTGCACGGAGGTGGCAGTTATTTGCGGTTTCTGTTTGACACAACGCTTAGTTTATTTAACTTGGATCAAAATATTTAATTTTGTTAAACTTTATATCCGTTTTGTGCCGTTTTGTACACGTATATAACATCTTAAAATAGGGGCGGCCCGCCGGCCGCCCTAAAGGCTACAAACACTAAAAAAAACAAAAAACGATTTTCCTCATCCACCAATCGAGATCATTTGAAACGAGGAGTACTCGAGTACTCGATTACTAACGCCCATCACCAGTAGCTACAGAATATATACTGTGCTGTGTAATAACAGGGTCGAAAAACGGGGGAAAAGTCGCGGCTTGTAGGCCGAAAAGTACGGTAAGTGTGTTTGTTTTCTTGAAATTAAATGTTGAACGATGCCAGCGTGTCATCACTGAGTTCACTCATCAGTGAGGTCATTTTCCACAATGTTGTTTTTTTCAGAATGTACCGTGCCTTCAGTGCAAGTACATTGAATGTACACTAGTTATTTCATATGCCTTCTCAATTTCTCCTCAAGCTTGTTTACAAATCTGTCGATTATTTTCTCGATTAATCAATTATTAATCGATTAGTGTTTTGGTCCGTAAAATGTCAGAAATTGGTGAAAAATGTTGATCAATTTTCCAAAGCCCATGCTGACGTCCTCAAATGTATTGTAATGTCCAACACACACAGATATTACAGTTTACTGTCATAATAGGATTAGAGAAACCAGAAAATGTTCACATTTGAGAAGTTGAAATCAGAGAATTTGGACATTTTTTACTCAAAAAATTCTCAAAACCATTAATTGAGTGTCAAAGTAGTTGGTGATTATTTTAATAATCAATTAATAATCGATTCATCGATTAATCGTTGCAGCTCTAATTGTATGTGTTTACTTATTCTGTTTTTTGTTTTTGTTTGTTTTATGTTTGTATGTAAAAAATAGCAAAAAATCACCAAAATTAACAGTTTCAAAAAAGCTTGTTTACACATCTGCTTGTATGACGTCTTATGTAAATGTTGAGTTTAGTTTTCTCATAAAGACTGCATTCCATTGACAAAACAGGTGAAATGTATTTTTTCACACTCAATTAGGTGAAAAAAAACGTATTATTTTCATCCTGAATTCAGATTTTTTAAATCATATTCATAATTTCCTGCCTATATGTTTTTAATTGCTTTGTTATGGAGCTAATATCTAAGTCCAAAATTACCTGAGTTACAGAGTCAGAGTTTCAGAAACACAAAAACAAAACAATGAGTCAGCCTCATCATCACATCAGGTGACATTAACACCAACACCCAAAATCCATCACTTAGCCCCTCTAAAACAGTTTGTCTAAAAGCGTGCCAAAGTCTGTCATGTGTAAAGTAATGGGCTCACATTGGAGAATATCCTCCACATATTTAAATGCTAGCCTAACTGGTGTTGTTTTAAAGCCCTGACACTGATAGGCTCATTTGCTTGGTCTAAATACTGATTCAAAGCTTTGTGTTGTAAAAGGGTGTGTAAAATCCCAGGACTGCTTGATCTCTGTAAACCCGCCAAGATAAGACTCAGATTACATGATCAATCCACACGTACACTATTGCATGTACACAAATACTCAATACACTTTCTATTGACAGAGCTTAAGAGAGACATACTCTTACACATACATATTCTTGTAAAAAAAGATAATGCCATGCAAGTATAAAGCTTCCACCTTTGGTTCTTTTGAGCATGCTACACTTTCATACCATCTGACAAGCTCTTCAATGTACAAAGTTGAGACATTTTCACATAAATAGGCATCTGTTTGCGCTGTTTCCGAGGGATAAGTAAAGGTTGTTAATATGAGAACTGACAGCACTCATGGCCTGGCGGAAAAAAGTCGAAAGTCGAGTAGAAATTCCAGGAAAAACTCATTTTGTTTGGATCATTGGGGTATGCAGTACACACACATCACATCAACTATCACTTGGCACCAAATATCTCACAGAAATGTAATCAAGAAAAAGCCTCTCCCAAATAACAACTTCAGTCCTCTCTCACGTAACTCCATCTTGCAGCTTATTCGACATTGCATGGTGTATAGCTGATGCAGTTTACAGACTATTGTTATGTATGCAACAAAAGCCCTTCTTCCAGCTGTATGCGACCGCATTTAAACTCATATATTTCAGCTTTGGAGTAGTCAAAACAATTGAGTTGCAGTGAGTCGGAAAGGATCAGCAGCGCCAAAGCCTGAAACAATGTCTAATGAGGTCGGTATAACAACAAGTCTGTATAGGATATATGCTTGCCTCTGCATGCAGATTCAGCAGCAGCTTGATCAATTGAATACAGGAGTCGATTAAGTCTCTTTATGTACAACCGATGTACAATAGCTCATACCAAGCATATGTAAGAAGACATTATTCTATTGTTTATGGTATGCCTCAGAGTGAAGTAATATTTCTCTTGTAGCTATGCCGACGGAGAGAATGTGTTGTCATTGTGATAGGTGAGGACAAGAAAATGATTTTACGGCAGAACTTCCTCCAGTCGGAGATCAGTAATTTTAAAATACCCTTTGGGGGGAAATTGCTTTTGCCCTGCTACAATTTTTTAATATCCTGATTCATACTTAGCTCTGGTAAAAAAAAAAGTAAAAAAAAAAAAAGCATCATCTACCGGTAGCATTTCTCCTGCCATCGCCCGTGGGTGCTTTGTGGGGAAGTTATTAGAGATTAATACCATCTGGATGTGTGGGACTGCTGAGGGACAAAAGCCTTGCCCCGTGTGCTCCATGTCTATCCTCCCAAGCCCCCAGGCTTCGCCTGTACACAGTGGGCGAAACATCCCTTTTTGCCTAATGAAATAGTAGTTTAATTATTACTGAAGGGCACACAGCATAAGAAAAGAGGCCCGCGAGGACATATTTCATGAATCTAATAAGTCTTAAAAAAAAAAAATAAGGGCATTCTTCTCTTCCTGTGCTTACCCAAAATGCTCATACACACCCACCCTGGCCTAAACAAATGCTATGATGCACATGATATCATATCATAATTGCCTGAATTCCAAATCGCATACTTTAAAAAAAAAATCTTCATACATTATTTCATCATAACATGGTGCCTTGAACTTGCCTCTTGCCTATATATTCGTCGCATCGCTGGTTGTTCTCACTCCGAGGCTCCATCGATGTGATGTCACTTCCGGTGCGCAGTGTCAGAATCGCCCAAAATAGCATGTTGATTTCCACAATAAAAATCCCGACCGGACATAGTAGGGCATCCGGGTATTTTCAAGCATGCTAAACCTGATCACAATAAATTGGGACATCAAAAATATTTTCCAAACATACTAAATAGGGAAGTATGGGTATTGGAATGCAGGGAATGCCTTAGTGGAAAACACAATAGAGAAGGAAGTGCCACATTACCTCCAGGGCAGTGACAGTAATAACCAAACCAACTGCTGTTCTTTGTGTAATTGTCATCTTGGCTGAAATTGTTCAGCATAGTTTTTTTTTGTCTGAAATGATTAGATTACAGGTGTTCCACTCCGATCCTCCTGTTGATTTAGCCATTCTGTGTTGGCATTGTAAGTGTCAGCATGGAGATGAGCCTAGAATCCAAATTGCTTACGTCTATATTGCTCCCATTCCTGAGATCCTTAGAGTCAAATGTCTGCTGTTTTTTGGTGGAAAGTTAAGTAAAATCTGGACTGAGGAAGGCAAAAGTATAAATTTAGGCAGAAGGACACATTCCATACCCGGGGCATCATGCTGAGTCTTACCTAAGGCAGGAAGGGCTAATTATGTTTTTACAGCGTTTTCACGATTCCCCAGCGCCTCTGTCGTTGTCCCCTAGAAACATGTCAGAAAGGATGAGGGGGAAACACACAACAACTATGTCCAAATAAGATGCCTCTTGGCGCCGCAACAGACAGTTCAGTTGCCCTTGGAGGAAGCGTGAGTCATAAAAGCAACACGACACCCAGCAGTGCGTTGCAAGATACAGTGGCATGATGGGATAAAAAAAAAGCAATTAAAATCAGTGTCTCCCCGCGCCGCCCTGTCTGTGACACAAATGACCTTGGTGGATTTCAAATGTATAACACTAATTTTAACATGTGCTGGAAAAGCCTACTAAGACTTGACAGGGACATTCAACGTCTTGCCTCTTTCACTTCCCATTTCCCTGTCTAACTGATTGCCTGTTGGACTTAAAGAGTGCTGCTTTTCTCAAGTGAGTCACGTTGCTGTATTGTTTCGCTACCAATCAAGGTCATTGCACAACGCTCATTACATTCACTGTGGATGGATTTAACAGAATGGAATGTACAGGTACACAAGCAGCATTTCAAGCCTCAATATTTTCAAGTGACCCTACTGTGAAGATAATCTAATTCTGCTATTCTCCAACACAGCAAGGTAAGACATCTCATGAGCTGTTGAGCCGGTTAGTCCTTGTTAGACAGGAATCCCCAACATACACACACACACACACAAACACACACACACACACACACACACACACACACACACACACACACACACACACACACACACAAACACATTTACACACACACACACACACACACACACACACACACACACACACAAACACATTTACACACACACACACACACACACACACACCACACACACACACACACACACACGCACACACACACTCTCTCTCTCCTTACAGTTTGGCTTTAGCCCTGATTTGGAAAAAGAAATTGCGAGGGGAACACCAGGTGATAAGGGAAAATGCATTCGTCCCTATACCCCAACCCCACCTTTTTTTCTCATCTCTGGTCCTGGCGATTCTCCATTACTGTTAGTTGAGCGGCGTGTGTATGTGTGTGTGTGTCATGGACCTGTGTGTGTGTGAGTGCGTGCCCTCCGCGGCCGACCGCTGAGATTTGCCTCTGATGCAAACATCCTTGTTTGTCGCCATGGCAACCAAGTCTCCTGCCTGCCTGCTGTAGGTTGTCATGCCAGCCGCCTCCCCCGTGCTCTCTCTCTCTCTCTCACCCATTAGCACTCTACTGTAGATGACAACGTGCGCGTGGCCGTTGTACATAGTCCTATGCGATCTGTTGAGTTATCTCTGTAAACTGGCTCTCTTTACTATGCACTGCTGCCATCCCCCCCCACCCCCCTCTTCTTTGGACAGTATTACACCCTCCTCAACTACAGGAATGTTTTTCTTCACTCGAGAGAACTGCCAACCAGCACAGCCAGAGTCAATTTCTGGAATAATATCACAACCGAGCGAAAAGCCCCACACAGCTCAGGAAAGAAGGGAGCAGATAAAACAGCAAGTGGGCCTCAATTTTTACTCTCTTCTTGTTTACTCTAGCGTCTTTCAAACCCCTTCATCCTTGAAAAAAAAATGGAGCAGTCTGACATGTTTGAGACTCAACATGAAAGATGATGCAAATGTGGAAGGCATAGGGGTTCCTCGATGTGCTGAGTTCATTTGCAGAGGCAAGCTTCTTGGGGGGGCAGACAGAGGCCCTTTCTTCCCCAAAATATGTCCACCCAGTCGGATGAAAAAAACACTCATTACCACAGCGCCACGGGGCCAACCCATCCAACTTGGGGATAATAACTAGGCATTTGCTTAAATTTGATATAATGCCAGTGTAGTGGGGGTGTTGGAGTGTCTGGGGGTCTGCGATAGTGGCAGAAATGACTGTGCTCTCTTAAGCTGTTTGACTTCCGCACTCAACTGCTTAAGCTGAGGCATTTTGAAGCAAACCCTTGCTCAGTTATTCACACCAAAAGGCTGTAATGAGATCTTTACAATGAAGCCTCAGGGTTTCAACTTTGCTAAATCATTGAGAGGACGATTACCTTTATTTACCGCTCTGTAGAGAGGACACAATCACGATAATGCGTGACTCCCCCCCCCACCACACACACACACACACCTGTGTTGGATAGGATGGGCTCCAGGGCTTGAGTAGCCATTTTGCTGCTTGGTGAAATTTCCGAGAGATTACATTTGCTGTTCCTTATCTCTTAAATTAACTCATTACCTTGACATACTGCTTTCCCCTCCCTCCTTTCCTGGGAACACATTGGCCTTGAATTCATAATGAAACATGGCTGCCCCTTCACGTCCCATATCCACTGCTAAGAGATTCATTGCAAGACTGTAACTCCCAGGCCCTGTTCTCACCATTGATTTAGACTCGAATGCCAGATGAATAACCTTGAGGAGCGAGATGGGGGCGAAAAAAAAGGAGAAAAAAAGGAAGACCAGAGATCGGGCAAAAAATAGATTCCCTCCTATGTTTTGTCTGTGTCTCCTCCGAAATGAAATTCTATGATAACTGGCAGCGTGATTTTTCGCTTCTTGGGATTCGTGACAAACTCTTCAAAGCTCTCCTGAAAAAATAGGCCTGGCACCGAACAGTTGACGAATGTTCCTGAAGGTTGGAGTGTGTAGTTGTTGTGGCCGTGTGTGCTATGGAAAAGTGGAAGGAGCGTGTCAAGGTAAAACCGGACTGTTGGCCAATACATTGGGGAAAAAAGTCTGTCTCTAGTACAATCGGGATCTGGAGGTCAAGCCGTAAAACAGCATTCTCATTTATTATTTGTTGTTGTATAAAAAAAAAATGGCTTGAGAGATATAATGTACCAGACACTCCCCATAAAGTCGACCACGGTTCCTCTCTAAATTGGGTTCAATCAGACCAACTAGGCAAAAACGTTTCAGTCATGTCAATCACATCCTTTCCTTGAAGCTTACACTAATTGCATATGCAAATTGCCTAAGATTATGAGTTTGCACCCGCTGTAGGGTTTGGTGATTGCGCATTGCGATAATGATGGATTTCCTCACATTCATTGCTTAACGGATGTTAATGGAGAGGCAGCCACTTACAAATGTGGATTAAGCATGCACTGTGCATTGCAAAACAAACTCTGGAAGGCTTCCGCCATTATCGACAAGTATTCCAATTACTGGAGCCCAGCACCCAGGCTGAATATTATTAATTCTTAATGTGCCAAAAATTTATTGAAGACTGTTAACATCAAGATCTGTTTATTAACCAAGATAATTGTTTTCGCAAGACATGTTAATTTTAGTTTTTTAATGTTTTGCTCCTTCAAGCACCACAAACAACATTTCATTCACTCACTTGCATTGTAGATGAGTAAATAATGTATAATTTGGTTTGTGATCTAGGTTAACAGATCATTTAAAATCTCTATGGATCTTTCAGATGGTGATATTGAAAGTTGGTAGAAACTATTTGGTTGTCTATACTTCCAGTGATGGAACAAGAAGATCAAATAGGTAACTATAACCCTGGGAAACCAAATAAACATTGGTATGACTTTGGTTGCAGCCTGGGAACGGACACAAAGGCAGCTGAAGGAAAAATAAAGATTTAGAAGATATGTGATCAGCCATGATGGCGCAGGGGTACTTTAACAAGCCCAGCGAGCCGACATACTTTGAAAAAAGCTGAGGACAACTTCTTGGCACTGAGATGGCAACAAAGAGCTATGGACTACAAACGCAAAAGCTACTCCAGGGTGGCAAAACAACTAATCATTAGATTTTATTTTTTTAATGATTGTTACCATCAATTCAACTCATTCAGCCTGCAAGACTATACACACTGTAGCTCAAAATCAATAAAGCACCTTGTTTTCATTGATTAATTATTATATATTCTGCATGGAATACACCTCTTTTCAAAAAACATAACATCAAATCCTTTTAATAAGAATTTCTGTCTTGTTACGAAGTGTAACAAAACAAGCCATTTCTTGGCAGCGGCACACCTTTGCTCTTCAGAATTAACCCATTTCAGTGGCATCAGGAAAGGTTCACATTACCACACTGTTGGGAATTCATAAGGGGTAGATTTGGTCAAAGTCAAGAATATTATTAATTTCATGGAAATTATAATATTAAGAAAAATTGTTAATTAATGATCAATTAAATTAGTCCAGCTAATCAAATTACTTATTAATACCTACGGAGCACCACCCTTTGTAAAAGGGAACTTTGTATCAAATCAGAAAACAGTCTCATAATGTTAAAGGGATTTATCTTGAAAATGTCAAAGTTGGTTACAATGTACATTTAAGATAATGAAGGAGTGAATATTCGAGCATAGACCTTATTTACCAGCCATTAGTGAAATACAAGACACAAATATCACAGACACTGCTTCTTCAAATCAAAATGTAAGGGTTTATTTACTTAGGCAAGTTGATTAAAACGATACACATAAGTCAATAACCATGAACTAATCTAATTTAAGAAAGCAGACATAGCACAAGCAATAATAAGAACAGTTTAGATTATAAAGCCATGTATTTCTATCTATGTGCAGATGAGTGCACATGTGTGGTGTGTGTGTGTGTGTGTGTGTGTGTGTGTGTGTGTGTGTGTGTGTGTGTGTGTGTGTGTGTGTGTGTGTGTGTGTGTGTGTGTGTGTGTGTGTGTGTGTGTGTGTGTGTGTGTGTGTGTGTGTGTGTGTGTGTGTGTGTGTGTGTGTGTGTGTGTGACAGAGGAACGTCACTTTAGAATTTAGATGAATTTAGATGGCAAACGCGAGAGTTTGACGTCACGCGAGAGTTTGAAGTGGCTTTTAAGCCACGGGTAGATCAATTGCTAATAGCAATGTGGACAACTTCTAAAAGTTGAATATTCTACCTTTAATCAGTAGGGGAAATAGCATGCAAAGCATGTATGTAACCTACTGCTTCAATCAAACACATAAGAATTATAAAGGATGATGCGGGGAGACTTTGGTTTTGTCTTCACGCAATCTTAACTTTAAAATTACAGAAACTCAACACTCATGTATTCATTAAGAATACTTGAGGGGGGAATCACGAGTATCAGTGTGTTTGTGTGTGTGTGATGTGCGTAGTTAGAAAATGAGAAGGAGAGAAAACAAAAGACAGTAACCGCAGCTCTAGCGCGTAGTGAACTGTTTCCTCCAATCACACAGTGGCTGCAAATGCGCATTTGCGTATACTGAGTTGAATTGATAAAGAGGAAATAACTCACTGGCTTTAAGAGTGAGCAACAACACATCAATACATTCCCGGTTAACGGGAGAAAAACACTGTGAGCGGAAAAACACTTATGTAAAACACAAGTGAGTCAGAATTACTTTAAATCAGGAAATAATGAAATAGTGAGCTCGTCAGCTCTTACGTTTACTTCAAGTTAATGAACAACATAAAATAACTATCTTAGCCCAGACAATAGCCTCACGTGAATCGCTTGGTCCAGCGATGATTGTTTGAAGGCAGCTGGAGGAGATAGGAGGAGAAAAAGGCCGCTTGCCGGGCCTTGTGCGCTGATGGAGCGCGTCTTGTGGAAGACAGTGGTGTGGAACCAGCTCAGCTGATAAGGGCAGCGTGCCACACGATGCCGAGGAAGGAAAGCAGGGGATCAGCAGCTCTTCTTGGCAATGGCGGGCTGTCTGCGGTCCGATGGGCAGCGTAGGAACGTAGGCAAGGAGGAGAGAGGAAGCGGAGAACTCCCTCTGCGTCGGGCCTTGCTCTCTACTGGCGCTGCGTCTGGGGCAGCGTAGGAACGGCCCAGATGATAGGTGATAGGCGGCTTCACTTCTCGGCGGGTCCGCTGGCTGGCTCTGGTCCGTGGAACGGGCAGTGCAGGCGTCTTGATGAAGGGATCCTGCGTCTTCGCTCACGCTTTACGCGTGTGGGGTAGTTCTGTTTTGAGGAGACGCTGAGGTGGCTGCTTCAGCTCTGCGAAGAGGTTTTCTGTAGGAAAACTCTCTCGAATCCGGGAAAACAGAAGAAGATGTTCCAAGCAGTCCATCAATTCGTCCAGCGAGTATAAAGACTGGGGCTTGGAGTTGCTTAATCCTAGGCCTCAGGTTTAAGCATTTCGTACCTTCTATCACGGCTGGAAGCCGGAGGCGAATGGCAAAGATGAGAGGATTGCATCCTGTATTAAAACAGTCCAAATGCATTCTCATCCAATCAGAAGTTAGTTTGTCTAATCAGCAAGCAGTGTTTACATTCAAACCAGCCAATAAGATGCTTTTCCTTCCTTAGGAAAAGACAGCTTTGAAGCTTGTGTCTCACAGTTGAGATAAGGTAGACACAGCAGGGTGCCTGGTTTCAACTTATAGTCACTTCAAACAGAGTTTCATCCTGTCCCAAAGGTCTGGTTGGATTAACCAACCTCCTAGAATGGACTATCCCATCTTAAATGAGTTTATGACCTCCACAGGGGTCTGGGATGGTTGACTCTACAGAGAAACTTATGTAAACATGCGTTAGACTTTGGTCTCTTGGAATGCTCTGTGGCATCAGTCTTAACCCATTACAACATTTCAAATGAGACACTCTGTGTAGGCACAACAACACACACACACACACACACACACACACACACACACAGACACACAGAGACACACACACAGAGAGACACACACAGTCTATCCACGCTCTGCCCTGCAGCACCTTTGGACCTGCTCACAGATTATGAGAAGCTTCAATCAATAATTTTGGATCCCATCCGTCCCCCCTGCCCCTCCACTCTGGCTGGCCAACCCCATCTAAGAGTCCCCATGGGGCCTTAGTACCAGACAAGCACAGCCGGAGATCTCTGCGCCTGGCTGTGGACCTGTTACTTCCACGCATCATTGTATTAAATCGATGGAAGACTTGGTTTTATGAAACCATAAACATAACCTCCTCTGTATAGCGATCAGCAGGCTGTAACTGCTGTTGTCATTATAATCATCCTCTAGAGGACTGTTTGCTGTTAGCTTGTGGCGTCACAACCACCAGATACTGCTGCATCCTGAAATCCCTCTGGAGTATGATGACCCTTAGTAATTATTTTGTAAATATCCGTGGATTAGGGTTTACTTACTTGCGGACAAGCATGCTCGGCGCCAAAGTGTGCATCATTTCTTGACACGTTAATTTTCTGTTAAAGCTCCCATATTGTGCAAATGCACTTTTACGATGTTTTTGAACATAATTATGTGCCTACAGACTGCCAAAGTATCAAAAAAAAGAAAGCTCTTTTCTCACTCTCCCCTTTTCTGAAACCCTCCACCTCTCCACCCAATATACTCCAACCAGAATTCTCCCCGTTTCTGACGTCAAAAACTGGAAAGCCAGAAGCTTCCACTGTGCAGTCCACCCCCCTATTCCTTATTGGTCCACGGCCCCGAGATCCTCTCGAAAAATATTCCTTCACCCCCATGTTGTTTGCTTGTTGCTAAGCGACAAGATGTAGTATGGCAAAACATGATGAATGTTGCATAATCCACTAATTTATCTTAACCACAGCAGCCTCGTTTTTAATAACACAACGGATAGGAAGCTACTTTTTTTCAAACAGTGAAACTGAAATAAATGTTTTTATTGGTATTTTTGCCTGACTGGTGTATAGCTATTAGCTTTGGGACAAGCATTCAGCTTTTGCTCATAAAAACATATTTCTATTCCCCACACCAGTCTGGAAATGCCTCGTTTTTAAGAGGACAAAGGATTGGAATGTATACTGAAGAAGTCTGACTTTGAAGATCATTTTTTCACAGATTTTAGTGGTATTGTTAGCAGCTAGCTCCCGAGCTAGCTTCGCAGTAGCCACCATCTTTTGCAGCATTTTTATTGTGAACATGCCGTTTCCATTAGCGTGTGGCTGTCAGTGCATCTGTATGAACATAGTCTTTCATGTAGACAAGGATAGGTCATGTCAAACTGTTCAAAGTGCGTTACTAGCACTAGACTTGGTTCTTCTCATGGGTAGGCTAAACCTAACTGTGCAAACAGGCTATACGTCATCATTGTTTACAAACAGACAGAGGGCGAGGCGTATCTGGCTTCGCTTCCGGACAGGGGGCGGGGGGAGCTCAAAGATTGTATATTTACGAGGGGAGCTGCAGCTCTTTAAAAAAAATAGGCCATTGTGAGATTAGCTGAACATCAGCATAGTACAATAAATTATCTGAAAGTTTTTTTCAGTAAACAATTGAAGAAAAACGTATTAGGGATCACTAAGACCATATAATATGGTGTATAATAGAACCGAAAAGTGTATAAGACCTGTTAACATCTCTTAATTGACCTCGGTTCCACATCGGTGTACGTGGATGACAATTTAGCCAACACAAATTGTGTTATTAATTGGAAAAAAAACAACAATAAACAATCCACTCTTGATCGATCAATCAATCAGCGAAAAAAATTATTTAAATAGGAATAGGAATCTTATTTTTGTCGATAGCTGCAGTTTATGTGATCGTTAAAAGCTGTTTTTGCTCTGTGAGGAGGAGATATCCTCTGTAAAGAAAAGAAAAAATTTACTCCGCTGCTAAATCCCCAGTCCCTGATTGAGCCGGTATCTCAAGGTTGTGTTAGTAAATGATGTTGTCCCTCTGTGTTGTCTCGCCCTCTCTCTCTCTCTCCCGTGTACAGTAAACACACAGTCAGTGACTCATGACTCCATTTCAAGCTTTGGGGGTCACTACATACTAACTGGCTCTCTGTTTACCCTCCATTTACCTCCTATCTCCTGCACTCCTCTTTGTTTTCTCTTCCCCTTTCACTCCGTCCAACAGTCTCTCTCTCACTCTCACTCAGGGTATAATCCTTTCTTTGGATGCGTATGTAAAGACATTCTGTGGAATACACACACAGCCACAGGGACAGTGTCTGGTTCGTTGAATTTGCAGGATCTGCTCCAAATGAATATATTTAGAGGAGGAACAAGAAAAGTCCACTATCTTTGCCAGTAGAAAAAGATATCCTTAATTTAAGGCTAAGCAGGCATTAATTATTGTTTTCTACATTGCTTCAACAACCCACTTTTTTATATGTATTTGACACAGTTTATGTATGCCTCTGAGTTCTGATTACAGACTTCTTGTGAATGGATGACACACAGGCAAGGATGGGGACATAATATTTATTGACTGTGTGGCCAAGAGTTCCTTTTTAAAAGAATTGGGATTATTCAGGGGCGTCTGCTGCACAAGTGCCGAAGAGTCAGTGAATCATGCTAATGCTTTCCCCGATTCTTGTGTTTCAAATCCCCAAAAGCCCCGGCCTATCTTGTAATGCCTTTTTTTTATTTGGATTTGGAGTTGTTCAGAGGCTTAAAGGGGCAGTGGCTCCCATAATCTGATACAGCCAGTGGACTAGTCTTTTAAATGTTGACTCGATACCCAAGCTAAATACGCTGGAGTCTTCTTGAAGTCTTGGTATTGGGCCAGCCATGTGGATCAAAATGACTCCTCGCCTGTTGATAAAAATAACTTGATGCTCAGTTTGTCGTGTATATAGCTGTTGTTTTGTCCTATCCCACCCTTGTATGAACTGCATATAGTCTGTCACCCAGACAAAGTGTGCTGCAAGGAGGTGGTCTGTTGTTTGCTAATGACATGCTGGAATGATGCTATACCAGGGATGAAATGCGAACGCTTTCAAACATGCATGTATTATCTATGACTGATATTAGAATCATAGCAAGTGATGATATACTATGCTTCCATTAAAATGTATAATATGCAATACAGACGGGTCACAAATGATGGAATAACCTGAGTAAATGAGCCGGGAAACATAATGAATCCAGATGCCTCTATACAGTGCATGGGTCACTTCATGCTTTGATGAGAATGACAATTGTGTGATCTCAGCATAATGGAATACAAATGGGAGATTTGTGTTAGACAAAAAGTGTTGACCAAAAAGGGAAGGCGTGTTGCCCCCTCTGCACCCCCCCTGTGCACGCTACTGATTTTCTCCCCATTTCATTACTTTTCTAATACTGCAAAGTTCCCTAAACTCTGCTTGTAAAGAGGAAAGGCTCTAAATCCTAGTTGAAAATCAGTTTAAACACATCATCTCCTGAAAAAAGGGGATATATACATTCACTTGTAAATGGACTCAAACTCAAACTCTGGATGTCCAAAGCTTGAGCAACTCTATCATATGTTTAAACCCATTAGCAAACGTTGCAGAGCAGAAGCTGAACAGCCAACCACAGAGGTTGCAGCGCTGTCAGAATTCAGCACCACAGTCTATGGGACAGCTCCCTCCCTCTCTCTCTCTCTCTCCACCCCCCTTTGAGCAGCAGTCAACCCTGCAGTGTTGGTGCACAAATCAACTCCACCACGGAAACTTTCTCATTAACTTGTGTAATGAGTTGAGTGTATAAAGAGACACAGCTTCCCTTGGGTGGGGCTCCTTCTGTCCCACCATCCAGTCAGTCAAAGAGTCAGTGTGTCAGATGTTTTATTCAACACAGCTGTGTGTATTTTTGTCACCAGGCTGAAAGGATAGGAGATCGTAAGGTGTGAGTGTGGGTGTGTGCATTGGGTCTCCAGAAATGGGGTCACGATGGCTTTATGTTTTTTCGACCGCCGCGGGCTAACTTCAAACAACCAGAACACCTGTAACCCAGACTCGGATAAAAGGAGAACACTTTTTTTTTTTAGACTAGGGAGGGGGAAATTTCCACAAGATTAAAGACGTGTCAGGTGTTGAAATTACAGAACAGAATGGTTTTCAAATGATGAATGTTTAGTGGGGTCTGTGGATGATAATAAGTTTGTTATGTGCTAAAGTAACACCCCAAATGTAGAGTGTACAGTGTTTGAGTTGCTGTTGGAATTAAGCACATTACACATAGGCAACATTAGGTTTTGTTGCATCATTGTATTTATCATTTAAAGCATTTATCACAAAGGTAGGTTGTAGTTAAGGTGCAAGTTAAGACTTGTGCATTAGCTGATCCTGGTGCACATGTCAAAAATGGTTGCATTTGTCGGAGAGAAAAATGCCGTAAAGGAAACAGTAATATATCATATATTTTCTCAACCTAAGGCTAATTCATACATTAAACCACTGGTTTGTGCTGTCTGATATGTAGTTATATGTGAAGAATTGGAAAAATTCCACATCTCTCCCATAGAATACAAGCGTCAAAGCCCCATAGCCCAATGCTAAATTGTAAGGCCACAAAATTGTCAAAATGTCCATGCTGTCAGATAGACAGACACTGGCTGAATTTCTGAGGCCTGTGTTTGAAGTAAATCCCCCAGAGAAAGATGGCCCTTGCGCTATCTTTCCTTTCTCTTTTTCTACTTTGTGAAGATATCAGCAGAGAGGATAGAATCCAGTGAACCAAGAACAATATACGTATTGGATTCCCATACCAAGGATGGATATCTCCGGCCTGCATTCAGGACCCAAAATTGCAAAAAAAATTCCATCGTATCCTCACAACTGAAAAGAAAAACAACAGGCCAAAAGTTAATTGTGTGTATATAAAAGTATGAGTACTCCCTGGCCTGCATTGGGGATATTGTCAGCATCTACTATATATGTGTCTCTTCTTGAGCCATTATTAACATTTGCTAGATTAATGTGAGTAGCTGTAACCACGAAGGTTGAACTACACCTTTGAACAAAATGACATCATACTATTTGAAAAACAATTAAATAGATTATTAATAGAAATAAATAGATCAAAGAGAAAAGAGAGAGAGAGAGCTGGTGCAATATGTACATAACAGGCCCTCTGATAAAAGTCAGAGAATCCAGGGAACAGTCGTGAAATACAAAAGATCAAGAGCTTTTGCTGCTCAGACGATGTGTTCTTTTGAGAGCAACAGAGGATTAGAGAATTGAGGAAAGACAACACACCGTGAAATGCCACGGCATCAGGCAAGCACTGTGCAATGGCCGAAACATAAAATATCCCGTCTTCCATTTTAATTCACCGTAAAATGATTCCCCCCCCTCCCCCCTTTTATAGAATCTCCACTGAGGTTAGCAGCCATGGTTCCGCGAATATTCATTAGGCGTAAATGCAAAATCAGAGCGATTTGCCTGCGTCAGCCACCTCTTGCCCTATCAATTCGAATGCGTGGCATATCCGTAATTCATTGAGTTGCATTAATGGGATTGCAGCACTGTTGTAGGGGCCAACCTTCAATAACTTCCAACTACAATAATGAACTTGGGCTCCTTTTATCCTCTGCATGTCCCCCCGCAGAAATATCAATGGTGTAATGATTTTTGCTTCATCAAAGTGTGGAAATAACTGTATCCAGGCTGGGCAGTTTTCACTTGGCATTCATTAAGACTGCCTTTGACCAACCGAACATCTGCTTTGTATTCATGCCTCACAAAAGTCGTGATATTACAAAGGACGTGCTGTGTGACTGGAGAGATGCATCCTGACAGAGCTGAGGATGATGAAAGGTTGAGTTTTGGATTAGGCTTCTGTGTACTGCACAATTGAATTAGTACATAAAAGGAATAAACCCATCCCTTGGATACTCTGAAGATGTACATTGTTAATGAATAGGGCTTACTCTATGAGTAGGCTTTATGTTTTTGGTTTGCCTGACCATTACTAGGTTATAAATTAGATACAGATATTGAAGAGTTTAAAAAGTATAATGACAATATATCAATCAAATTTTTATTCATTAGTTTACAATTATACATAACATCAATATTTGTATTTTAAACTAGGATATTAAAGAGGTGTGGCTAGGGTATTGACCTGGACATTTTACGGTCGAGAAATCAAATTCTGAATTTAATAGTATATCTTGGTCGCAATTCTTTATAAACAAACCCAACAAATCCACATCATAAACATTATGTTCGTGTTGAAAAAATTAAAACAGGACATTCTAAAACTATCTGAATTCATTTTATTTTTTACTCTCAAAAATCGATATTGAAATCCGCCTCAACAATCTAGTATCATTCAGGCTTAAAGAAAAAAATAAAAGTAGTCGCAATGTTGCCGAAGTGGGAATAACTGTTTATCCTCCTAGCTAGTGGCATTTATTTTCATCTGTTGTATCAATTCATCCACTATAGTCATCAAGGTTTTACTGTTTATATCATTATGTGTTTTTTTTTGTTTTGTTTTTTTACATATCATCAGTGACTACCACCACCTTTTAAATAACATTCAGTTAATCTCCAGATGTAAAATCCAGGTTTACACTAGTTTACACACTTGTTTCAAAGTCAAGTCATTTCAAACAGCAGCCAGGGCTATTGTTATCTGTCAGTGATTGCATTGAAGGTGGTTAAGATAGTACAGTAGATATCAGAAGAAAAAAGACACGTTTGGCAGGTTGTTGGCAGACTCACTGAAATGGAACAGCATGGAGTGACTATACTGTGTATGTGAATTTCGGCCAAAAGATGGCACTCGGAACAAAATAGTGAAACAGAACCGTACAGAACTCCATGGAAATATGTTATTTTATTCATATGCGTGCACATGTAACTGTAAGTGTGTCAGAAATTACTTAAACATCATAAAAATCGACAATCTTCTGATATTAAAATACTCCATAAATGTCCAATACCAAGGAGAAATATTTTTTTTTTAAACAGAGCCAGTAATCACTTAACTGAAATAAATGTGATTTGTTGGCTTGTCAGCATCAATATGCCTCGGTTGTCAGAGATGTGGAGATGCTGCCAAAATGGGCGAAGGGAAGGGGACAGAAGACTGAGTGTTCACCAGCAGCCAATGATGAATCACATGACGGAGGCTTTGATTAGCTTTTTATCTGCTCACGGGACTCTTGAGCTGAGATTGATAGGACATGGTGTTGTTTATTTGGACGGTGCATACTTGGCTGGAGTGCAGTATGTGTGTGTGTGTGTGTGTGTGTGTGTGTGTGTGTTCATCCCAACACATGTTTAGCATCCATTGTCCTCTAATGGTAGCCTCAATTAAGTTTGTCATTTTAAAAAATGGAATCAGTTGGTCAATTAAATTTTTTCGTCAAAATATGTCTGTAATTTAAGTTTTTTTTTAAATGCCGTAAATACATAGCCTGGCATCTGTAAACTGATCTGTAAACAAATGGGGCCCGACCAACCGTAGCTAGCAAAATGACCGTGTTCAGCACCTAGGCTGTGTATTTACACTGGATTTTTTTTTAACAGACAGGTACCAGATTGTGAGGAGATATTCACTCATTTTGAGAACAAGCTTTCTCCATAATCACCGACTCCACCTTTTTAAGGGGGAAGCTATACAACCACAAAATGTCAACATAGCGCACACATTTTTCCTTTTTTGTAATATAAAATCTTTTTCTATGATCTATTTTTTGCTGTTTTTCTGACCTGGATAGGTATGGGAGGATGTAATAATCCCTCCAATCAATGTACAAGAACACTATTGATTTTTCTGCATTTAGTCCCATCAGGTACAAATGTTAGGTTTGCTGGCTCAAGCTATGCTATGGATTTTCCTTCAAGGTTCAGGGTCACCTTGGAGAATACCATCTTAAAGGGGAAAAAAAATCTACTGATGTTCAACATGATGATTACTGAAAGCAGGTTAGAGTATACACGCAGATGTGTACTTAAGGGAACATGAAGGTCTCGGAACACCACTATTTACTGTGTGCCAGAAATAACTGAAAGATAATCATACGCGAATAGCAATCTTGGATAAGAAGTCCCTTTGGAATTTATAAACTAATCAGTGTTGAAAAAATATAGTATTATATGTGTTAACTTGTGTTATTCTGATAGAAGTCCTTTACTTTTCAGAATTCCAATCTTAGACACATATTTAGGGAATGCTTCAAGATAGAATAAATTACTTAAATCATCGTGGCTCACAAACCGAAGCAGTTCCTGATGAAGAAAAGCATTGTTTGAGAAAATACAGTACACATACTTTTGCATTCTTAAGAATTTACCTTTTTATTTGGCAGACAGCCTATTTACCAGTCACTTCATTGATCTGTAAATACACTCAAGGCTTTCAGAATCCAAGAAGCATCTTAAGACAACATTCAAGTTTTTCTTCTCCTTTTGAATTCTTTAAAAAACTTTTTCTTAATCTTAGAATTCCTTTTCCAGGTCCAAAAACTCCTCGTTATTGTGTGATAGACAGTGATTCTTTTTTACTTAGAGGAAATCCTTAGAGGTAACATCAGTTTTCCAAAGATTTAAAATACATATTAAGAACAAGAGTATATTTCCACGCACATATTAGTATATGAGGGCTATTGTGAGTGGACAGTGGTAGAAGGAAGGGAGCGGTGGTATTCATATGACCAAATATTTGAACATTTGTTGACCTTGTTTGTGAATCTCTTGAAAAACGGTTAAATCACAAAAGTAGAACAAATACTGTTTTTTGTTAAGTTTAAGTAACACGGCAGAACCACACTCCGCCCTGTGTGTGTGTGTGTGTGTGTGCGCAGTCTGTCAACATCCATTTCCTTCACTTAGAGCTAATACCCTGTATTGAGCAACAAGCAGGCATGCTCCAAACAGAAGCCAGAGCTAAACAACCGCGCCTAATAAAAAAGGCCTAGTATTTCCAAAATGGGGAATCAGTGCTTCCATGTGTCTGATACTGTTGGGATAATCGGCCTTGATGTTAGTCAATGTGCAAAAACCTCATCTCCGCTCATAGATTTATGGCCAGGGAAATCAAAGGGCTCATGCTGGTAAAGTGGATATGGATTGATACTGTTTACAAGGCCTAATGGTGCACAGACAGACGCACATGCTATCAACTTCTGTCGACTATAAAAATGAACAGACTTTTTAAATCAAGTTTACGGTAGATTCAAATAGACTAGTATGTATCTCGCAGAACAACTCTGACGTACAAAGAAATCTGATGACGTACATCTATGCTGTTGTAGTCTTTAAACATTATTCTTAACGACAGGCCTTCTGGAATCTGATGTGTTGAAGATAATTGTAATTTCTCCAACTGAAAATGCTATATTTTAGAGGGGATTGGAGACTATGGCCCATGGGTGTGATCAACTCTTCACTGGCATTTATTAAAGCAGTGAATTTGGACACCCTCGTGGCTGTTGGTTCATGGTCAGAGCAGTAAAGTTTCTGTGAACATCAAAAAAAATCCAAGGCACATGGCAAAAAATTGTCAAACAGGTACGACATGCCAATTGAACCACCTGCTTTGTTTTTTTGAAGAATTTTGGATACCTCAGCTTATCTGACTATTTTCAAGATAATACTCTAACTTCTTTCTCAAAGGCACCTGTTCTTTTACACTTCATTAACATTCATCTCGTGCATTTTCCTTTTTCCCCTTTCCAAATATGGCTTCCATTGTTCATTCAGACTAGTGTAGTGCAGTTATAAATATTCACCACCTTAGTCTAGACAGCAGCTGTGTTTGGCCAGCTGAAGCTAATGGCTAACATCTAAGCTGCTGGATCTACTGTACAGATGGGCAGCCTATCAACAACTCCACAGAATTCCTCCAGCAAAATTTCCCTCATAGCCCCTGGTACATCCTTGTATTTGGATGCAAAAGAGGTTTTAGTTAAGTGTGTAACCCTGTACTATTTCATACCCCCTGCATTACATCTGTAAAAGTCTTATGTTATGCATCGGTTTTTCCGCAACTTCACACTCAACATGTAATAGATGCTTCGTCTGTGCTTAATCAAGGGCGTATGATGGGAGAATTTGCAGCTTTTTTTATTCTCGAAAATGACATCCCTTTTTCATTATGATGAAAGCTTCTCCCAAAACTCAGAAGTTTGTTGCTTTTACATTTGCATCAGATTGAATTGAGACGCAGCGGTTCAATTTTCCGCACCAAGCTGATTTGTCTGCCAGAATCTATTGAGAGAGAAAAAAGGCGAAAGCCACGGAGTCTCTTAACTCAACATTTCCAAGTCTGTTTGATGAGTGTTCTACCAGGCTTAATGTGCACCGAAGAGAGAGACAATTTTCTCCCCTTTCTGTAACCCACTTTCAATTTCCGGAGGTATATTCTGTGACAGAAAAATTTAACTATGAGGCTGGAAAAAAAGAGGGTGGCTAGCATGGAATATGAGCCCACCCTCAAAGTCCTAAGTGGTGGGATCTGATGCTGAACACAACCCATTTTCAAATCTAATCAGCAAAAGCTGCTTTTGTGGTTTGTATATTGTGCCATAATCGGACCCCTTAACACATAATATAATAACATGATATAATATTCATCAAACGGCATGCTTTTGACAATCTCTTGGATAACCACGCTATTAATATTTCAAAAGGGCACAGGCTTCAATGCAAACATAATGGCAGGGATAGATGGATACTGGAGTAATGGGTCAAAGTATGGTGTTCACTGCTGCGAATGACTGTAGGAAATGTAGTACGTTTTAGAATATATTTAAAGTGGTTTATGATGTACAAATGATCATGGTGGTTTTATTGTATCTTTATTTTGATGTCTGAGGATTTTATCCATCCAATGAAGCTACCCCTCCACCCTCAACTCCCCTTACCCCCCATACAAAGAGTGGTCATACACTGAACTGGTCTGAACTGGTCTCTTGTAATTCTCATGACAGCTGCCCAGACCTGTCACTTTCTATTATAACCACCTTACAGTCCTCCGTGACGTCCATTTTGACTCCTGGGAGAAGGAGGTTGGAGGTGGAGGGTTTTGAGCAAAGTGTTGATGGAGGTGGCAGAGAGTTGAGGTGCTTCCATTTCACCACAGGCTATAGCTTCCTCCACCCGGCCCCCCGCCCTTCCTTTGGCTCCAGAACCAGCAGTAAAAAGGTCAAAGCATTCTCCGCCGCCTGCTGCCTTATTTGCCCTTTCTGCCCGCCAAGAACCCCCATTGACCTCCAGTCATATCCACTTCCTCACCGATGTAGCCGGTGGCACTCCTGCAAAATGATATTTAAACTGTCCATGGCATGCAATGTTCACGTCCCACTTACAGTTATATTGCGTAACTTCTCTTGCCCCCGTGAAGAATTCTGAGTAATTACTGCGCATTTACATGAGGTAAGCCTCTGTTGATCTCGCATGGATTTTATACCTTCTGCTGTATACGTCCAGGTTTTTTCTTAGCAGTAGAATCAACAACGGAAACATTTCTTCTTGGGCGCTTCGTGAGCTCCTGCGCCAGTGTCAAGGGGCGGCACGAGTTTGTAAAAACTGCCATACAGAGAATTGAGTGAGTTGGTGGAACTGTTAGGCTTAATCGACTTGGTGTCAACTAATTTAGCGATGGCTTGAATGTTACCGACATTCATTTATATGAAAAATGAACGCACTATAGCTTTTAAACCGCTATGTACACCAAAACTTGGTTTATTTTCTATTTCAAACACCCATTAGGTCCCTCTGACTACCATTGAAAGACTGTGTGTGTGGACCATAGAAAACAGATGAATTACCTCTAATACTCTCTTATTGTGTCCTATTCCCATTAGCTACCATGCACTCTTCATACTCATTCTTATCTCTTTTTCCATTCTCTCACCTAATGTATTTCGCAGGCTTTCATATTTATACAGTTGCCCTAACAATGAGAGCATATAAAGGTTACTGTGTCTTGGAAACCGCATATCTCCAAAATGTCACCTTTTCATGAGCTCAGAAAAAACAACCCTGTTTTCGGCTGCTTTGTGATAATGCCTTTGTCAGATAATGGAGTGTGTTTTTGACTGTTATATTTAGCCCGTAAGACAATCTTGTTTTTCAATAAAGGAACGCCTAATCATTCAGTGTATTCCACTTCAAGAAACAGATGCAGAAGCAGATAGGTAAGGTACGTTTATAAGCCATAATTTCAATACAGTCTGTAATAAACTGCTCAGATATTTTCAAGTAACCAAATCTATAGAGACGTTCTTACTTTATCCTATTTTGACTGTTATTGTCAATGGGATTTTTCTTGCTTTACTTCATCTTATTTTTGCTTATGCTTGTATGATATGAGTACCTTGGACACTCATTCTCCCAGCATTCCTAGCTCAGTATGAAATGAATGATGACTGAGATACTGTAGCCCCACCTACTGTACAGGAGCATACAATGACAATGACTCTGATTGGTGCAAGTTGCTTTTTCTAGGTCAGACTGTTGAATCACACACACACACACACACACACACACACACACACACACACACACACTCACCTATACACACCTCACACAAACAAATATTCTCTTTCTCATTTGGCCCTATAACACACAGCCCAAATGTTTCCACTGGGGAAGGTGATGTGCATTATCCGCCTGGTTGCTCCTCTTCCTCACCCAATCTAAATATAAACGTGACTCACACTGTTCTGATGGCACTTTGCACCGACTCAAGATGGCGGCATACCTTTCGGTGGCTCTTTCCCAAGTCTGACAGTATTCTTCTTCCTACTTCTTTCGCTGTCATTATACTTAACTAAATCGGCGGGTGAGATTCAAGTGTTTTTAGTATATTCCCGCCTTCCAATGAGAGACTGATAGTTGCCGTTGCTTTGGGAAGAATGTATAGGTAATAAACGTGGCACTGCCAGCTGTTGTGTGCTGCTCAGTGGCAGTAATCAGGTGGGTGCAAATCTCTCTCTCTCTCTCTCTCTCTCTCTCTCTCTCTTTTTCTCTCTCTTTCTCTCTCTCTCTCTGTCTCCCTCTCTCTGCCTCTCTCTCAAACTAAGGTTGTGTGAATTTTCACGTATCATATTGAGCAGCAGGGCTATGTAAAATTGTTGCCCACATTGTATTAAACACCACACTTGTTTCACTTCTCACACACTGTTATCTGCATAGTTCACATAAACATATGACTTTAAAACATGGTGTTACATTAACAAAATCTGTATAGTTGACGACCCATGTCTATTAAGTAACTTTAAAGTAGACTTTACATGTATTTGCTTTTCACTTTTCCTCTTTTCACTTTGGCCCTGATCCTGGTCCCAATCCATTGATATGCTGATGCCAAGTCCGATCAGATACTTAATTAACCCAAATGATGATGAAATATGTATCTGACAAATTCAATAATGTGTGAAGCCCTATAAATCTAATTTTATTTTTCACAAGCAACTTCATCCAAATACCGAAGGTCCTGATTTGAAAAGCCCAATGCTATATATAATGCTTGACAACGACTACCTGAAAATGACACCATTCAGCTTTATGTAGTTTGCTATCGCAGAGAAAGACTCATGACTCTATTTGAGTATTTGATTATCAGATAATGATTTTTACGCGGAAACTACATACATCATGTTGATACATCTGTGTCCTAGTGCTCCATCACATTTAGAATTGATATTTTTAACACCATGCTCTCACAAATGTTACATTGCTTTATATCCAGTATTGTGTGCGTGTGTGTGTGTGTGTGGCCCCCCGTGTAAGCCTCCCAGTTTGAGCTCATTTCAGTCCAGCCCTGTGGTGTGACTGCCAGCTTTGTCACCGTATCGATCATGGCAATGCCTCATTGGTCATTGCTTCAAACTTGGGACTATTTTTTGATTTATTTTTAGCTCCTTCCTCATCACCACCATCCATCACACCTCATGCAACACATCCCATTCTCTCGACCTCTAGTAGAAAGTAGAAATAAGATCAAAAGAAAAACTACTTTTTTGATACGTTTTTTATTTCAATTCATCCAATATTTCAGCCATTTCAGGATTGGCTGAAGAAGTCATACTATTGTCACTGTTGATAAAGGTTGTCAGAACATTTCTCGGAATACAAATGAAAGACCGACCTTTTCTGATTCTGTTAGAAGAGCACTTGGTCACTCTCTGTACCTTGCCTGTGGCCTCTGTGGTTGAGGTCTGGTTGTTTTCGAATCCGGGCAGGATTATACTGGATACTAAAAGCCGGCCGCCTGAAGGAAGAAAACCTTTCAAAGTGCTCTCTGTCACTTTACATTTTCAGCTTTTGTATCAACATTGCAAGCTGCAGAGCAAAGGGACACAAGAGAGAGCATTATCTCTATTTTAAAGTAGACATCACTTCAGGACACAACTTCTAAGCGTTAAAGCTATAGTGCGTAACTCATGTCGCCCCTATGAGGAATTCAGAGTAATCACAACACTCTACAGCCATGTACATGAAGAAAAACCTTTGGTGATCGTGCATGGATTTTATACCTTCTGCTGTACGTCCAGGTTTTTATCAGCAGTAGAATCAACAACTGAACAATTTCTCGGGTGCTTCATGAGCTCCTGCACCAGTGTCAGGGGGCGACACCAGTTTGTAAACGCTGCCATACTGAAAGAGTTGTGTGGAGCTGATGGGCTGAATCAACTTTATGTTAACTCGTTTAGCAATTGCTTGAATGTAAGCGCATTCACTCATGTGAAAGAAAGTTACGCACTATAGCTTTAACCAGCAGATTGAGAGTGGAGAATTACTCTGAGTTAATTTTCTTTTGTTGATACACCTGAAAGGTCATTTGATTTCTTTCCTATCACTGTCTCATGTTGATTTACCTAGTCTTTAAAGGAATACTTCACCCATACGGAACCAGCGTTCTATCATTATAAAATAACTATTATAATATAATGAATGAGGTTTTTCTTCCCTCAGTCTTCCCTTAGTCTTCCCTTGGCCCAGCTGTCCTGTTAATCCTAACCCTTACTGTGATGTCACAAGAAGGAAACTGTAGGGTTAGACACTCAGTGCGTTTACATGCAGACTCATAATCGGATAACTAAACGAATAAGACCTCAACAGGACTTTTAAACTGCATGTAAACACCTTTATCCGATCTACTTCGGACACACATCGGCACAATAACGGACAAGAGAAGTCGGATAAGAACACCTAGATAATTCGTTCATTGTCGGCTTTCTCTCTGCATGTATACAGGGATCGGATATCGCATATCGGACTTCTCGTTCTGTGCTTGTGTGCCTGCGCGTGATAGGCTACACCATGGGTTATTGACGGAAGGGAACCGGACGTGGCTCTAAAACCACTTGTTGAAAGCATGGTTGAAAGGGCTACAGCGCCACCTAGCATAGTGGAGACAGCCATGCATCGGACATTTATCCGATTTCTGAAAGGCCATGTATACTCAGACAAGTGACACGGTCCGTTCGAGTGTCTTGTTCGATATATGTGATAATCCAATCTAGTGAGACCATAAAACACTCTTTCTGTCTTTTCTCAGGCTAAGATTTTTTTGCACATTTATACTAAATAGGATCTCTGAGTTCAATACACCTTCATATTCCAGCCGGTGAAGTAGGCCTTTAAGGTGTGGGGGGGGGGGGATGTTTAGTTGATCCTTGAAACAGTCATTACTTTTAGATTTAGACAGACAATGGAGCAGTTGTCCTCTGGCCTGGGTTTTGATGTGGTACCTAATGAAGGAGCTTCTTTTTTTTTAAGGCCAATCTTGTGCTTGGTGAGAGTTGCCCTTTATGATTTATTTGCATCCAATCAATGAGTCTTGGGTCAAACTGTTGCCTCGCACCTTGTCTCTCAATCCATGCAATGAGCAGCCACTGTTAAGCAGGAGAAAGTAGAAAAAGAAAAAAAAGCGATGTCTGAAATAGAAATGTACCAGCACGGGTATGTTCTAGACAGCCGTGTGTCAGGCATATGTAGGTCTAACGTGACCACGACTGGTTGAGGAAAAATACAAAATAACACCTAACCCACAATGACAGTGAACTGATGAATATGAATTTCTTTCGGGTACATACCGCTCCTTCACAGTCCCCCCCCCCCCCCCTCCCTCACTAACAGTCCCCTTCTCACTTCTTATCCCTCCACCTTCTCACTCATGTAGCAGTGCAATCTTCACATGCAAATATCCTGGGAGGTGGGTGGGCATTTTGATGTGGGGGAACTTGGGAACATAAATTACATTTGCATGTGATTTGATGTGAGCAGGCCGGGCTCAGTGGGAGCTGCTATGCATGGAATAACGAGGCAGAAGAGGGGGCCTTGATTGCAAACCTATCTTTTCACTTCAGAACACTTATTGTTTGTCCTCGGGAAGTCTAAGTTTGAAGCTTTGTCTGTCTGCTATTGTCCTATGATTTTGGACTCAAAATTCACATATGAACCATTAAGATAAACAACTGTACTGAGAGACATTCGCTTGATATACATGGATGTTCCTTTTTATTTATTTATCACGTATCACATATAACATACTCCTATCTAAAACTAATGCAGTATTATACAAAATACATGCAGTAATTCCTACTTTCATGAAAGTTATAATGGTCCCTTTCTTTAAAAAAACAACATTTTTAAAGAGCTGTTGATTAAACTTTTTGATTCAACTCAGCTGTTGATTCAACATTGCTATATTCTGTAAATTGAACAATATAATCTTCGAGAAGGAAGAATTAATTGCATGTGTGTGGTATTATATGTTTTGTATTGCCTCACACACATCACATGCCATTTTGTTTAGTACACTGATGAGGTAACTTCTAGCTAAAGCCAAATATTGCATCAACATACTCCCATGTAGATTTCATTCAAAGGATTTTTTATGCCCCTTTCAATGTCAACAACACAAATCTACCTATAACGCAGCCTCCATTAGCCCTACATTATTGATTAACACCCCATACATGCACACACGCCACAGCAAGGGGTAGTAGCAGTTCTGTCCAGCACAGACTAGTTGACATGACGCAACAGGCCACCTTATGTAACACACATCGCCGCTGAAAATGGAGCAGAAAACCACACAAGCCAATGGCAAGGACTCTCCCTCCACCCCACTCCACCAGAGCTCATCATCACCTTTTTGAAAATAAGGTTGAAAAAATATACATATGCAGACAACATAATCAGAGGAGTGATTTGACTTCCCAAGCAATGGCTGGTTAAGTTTTCATTAGGGCATTAATTAGTTGTCAATATATGATTTTCCGTGAGAGCGGGGGTCTGTTATAGCGCTGGTATAATTGCTTCTTTTAAAATGCTGACATTTTAATGGGGGCTAGGTTTAGTTCTGAAGTGGTGGCCCTGCGCTTAGACACGGCAACCCAATAGAAGCCTGTTGTTTACCAAGCACTGATAATGAATGTAGTGTGTGGCACTGAAAAACTAACAGCCCCTCATTTTGGCATCTCCTATGGACATTAAGTTCCAATTAGAAGGGGAAATTGAGCATCCTCCAATTAAAGGATGGACTGACATTGATTATATGCACGATATAATGCTGCCAACGCTGAACCAATTCCATATCCCCACTTTCCAAATTAGCATCAAACACACACATACGGCATCATCAAAATTAAACAGCACTGCAGACAAATCCCATACGAAAGATCCATTGAAGTTTTATCATGTTTATCTGTTGACATAGTGTATCTTATCCAGGATTTTTTTAAGAGTTTTAATTTCAAATAGATCCACATAAAAACAACAGTAACACATATGAATAACAATACTATTTGATGTTTAATGCTGCCATTCATTTGCAATCAAGGTCACCTAACGTCATATACAGTATAATCAACAATACTGGCTTGTACTTACTTTTTTTGGAACCTTGATAGGTTCCAAAAAAGTAGGTACCAGGTACTTTTACATGGAAGTAGATTGGAGTAGAGTTAGTCATGGAAAAACTGGCTTTATACTCAACATGTTTTTTCTCTCTGTTTACCAAATACCTTTTACACTGACTCAGATCTGAATTTACCACTGATGCTTTTAACAACAAAAAACAGCTAGGTTTGAAAAAAAGAATGTCTTATTTAACTTTTCAGCTACATTCTTTAGTTGAATGGTTTTTGAGCAATTCAAGTATAAAGAGACGTCTCTGTCTAGGGGGGTCAGGGAGTCTAGACGAAATAAATATGCTGCTTAACGATACTTTCCACCATTGAATAGTTGGCTGATTGCAATGTCGACAGACTTAACTACGCCGGATACCAATTTCCTAATTTTAAAAAGGTTTTGATTAGCTGTAATGTCATTGTTTTCTGAGTCACCCGTGTTCAATGAGGCACTCTGATGTGTTCGGGAAAAAAATCAATAGGTCAAATTAGCATGCCATTATCCGTAAAAAAGAAACGTTATGCTCATAATTCACAAACTTTTCCTGTAAAACTTGATGGTTAAAGATAGCTGAAAGACTTTGACAGTGTTTTTCTCATCCAACCTTTAAATTAGTTAAACCATGACAGAGGAGCTGGTGCGCTAATGCATGTCTCTGTACTGAGACTGTCTCTGTCTCATCTGTAGTCCTCTGCTCTGATAATTGTGGATAATGGACGTTGACGCGGGTTGAGTCCCTTCTGCCAGAACCAAAACAACGGATTAGGCTCAGTGAGCTGCGTCACAGAGAGACGTGACGTTTGTTTTGGTCATCAATCTGAATGGATTTTACTTCATGCGTCAGAACTCCAGTTGATCAGACCTCACCTCAGCTTATCTTAGACCATGAACTCTTTCATTTGTCCCTTAACACTTTAAGTTATAGTGCGTAACTTTTCATATATACATGCATGTCGGTTACATTCAAGCCATTGCCAAATGAGTGTACACAAGGTTGATTAAGCCTATCAGCTCCACAGTACTCTCTCTCTCTCTGTATTTCTCAGTATGGCAGCATTTACAAACTAGTGTCATCCCGTCCAACTCTGGCGCAGGAGCTGAAGAAGCGCCCACAAAATGCTTCAGTTGTTGATTGTACTGCAAAGAAAACACCTGGACGTACAGCAGAAGGAATAAAATCATTGCGCGATCACCAAAGGCTTATCTCTACAGATGTGCAGACAATGTTGTTGTAATTACTCTGGATTCCTCATGGGGGCAACATACGCACTATAGCTTTAACTTTTCCATAAACTTTTTCTAGTCAGCCGTAGCCCTGTAAGCTAACCACTTTCCATCACTGACTGAAGTCAATTGGCCATTTGAATGCATGAAGACACATAGAGACTATGCTAACTTTGATTGCATCCCATTAACCTATAATTGCGGCTATACCCCCTGCTACTTTATTTCAAAGCTCTATTCTTTTCAAAGAGAAGTTTTCTAAAGATGTAGATGTTTGACACATCAGTGCGGAAGTTTTTTCATGGACCTTGGACGTTTTGTTCGGTTTGATGTGCTGGACACCTTACGGACTTCTTAATGAAACATGAAATGTCATTGAAAGTTCACATAGCTTGACTTATAGAATACTGAGTCTGCCATTGTGACAGGCCAATTCATGCATGCACCCTGCTGGCTTCCGAGCTATATCTCATATTGAAGGTGGAAATAGGCTTGTCAATCGTAACCACAAAAACTCTAGAAGAGGAATTTCGAATATAATCACATCGAGGTGATCAATTTGCCTTTCTTCAGTCTCAAAAGCCCTACTGTGAAAATGGGCATCTTTCCATCTGGCAAATCAATACTCACGAATCGTAATTATTATTGTCAGTAAGGACGCCATCCGGCCAGTCTTACACACACCTGGTTTTGAAATCTGTATGTCTGTATGCGGTAATTTGAAAACACATTTAGGGCTCATTGTATTCTGGGTTTCAAATCGAATAATTCTTGAAGTTATTGATATTTATATTTGATATTTAAAGAAATAAGGGTAAATGGGTGTGAATTAATACACATCTTCACAAGTCTCAAAAACACAATTTGCAGGCAGCAAAACCTTTCTTTAGTTTCTGACAATCTATTTTGACCATATTTTTGTTGTTTCTCTCCCATTCTTTTATTGAATTTCTATTGTTGAAGATTTTTTTTAAATTGTACTTGGCTAAATAATAACTGCCTCACTGACCGCAAGTTACTGTGCGACCATTCTTTTCCAGTTAAACCAAATTTACAATTATAGTTTCTTGGCCGTATTACACCCATGACAATTCCTCCATTTGTCATGTGCAATGGTAGGGAGGGACACCTTTTTATATTATGGAAAATGTGCTCACTCAATCTGGACAATGGTTAAATGTATTGTCCAAAGCGGGACTAACTCAATTCTTCCCGTCCTTTTCTGCCAGCTGCATGTCCCAGTCAAACCATGCTCTCGTCAAACAAACTTGATTAAAACACTCTAATCTATGCTGCTGCTTGATGATGCGGTGTGTGTGTGTGTGTGTGTGTGTGTGTGTGTGTGTGTGTGTGTGTGTGTGTGTGTGTGTTCCTGTCTCAATGTCCTGAAGTACAAGCGGACCTTTGTTTATCCATTTAAATACTGACAGTGGGCCAAGAATAAGCATGTAGGGCACTCAGGGCCACAGACAGCTAACACCATGACATTAGCCTGGTTGTTTGTAGCTTGGAAAACATGTTGCCTTTCACTATGAAAGGGAAAACACAAGTCTATTGCATTAGGCACTATACTTCCAAGTTGTTAGCTGACTTACTTGTGTAAGCAAAGACTTGTGACCTGGGAGTAGAGACACATCAGATTGGTATACAAAGCCCAATATCCCTATTACACCTAAACCCACACCTTAAACGTGTTTACGAATGTTGAAATGCTCATTTGAATCATGGCCATATCAAGTGGCTGTAAGCTACTGACTGCTAACTTACACTTGCCAGCTTCCTCAAATTGCTAATCGCTTTACTTCTGTAGTGTGTGTGTGTGTGTGTGTGTGTGTGTGCGTGTGTATGTGTGCAAGCTCGTGCATGCTTAATGAATGGAGACATACATTTTGGCCTGGACACAATGAGGTATTGAAAACCAAATTTCATGGGAGCTCATTAGACCGTCCAGCTCAAAGAATTGGCGAGTGCAAAATTGGATATCTTTTACTCTTTTATCAGTAAAATATCCAGCACTTAACTCTCAACTCCTTACTTGAAATTGAAATAATAAGTAAGCATCATTGCAAGGGGAGTATATTTAAATATAGTCTTATCTCAAGGTCACAGTTGCCCATTTCAAACATTAAAGACTGCGGATTTTCTACGACGAACGCTTCAGTAGTCCAGCTTTGAATTTACTTCCTAACACTTTTTTTTTGTTCCCTTCTTTCTAATCTAGTTTCATGTTCGAGGCAATACAATGATGGCAAACAAGCATTTCTGCCAGTAATGAAATGGCTGATAGTGTCATACTAGCAGTCGTTATATTATTGCAAAAACGGGTTTATTGAACAGTGAGCAAACTAATTTAGAAGGTTTTTCAGAAAATCTTTACTATTTATTTATTTGACCCAGTCTAGGTTAATTTATTGTGAATTCTATTTTTGTATTTTTTCCTAGTAAAACTAATGGTGAATTCTTTGTATAAAGACAGCAGCTATATTGGGGTATGATAGCAGAAAATGTTAAAGCAACCTGAAACATCTGCAGTTAAACTCCAGGGTTTTCGTATCTTGACCTCTGGATTTCCACTGCTATTCAGAAACATAATGGGACATTTTCACCCTAAGAAAATACAGACATTTCCCTTCCAAAAAGACAAGAATAGAATACAGCTAAAAGACATATTGAGGATTAAGTTTAGGGCATGACTTTTGCTTTTTTCTTGGATTGAAAAAAAGTTTATACCATTACTCTCTGCGTCCCTGATTTAAAACAGTAGCCACGGTAAAAGATTTTATGGAAAAATCGAGAAAATACAAAGTTAAAAACATTACAAGTTAAACCAACCACAAATGAAAGTTCAAACAAGGATACAACCATTTCTTCGACATTTTTTTAAAAGATATCCTTCATATTCAAGCCTCATGGTTGGCATTTCTCCTTGGCAGGGTATGACTGACATTTGACAGCCCTGGCTTTTTTTTAAAGGCAGCTTGCTGTCAACTGCGATGCTGAGCTACTGACTGGAGCACATCACTGCCTTGTAGAGCCTTTGAAGGCTCATGTTTTCTTTCCCAGTTTCTTCAACATGCATTTATAGCATATGTTTTTACACTGTCAGCATTTGAGACACGTGTCCCATTAAACCCTTCCACATTTGGAAGGACACATTTTACAGTAAATGTTGTGTTCCAGTTCAATTTATTTAATTGTGTAGCACCTTTTTTAACTCCCTTACAAAGTGCTTTGCCAAGGAAAATAAAACCAAAGAGATGGTCCAATACTATGAGAAATAATAGCCGAAAAACGTAAGAACAGAGGAAGTATAATATACATAGTTAAATAACGTTCCAGACACGACACAACTCCAAGATGCCCAATCACATAACTTTGAATCAATTCATCTTTGTGACTCTATCAGCTGAGAACACTAGTGCTGCTCAGTGATGACAAGAAACACTTCAGATCAGCGAGATATCTTTTGCCTTTCTTTTCAACTTGACATACATGTGATAATGCCCCGTTCTCACATTGACATCAGAAAGGTTGTCTTGGCCTGCTTTTGGATAAACGGATAAATGATATCTATAATGCATTCCACTAATTTTCCTCTTGAACTGCCAAAAATAAAACCCTGAAGATAAAAACATATCCTGCAGTTAATCCAGGTGTTATGGCCTTGGGGCTAGACAGGATAGTCTGCTGTGTGTGCACTAAAGTCCTTCCTGAAATTTGTCCTGATTTAAATGATAGTCTGCGATATATATCCCATTACCAAACATTCAAATATGAAGAAAAACCCTCTCATCACCGAGTAATGATTTCCGCCGAGATCCGTCGGGGGACGAATGAGGCAAAATACGACCCAATTTGGCACCAATGGCAAATGTTCCACATTCGCTTTGCACCTGTGGAAGCCAAATAATGCAATTTGATTGCGTGATTATCCCAAGTGCCGGCTCCGAGTGCTGTCATTCAGTTTGATTGTGTTACATGAGAGGCCTGACTAAAGCCTGATCAACCCAAAGCAAAGAGAGGAGGGAGACTTCACAAAATATCGGATCCACTTTCTAGATTTTGATAATTTTCTGTGAAGCTATAACATATCCGATTAGCAAACCAGGTCTATCTCGCTATCTAGCGGCCCAGAAGGCACAGAATAGTGTATGACTTAAAGATCTCCTATTATACTACTTTTCTGGTCTTAATTTCTTGTTAAAAACTGCTATAGAGCAACCTGACACGAATCACATCACAAAAAACTATGTAGATTTTCAGGAAACGCTTCCTCTCATCTGGGCGATTCAGCATGCTCTGTCAACACTCGGCTTCGGCCATCTCCGCCCCCTCCCCCCCTCTCCTGCAAACCCCACTCCGTTGTGATTGGTTACCTTCCTTCCAGAACACTTTCAGCAGCACGCGGGCAGATTTGAGAGCAGGAAGGTGGGGGCATGGCCGGAGCGCTCCACCATGTTGCAGCATTACCATACATGGAAAAATCCGGGAACGTGACGACACGATGGAAGGAAATTTGAACCGATTTGAACAAGTGAACGGCTGCCCTAGTGTTTAGCGCTCTGCACAGCCACCCCAGACGGTCAGCAGGGAATACATCTAAATGCATGTACGTAATTATTTGATACGCTAGTATGGTTAAACATGACTATAAATCATTATAACAACGTTTCCTCTTTAAAGAGGACCTATGATACTTTTTCGACTTTTATGACCTATAAACGTTGTTATAATGATTTATAGTCATGTTTAACCATACTAGCGTATCAAATAATTACGTACATGCATTTAGACGTATTCCCTGCTTACCGTCTGGGGTGGCTATGCAGAGCACTAAACACTAGGGCAGCCGGTCGAGAATTCACTTGTTCAAATTTCCGGGGATCGTGTCGTCACGTTCTCGGATGTTTCCATGTATGGTAATGCTGCTCAGGCAAGCTCCGGCCATGCCCCCACCTTCCTCTCTCAGAAATCTCCCCGCGCGCTGCTGGAAATGTTCCGGAAGGAAGGTAACGAATCACAACAGAGTGGGGTTTGCAGGAGGGGGGGGGGAGGCGGAGAAGCTCAAAGCAGTGTGTGGAACAGACTGCTGTGCTCGCTAGGGTGAGAGGAAGAGTGTCCCGAAAATCTACATGGTTTTTGTATTTTTTGTAAACAACACTGTGGGCCCTGCTGCTGTAAACAACAACAAAGCAGTGAAACTTTTCAGATAGCTTTCTTACTTCCTGTTCCAGGGATTAGAAAATGTTCCCTTCTCTGACACACCCAAAGGTACCTTTTAAACAAAGAAATCGCTCCTTGTGGAATTGCATTATGGATCTGGCTTTAATCCTAAATGTACACCCCCAACTGGCTTAGAAGATGCTCTATTTCAAATTAGAGTGTTTGATGGATGTTGGGGCTGGAAAGTGGGTCATCCTGACCAGAGGTGACCAGTCAGCCTGGCGGTGGGCAGCTCATGGTCATGCTTGTCTCCTCCAATCAACCGTGTGAGGCTTCAAGTTATGCAAAGTCTGCTTACCTTTCAACTCTCGCATAAGTTGACAACGAGTATGTGTGTCCCAGGTGGAATACTGGATTTGTGGATAATACTTGTGACACTTTCTTCTTGTCCGTAGATATCGGAAAAGCACAGAACAATATGTGATGGAAGTAGGGCTGCTTTATTATGGGAAAAAAAATCATGATTAATGGGATTATTTGAATAAAAATGTAGATCACGATTATTTAACAATGATACTTTGGAAACATCATGCATTTAGTTGATTTTTTAAAATTGATTGGAAAAGTTGTCTTTTTCAACAGTGAATTTCCTTGAATTAGTTCAACTGTGAAATAAATAATAATGACCTGGCTCAAAGGCATGACTTAAAATCATCGTCTTGTAAAAGTTGATTATCTTTTTATTATTATTTCATAATTGTTGGAGGTCGAAATCGTTATTGCAATTAAAACTCAATGAATTGCACAGCCCTAGATGGATGTAGATCTAACTGTGTGTATATGCAAAGGGTAGAGCCTTTATCATTCAAGGACAAAGCACCGTGGAGGCATAGGCTTGCCAATGCTGTGTCATCATCACGCAGGGAGACCATCTGAATGTTATTATGTTGTCTGATTTGAGTGCCAGCTTCAAGGGCATTCTACTGCTCTCAAGCGGGTAGCAAAGTTCTTTCACGCATTCAACTAGACCACTCATTTATACGAATAGAACAACATTTCTTTATTAACTCAGTCCTTAAAGGTGAAGTAAGCGGTTTATTTGTATTAATATATGTGTTATATCACTCCATATTCCTACAGCAATCACTTCAACAGAGTGCGGACGTCATATCACAGGTCTCCAAGTCATTCTGATTTGCAGTAATAGCCCAATTAAAATGTTGTAGTATCCCGATTCTTTATCCAATCAGGAGAAAGAACGGTACAAACCGTCATTTGTCTCACTCATATATACTATATACACTCCATGGTCTCACTGCCGGTGCACGCCAGAGCAACAGATGGGTGAATGTGTATGCGCCTACAATGGCGGAGCAGGTAAAAATCCTTCCCAATGTCTGTTTTGATGGTTTTTATCATGTTTTATCCGGTTTTATCACACTTATGGATCTGAGATGATGCTAGATAACTTGCTGCTTGAAGACCGCAATGCATTAATGTGGTGACGTAGAGACGAGCGAGGGGACTCAAGGGTTGACACTAAGGTTTCAAATGCACTTGCCCTTAGGGCCCTTAGGGCAAGTACAGGTAATGTTTTACTTGCCCGAATGTCGTGTTCACTTGCCCAAAAAAAACTAAAAGACTGTAAAACAATGATATATATAGACTAATTAAATTATACATTTTAGCAAACCGTATCTCTTAAATGCAAACACTGCTTACTAGTCTCATCCTGATCACATACAACCAACAACAATTCATATTAGCCTATACAGTATATCATGACATCACACTACACCAAGCGCTTGGTCAGCATCGTGAAAGGGACTCTTTTGCCAGGCACCTGGCCTGGTTTTGGGGGTCTCAGAAAACTCAGTCTAGCTCAGAGTCAAGCTGAATGTTAGCTTCCACACAAATGTGTTCAGATTTTCTTTTACTTATTTAAAACGGTCTCATTGTGCCAAAAAGTGATTGTGTGCCATAAAATTATTAAAGTCCACCATGTTAAAGCTATTGCCAAGTTATACTGTAAGCAGGGAGGGGGATCATTCATTTATTTTCATATTGATACCATTATAAAGACTCAACAATCCAAATCTTTATCGATACTTTTCTATTATTTTGTTAAAAGAAAACTGGTATTATTGCTTTAATTGCTTATAAGATGAGCAGAGCTAAGGATAGGACTTAAACAGGTCATAATTCCATATTTAGGCCTAGTATTTATTTTATATTTCTGGGAAAACAAGTTTTTCACCCAAACTGTATTATTCAAGCTTCTTGCGAAAAACTCAAATTTCTTTTTTTCTTGATGTTACATTTGAACACATCATGATGTAATTTTCTTGACCTTTGCCTAATAATCATTTTACTGAGCCGACCTGAACACATCACATGTGAACCGTTTGCGACTTTTTTTTAAAAAAGCTAACTAGTTCTTATCCTGCAGATTTTAATAAGGATTTAAAAACAATCAAATTGTTTAACTGCGGGACTTGCTGCACAGTCTCTAGTTTGTTGATCACCGCTGCTTTGAATGAATGTTGAGACGGTGCTGAGCCCGTCTGCAGCTCTGGGAGACAGAGTTGAAGCAGGTTGAAGGAGTTTCTTCAAGACAGTCGAAGGTAGAATACTTTTACAGTCCATGATGCGGACCAGTGATGGAATAATACTCCGAAGTAGGCCTAATTAGTTGAAGATGACCCGACTCTATAGGCTTACTCGATATTTAAAATTACATCATGTGACATGGACTCCATAGCGGTATTGATAAGCTCAAACATTATTGATTTCTGGGTTTTGAATATAGCGGAACCAGGTCCGTATAGCCTAATAGAGCCGGCTTTCGGAATGTAGAGAGAGAGCGAGAGAGAGAGAGAGAGAGAGAGAGCGAGAGCGAGAGAGAGAGCGAGAGAGAGAGAGAGAGAGAGAGAGAGAGAGAGAGAGAGAGAGAGAGAGAGAGAGAGAGAGAGAGAGAGAGAGAGAGAGAGAGAGAGAGAGAGAGAGCGAGAGAGAGAGAGAGAGAGAGAGAGAGAGAGAGAGAGAGAGAGAGAGAGAGAGAGAGAGAGAGAGAGAGAGAGAGAGAGAGAGAGAGAGAGAGAGAGAGAGAGACTGACTGGCAGCTGCTCAATTGCAAATATAGCCGATCTATTTGGTGTGAGTTAGCGAAAAAAAAATGTTTTGCAGACTCTAAAACACATGAATAAATAGCCAAGACTGCTGACAATCCCTCTAAAATCCACTTGAAGCACACAAAAAGCAATCTCAACTTGCCCGAATATTATTTTCAGTTGCCCCGGGCAAGCGGTCAACCGTTAGTGTCAACCCCTGGGACTGCTATGTTGTGATAGCTCGAGGTTGGACCCAAAAGCAGAACAGATACCAGGTAGTCAGTTTAGAACAATGTTTATTTAGGCAGGCAGGCAGGACACTGGACGGCTGAATGGCGTGGCGAGCAGAGGCAAGTGGATATCCGGAAACCCGCAGGCAGGCGAGCAGGAAAGGTGAACAGCGGAGGCAACTGGCACGGAAGGAAAGAGGAGCAGAGTTAAAACTCACTCCAACTGGAGACATGAAGAAAACCACAAACAAGATATCCTGGTCTCGGGTAGTTACCGCTCTGGTACGTAGTATACTCTGGCGCTGAATGACTGGAGTCCACAGGTTTAAATAGGGAGCCCTGATTAGCCCAACGATCCACACCTGGAAACAGCCTGCCCTGATTAGCCCAACGATCCACACCTGGAACAGCCTGCCCTGGAGTGCCACCACGCCCACATGCCAACAGGGAGGCCGACACATGGAACAACAAAACAAAGGAGAGACAGACGAGGGAAAACACACATAGGAGAAGGAAAGACTGCCGAGCCGTGAGTCATGACATGCTAACTGCAGTAACTGACAGGAAGTTAGCTAAAAGAACCATTCCGCTTACTGAACCTTTAATCGGTTTATTGATATACTTAATGCTGAGTGTTTGCATTTACTCCATTGAACTCTGGGATGTTCTCGATGAGGATGTCTGTAAAGCTTCAAGGTAATTGCTGTTTTTCTGGGTCAATCAGAGAGAAAAAAAACATCTAGAAAGTGGGCGCCTTTTAGTCCTGCTTTTAAGTAATTCCATCCCCTTGTGACCGTACAAAGAGCCTCTACAAGAAAACACACACATCAGATCGGAACCAAATAGTTTTCAGAGGATCTGATTGGATGGAAAGGCTGCCTGCTTGCAGCTTTAGAGTTTTGTTAATCGACCGTGTGCCACCTATCCACCTGCCTTTGCAGAGCGCTGGTAAAAAGGCTTTAGTTCACTTTGAGAGGTAAACATATGTTTGCCAAAGACACTGATCTCCATAATCAAAGTGACAAGTCGGTTTCAACCACTCAAGTTCTCTTCTCTCTTCTTAACAATCAAAACCAAGGCCACAGATGCGCCACACTGGCTACGCCTGTTTTCGTATATTACTGTCACATATTCTCCTTTTTCATTTGCATGCATTCAAGTTTTGATTGTTACCCTTGCGAGTTCCGCTACGTAAATGGGCAAAAATGCAATTAATTATGAAATGTCATGCAATTTAGTCCAGTGACAAAGAGACATCTCAGGCAGCATAATTAGTAGGCACAGCATTTCCTGGCTGTTTGTCTTTCTTTTTTTTTACTCCGTCTCCCCCTCTTCAGAATCTGTAGTGGCGTGATTATCAAAATGTTTTGATGTCAAGAGAGTGAAATGTTGACTGACAGGCCCAGCCCGACTGGGAGCAACAGATCATACAGTAACTGACAGCGGAGAGACCCGTCCCTTTTGACTTTTCACACAAGGAAAACACTCACAAAGCAAACAAAGCATTTCATTACTCCCCCGACCAGCCTGAACAAACACAGGCAGAGCGCAATTGATGTGGTTTCACTGTTTAAAGGTGGAGTCAGCGATACCGGAGAACTCTTGTTGTCAAAAGCACTTTTTTTGTCAAAATCAGTGAAAATCTCCTCACGATTCCACTACCTGTCTAAAGTGTGTATGTGCTGGACAAAAATCCAGACAGCGTCATATGGCAGCCTCATTGCATCCCACAAAAAATACAAGTGCCCTTGTGCGAATGCTTGGCAGAATAGAGGTGTATTCATCTTTTGGCTGTTTGCTAACAGAGCCGGCTGGGATCCTTCTGCCAAATTCTTTCTGCCAAATTCAAGTGTGGGCTTCAGAACTGGCTGTGGTCGAGGCTTCAGGGGAATGGTGGAAGTGGCTCCAATCAAGCCTTCAAACTTTCAAAGCCCCCTGTAAACCCAAATCCACAAAATCCTTCTAACACTGCATGCTAGTAAGCATCTGAAAAAAGTTAGGCGTATTAAACAATTCAAATTGAAGATATTTCGTAAGTCCTAAACTTAAAAAGAAAAAACGTTCAAGAAATTCAGTTTAGATGAGGCGGGCTATGCTCTGGTTCCTATTTCACAATAAGTATTTTGAACCAATCGCGGCACCACTCTGCACAAACTTTAAAAAAAAACCAATGACTGTTGCCATGGAGACCGTTTGATAAGGCCACGCCCACACAGCCCTGTCAAACTGTAGTAAAAAAAAAGCTTTTATAATATTTCTGAATATTTGTTTTCAAACTGATTTTTGCATCTCATTTCATTTTTGTGGGTTACTGAGACACCCAAGTTTCATTTTCATTTAACTTTTATTTATCCTCGAGAGACCAATTGAGGGGTGACTCTCATTTACAATAAGGAGAGAATGACATGAGATCAACAGAATGATGGAGGCTCCTTGTCTCCTGGGGTAATATCTCCTTACCGGATATTGGCTTTGCGTCCTAGCCGCTTAACAGAGGGGCCACCATTGTTCCTTAAACATTGGTCCCCTCGGCTTCTTATTAAATAGATGGTGAGATCAAAAAGACTAATATGATTTTTTGGATATCTTGTTGGTGTATTTCATGAGACCGTCCTTCCTTTTTCATGTGAGTATTGCAGTGTCGTGTGCACTGGGAAATATTTGATGGGTAGAGGAGCCGGATAAATGGACTGTTGTTTATCTCAATCGTAGATATTTTATTATAAAAAAGACACAATGGTATATGTGATGCAGCTCTTGTCACACCAATTTAGGGACTAATGCAAGACATGCATTAGTACAAACAGATGTAAGTTGTTTGCTGTAAAATAGCAGTAATGTGAAATGTAAATCTGCTAATTACTTTCCTGTGAAGAAGGCATTAATGTATTTCCTGTTAAAGTAACATACTGTTCTGTACCCATGTAAGGCCTAAATGTATCACACAAAATGTAACTACACTTCCTTTGCTCTTGACTGGAGGCCAAACTAACACTCAAAAGTGGATCTAATTGGCCCCTTTGACGTGGCCAGTTTAACCGCATTCCAGGATTTGAGGCCACTTAAGCTGCTTGTTAGATTCAAGATTTGACTCTTGGTCAATTTAATTCGGTCTGGCTTTTTGCATTATACTCACCACTCAAATAGGAAAGGGGATTTGTTGAGGATGGTTAATTTAAAGTTATTTTACTTCCAAAATCAATATAAGAGTTTTTTTTTCAAGACCAGAAGTTGCTACCAATTTCAGACCTTCCTGTAAAAGACATATCTTGTATTACATAAAGGGCATATCGATCTACCTATCAACATTGACATTCCTGGTATAGAATAGTGGAAAAATTGTCAAAAAACAGAATATGTCAAAATAAAAAGAAACTATGCTTGGGTCAGGGTAATGATGTGACTTTGGTGTATAATTCTAAATATCACCATATTGTACTTTTGACACATGCACCCTCAACAGCCGTACTACAAAGAAAGACGTCTCTGTGTGTCTGTATGTGTGACTGTCCCTTCCAATATCTCGCCAACATCCAACCGCCTTCACACTTGGCGGTGGTGCTGCAGAGGGCCCAAGGGAGTGCAGTGCCGAGTGTGAAGTTGTTTGGATCAGCGGTTCTGTAGAAAACTGGCCAAAAACCCGGCCAAAAAAGAACAAGAGTGTGCTGCTACAGTAAATGCGCAAATAGATGCAAACCCCACATTTTGAGTTTTTTTGGGCCAACAAAGGTGAGGTCACTTAAAAATAAAAAATGTCTCTATGAATGGACTAGGTGGACAATTTGTTACACTTGTATGAAATAACCTTTCTTATGGAAGCAATACGACCAATAATCTCAAAATTGAACCCTGCCTGAAAAATGTTGCCTGCCTGTAAAAGGCCTATTCTTGACACCTCCAGTGTTAAAATAGACTTATTTTATGCCCTCTTCACCGAACTTATTGTTTGTCAATGAGCGCCAGTGAGTCAGACTGGTATCCCCGGGGCATTTGAAGGTTATTTTTGGACCCAATATCCCAACGGGCAGACGGTGAGGTGTTTTGTTTTTGAAAAACCCTCACGACCGGTGCCCATTTATGAAACACCTTTTCAGTAAAAGCAGAGAGTTGGCCTTTCAAAGCCCTCCTGCTGTCTACTGGTAAATACCAGCCTCTAATTAGCGGCTGTTTATATCTTTCACAGCATCATCTTTTTTTTGCTAGACAGACAGCGAGCTCTGGTACTGATTTTCTGCCATTAGCAATCAATGGACAAAACTTCCTCTGCATTCTCTATCTCCATCTGTATGTTTCTATCCAGAGAAGAAGTCATTGGTGAATATTTTAAAATGTAATTTTCATCCACATTTTGGCAAGGGAAATTGCATATATAGAGTTGTGACTTATAGCGTTTTTACAGAGGGATCTTGAAAACTTTTGGACTAAGGGCCAAAGTTTGCTTCATTATATCACAGTTTTCAGCCCTGCTCATATAAATTTGACACCCCCTGACATGGTGTGATATTGGTCATCTGCACCTCAACTCTCCTCTCTGAAGGGCAAAAGATCTTGCGGGGAGAGTAGCCAGTGTAGTTAAAGAGGACCTATTATACTACTTTTCTGGTCTTAATTTCTTGTTTTACACTGCTATAGAGCAACCTGACACGAATCACATCACAAAAAACTATGTAGATTTTCGGGAAGCTCTTTCTCTTATTTTGGCGATCCAGCATGCCCTGTAAACACTTTGCTTTTGACATTTCCGCCCCCTCCCCTCCCTTCCTGAAAACCCAACTTCGTTGTGATTGGTTACTTTCCTTCCGTAACACTTTCAGTGGAGGGAGGTGCGAGCATGGACCTATGAGGGCGCGAGGCAGACGCGAGTAGGAAAGTGGCAGCATTACCATACATACATGGAAACATCCGCATGGTGACGACACCAAGTTACATGCGACGTCACGATGTTACAAATCGTCAAGCCGCTTTGAACATGTGACTTCTCGACTGGCTAGAATAGTGTCCAGGGGCCAGTTTCCCGATAACGTCCTCTCTTAGCGAGCTACGAAGACTCCTACGTTATGACTTACCAAAGTTGTTTACCTCTGTAGTCGTGGTTCCCGAACGGTCTCTTAGGAGAAACACTCCTTACGTCGTTCGTACACTGCTGAAATCGATTGCTCAGAGTTCGACTTTCCATTTCCTGCTCATTTCATGCGCAGCTGCATGACAACACTAGGCTATATTATAAAACGTATTGCAGTCTTTGCGAATAAAAGATTGCTAGAAATCCTTCAAGGCAGAAACATTTATTTAACACTAGAAGCGCCAGCGTTCTCATATGCTGCGTAATCAAATCTACCCGTATATTTATAGTGTAATATAAAGTCATACATTAGTTTGTTTAATCATCATCTGTGTTTTGGACCTCTTGTTTTATAATCTAAGTATCTTTAAGAACACTAATCACGTTTCGTGGTGGGTCAGTAAGGAAACTGAAAGTAGATATAATATCGCCAATAGCCTATATCAATAAAAACAGACGGCCAAAACAGCGTCCAAATGAGCTAAAATCCTAAATACAATAAACAGTAACATGGCACACTTATTTTAAGGTAAGCTTTAATTGATTATTAATAATTTTTTTCACACGTTTACATGTTTTGAGGCGGAGGATCCGACGCACTCTGCCCGGCTGCTGTCAGCTGAGCCGGACGAGCCGTGTGGAACACAGTGGGGAGGTTCTAGTGTTAACCATGGTCGAACATACTACCATAGCCTATACTGATTTTAAAAAAAGAAATATAAAATATAGAAACAGCGGAGGAGATTAAGATTAAGATTGTTTCCAGCAATTATTTTCTTCATGAATGTGTGGCAGTTCCATGCGCAACAGGGATGTCACTTGTGTCCGTTTTACGCATGGTGCTTTAACGGAAGGATATGTATCGGTGCCACAGCGATCGCAGGGACTTTCACTTGTGTCATTAAACTTATAAATCTGACTGTATTTCATATCAAAGGGACACAGCGATGACTGTATTAAATATCAAACTGATAAAAACGATCCGGACATCGCATCCATTCAGTTAATGCAAGTCAGTTAGATGACTAAAAAATACTTGTTCATATAGTTTGAACACTTTGTGAATCAGAGTGAATGGTATTCTGCTAAAATATCAAATAGCCCACTTTAAATATACGTGATATACACTATATATATAGTTGGATCATTTTTAACAGTTAGTTATTAAATACAGTCATCGCTGTGTCCGTTTGATATGAAATACAGTCAGATTTATTAGTTAAATGACACAAGTGAGAGTTGAAACATCCCTACGGTAGAGCTAAGAAGGCTCTGAGGGCGCTCCAGACCAACCTTACCAACGTAGGACGTACGAAAGAGATTCGTAGCAAAGAACGTTTCGGGAAACAGGCGAAACGTTAAGTAGGAACTCTACGTAGGGGTTACGAATGACGTAGCGTTAAGAAGGCTCTAAGAAGGCTTCGGGAAACCGGCCCTAGTGCTCTGCACAGACACCCCAGACGGTAAGCAGGGAATACGTCGAAATGCATGTACGTCATTATTTGATAATCTAGTATGGTTAAACATGACTATAAATCATCATAACAATGTTTATAGGTCATAAAAGTCAAAAAGTATCATAGGTCCGCTTTAAGCTCTGATCAACGAGCAACGTAACGAGTATTATGAATAGTTTCCACAACTTGTTTTTCTTTTTTCATATGGCTTGTAGTTGTTCGTCCTTTGAACCCAATACAGTGGCCCAGTATACAGTATGTTGTTTATGCACTTATGCTTTATGGCCTTCAACGGAGACCACCAAATTCTCTCGGCAATCATTTTCAACATCATACAATTTATTATAAAAATTGGGTGAACCTTAAACTAACCGATTGAAAGCTGAATTTTACTTGCCATTTCTTTCCTCACAATTTCACACCAACTACGCTCCCGAGTTAATAAAGGCTAACTGGGGAACTGGGATCACAAACTAAAACGTTTTGCTTCCATTTGTGTGGTCGAATGGATTTTTTTAGAAACCACATCTCTGGAGTATCTCTACTTAATAACATTGGGAATTTGTATTGGTACTGAACTGTATTTATTAATGGCTACTGGTTAACCACTGTACAAGTATTTCCTTCAGGGAAACTTCATTATTATTTAATTCTTTAGATCATAATTTGTGGCTTATATTGGACATCTCTGCTACAAAAAAAAACTATTAATTACCCCACTAATTAAATTCAGGGAATTCAAATGTCTTCATGGACTCATTTGACACATTGTATTACATTGTATCAAGCACATTGGACAAGATAAGCCCATTTGGATCACGTTTGTATTGTATGATGTTGTGTCATTGGCCCTTATTGCATTTCTTGGTGCTCTCTTTTCATTTATTTTATCTTATTTTATTTGTATATTCTTCAAATCTCCTTTTACAGCCATTACTTCCACTTAATGCCATTGTCCTTTACTATGGCTCATAACATTCATACACTCTTATGTATCCAGTCTATTCAACGGTACACTGTATGTCCAGAAACAAATTAAAGAGAGAGAAGAAATAAAAAAATAACGATAATATATATATTTTTTTTCTTTCAGTGAACTGCCATTCGGAAAAAGGAGACTGGTGGAAGGAAACCCCTTTAACTGAAGATAATGTAAGTGTCCGTCCAATTGCCTCCTTATTGCATTATGTAGTAGACAGTATAATCCACGGCATTTACAGCATGCTATACAAATCCCTAATTACCAATTTCCCCCCCAATTGTGCAATTTGTAAAATTGACTTAATTGTATTTACAAGAACTTGTCCTTCTGTTTGACTCTGACACGTACACACACACACACACACACACACACACACACACACACACACACACACACACACACACACACACACACACACACACACACACACACACACACACACACACACCCAATATCAATAAAATCAAGTAAATCCAACAGGGGAGTAAGGACGCCTGATGGCCCCTGCTCTCATTTGAGATGCAGACATTGTCCTGTTGCTTCCTTTAATGAGATCTGGAGGCGTGCAATCTAATATTCACCATGGAGCCTCCAACACGAGCCCCCTAGCCCAGAAGGCGCTGTGCTAATTCAATGGACAGAAGTCAGCTGCGATCACAGGGACTGGAGTGGGCCATTCAAGTCAAGAGAGGATGAGAGGCATTAGGCCTTTTCTTTACATGATGTACTAATAGTTCACATCTGTGTTCATTTGGGTGAACTGAACTAATCTTTAAATTAAAGGAACAAAGGCAACATAAAGTTAATCCAATCCTATCCTATCCCTAACATAAATGCTGCATATAAATAACAAATACATAGTAACAGTACTAACATTTGAGTACCTGTGTTCTACTTTTTCTTCGGCTATAGAAGCTTGACATCATAAGCAAAAGTAAACATGAAGCCATGTCAGAGATGGAAGTCAAACTCTATGCGATTCTTAAAATGGTTACAACTTTGCAAGATTTCAAAGCTGTAATGAAAATAATAATTTTTCATATTTATATTATTTTCTTGCTATACCTTTGTATTGAAAATGTTTCTGATATGATGTTTGCCGCCAGCACAACAAATACCTGAATAAATGGTGGAGGATGGATGGATGGATTGATGGAAGGATTGTTTTTTTAATTAGAGGTCAGGCGACAATGTCATTGGTGATTTGCACGTGCATGTATTTGCTACGGTCCCTGATTTTGATGAAGGGACGGGTTTAGTGAATTTAAAATGTCTAGATGACTAGATTTGATAGCAACTAACCTAGTAAGATTACTCCCTTCCCCCTACACTGCCATATTTACTCTGCCTGTAGATCACCCATCATTTGGAATAGTGTGATTTCAGAAGAAATATTATAGTGTACAAATAGCTATAACTTATACCAAGGGGATTGATGAGCACCAATTAGCAGTTTAACCCTTAAGTTGCTGTATCTAGATGTTTTGTTTGGTTCCTGGTCAAAGGCAGTTTTTTTTAAATATTTTTAGAAATTACTAATTAAGCGTTGTCTGATTTGACATAGTGGTGCTGCACCCACTCCTATCTTGATGATCAAGCTCTGTGCATCTTTCACAGCTGTCACCAGTGATTGATGCACTGTGCTCTTCCCACCTCCACTTGCCAGTGTTCACTGCTGTTTACGCCTCATACCTGATCTCACATCCAGAGAAGACTCAGCCTCCTTCCATTAGCGGCCATATTAATCACCCTTCATGCCATATGATTGGGTTCAAATCCAACTGAATTATGGTTCCGTATTTTCAAGATATTCAACAGAGCCTTTATTTCACCTTTAAAGCCACTGTAAACCCAAATGGGGAGTTAGTTGCATGATTGTAAGCATCTGAAAACAGTAAGGCATATTTATCAATCCAAATGGAAGATAGTATCATTTAAATTAGGGAAACTTTACAAAAATTAGATGATGAGGCAGGCTTTGCGCTGGTTCTTTTTTTTTTTTAGATATTTCTATGGCATTTTTATGCTTTATTGACAGTGTAGAGACAGAGTTGAAATGGGGCAGAGAGGGGAGTGACATGCAGAGAACGACCGCGGGCTGGAATCGAACCCGAGTCTGCTGCTGGCCGAGGCCCATGGGGGGGACGCCTTACCAACTGAGCTAAAGGCGCCCCGTTTTGCGCTGGTTCTTATGACACAGTAAATATTTTGAACCAATCATGGCAGTTCTATAAGAACAGTGACTATTGGTATGGAGACCGTTAGATGTGGCAACACCCACACAGCCCTGTCAAACGATCTCTAGACAGTAAAAAAAGCTATTTTTTTTTAGATAAGTTTTCTAATATTTATGAACAATTATTTTTTGTCTGATTTTTGTAAAAGCTTATTAAGACACCACCACTTTGGTATTGATTTTTTCAATTTCACACCAGGCTTAAGCTTCGTGTTCAGCCACCACATTTTAAATTCCCCCCAAAATGATTGTCTCCTACTGTACCACTAATCCCTTGGGTTCCCTGTGGTCCACAATAAAAGCAAAAAAACAGACCGCAATTGCTTTGATGAAATTATCCATGTGATAAAAGACAAGCCTTAAGTGCTCCCAGCGTCACAATTTATCTGTTTGGCGGAGAACAGCTTTATTTTTCCACCACTTATTGCAAACATAATTATGGGGACTTTTTTTAAAGACTAATGTTCCATTTAGTAATTTGCTGGTGTTTTGGCAGGAGTTTTTTCTTAGCGTCTGCTAATTTTGCGAGTGTTTAATAGAGTTTGAAATGTCAGGAGGTTACGGAGCTTTCTGGGTCACTGTGCAGATAGCATGTTTGAGCGGCAAATCATTGTGAAATTCACTTTATTTCTAAAAATAAATGGCTAAAGCAGAGTGCGACTACCCATTATTTAACTGCTATATTAGGTTATAAGTGTTTTTTAAAAAACCCTGTCGATTCATAGTACTCACCTTTGCCATATACAAATTTAAAATGTTTGTGTATGTTAAACATTTTCCAATTACTCTAAAATATTATCCTCACAGCTTATACTTTCAGAAAAGGAAAAAGTCGGACTCGTGTGCACTGACAACCATCTCATTAAAAGCTCTACCTGACAGAGTGTGAGTACGCTTAGTGCAGCGGAAGTAATTACATTGCAGGCAAAGCAGAAACACATAATATATTTTACTATTCAGAAACATTGAATAGCAGGCATATTCACAAGTGGACGTATGTTCTTGTCATTTTTTTGTGTCACTTTCCACACCAAACCTTAAGATGTGTCAAAGAAGTCTGAAATAAATGTAATTTGTCAGTCAAAAATTGTTCCTACAGGGACAAAATAGAGCAGTGACCGATGACTGGCAATATTATTCTGCTAGCCTTGCCTGATCAGCTAGTATATGTCTTAATCTTGTTGTTTCTCCATTGTGAGTTTTATTACCTAAGGACTAATTTTTTGAACCAATGTGCGTCGTGTCAACTCAGTTTTAAAGATGTCGATCGATATGAAGATGATTATAATCTCTGTTAGATTTAACCTTATTTGTAAAGAAAGGCCCAAAGATCAAAATCGGAGGTGACACATAACTCCCCAATTAAAATGTCTCAGCTTCAGCAAAACCTAATCAAGTGGATTATACAAAAAAAAAACATCAACAATCAAAACATTCTAAGCCAAGTGCAATATATATGGTATGAATGGAGCCATAAGGAAATGGAGTCAAAGCAGTTTGTTATAAAAATATCACCACGATACCATTATATTACCCAGGGGACTTAATTATCGGTCACATTCTGCTTCAGTCTTTTGGCTTGTCATTGCTATTGCAAAATTAATTCCTCCCTCTCCCCTGTCATGGTTGGTATTCAGACATTTTTCCCTTTCAGAGGGCACTCCCTTTGTTCTCCTTTCTTAATCTTGCTTTGTTGCCATTTCATTTCCTGCATTGTTCATTGAATCAATCTGAGCACACTATTGGATAATGATGGGTTGACACCAGCATTTCTTACAGAAGAAAAGTTGGTTATGATAAAACTACAACCCAAATGGTCTTTGTCCGAATATAATACCTCAACAACCCAACGTCCCAATGTCACCCTTGAGCTTTCAAATCTGCTCAAGTGATGTTCACTCACAGTTGTCCTGTGCGATCATGCACCATTAAGGCCAGGACACACCAATCCGACTACCCGAAAATCGCAACTGCCGATCCAGGGAGCTCCAGTCTTCCCGTCGCGGCCGAAAAAGTGCAAAGAACACACCGAACTGACTGCTGACTTTCCGTACGCTCTGCGCTTGCGCGGGACGTAATGTCTCCATAAAAGCAGGCGGCGCTAATCTGTATTGTGGCCTGAAGAAATACGGAAGCCGGAAATGATGGGACGGCTCTCTAGACCATACACATAGATATAAATACGTATTTATATTTATGGACCATAAAGAGCACAATTTTTAGCAGAGAGTGTCGAGCATGGTGTCGAGCAGTCAACAAGGGTTGATGCATGTGAGTACTCACTGAACGAAACAAACAAACACATTAAAACGATGGCTAACTGTTGTTAGCTGTTTGTGCTACCCGCCTCACTTCCGGGCTTCACTGATTCGTTAGCCCTCCACAAATCAAATTGCTCCAACTGAAAGACTGTCCGACGACATCTACTACGACCGATTTCACGGCACACACCAATCAGATTCGTGTCCCCGACCCCTCCCGACTCTACGACGGCGATTATCGGGCCGGTGTGTCCTGGCCTTTAGGGATTATATACTAGGTGTCTTCAATATAAACTGGAAGCTAATCTGATTATAAAAACTACCTTTCTTGTGGTGGTTGGCCAGTTGGATCAATTTATTTTTAACTATGCAACCATGTTCCAAGTTCCCAAGCAGGACTTGGTTAGTATATTGTTACCTTAAAGGAGAAGTGAGTGATATGGTCCTTTTAATTAACTTCCTGTCAGTGACTGCAGTCAGCAGTCCCCTCCCTACGTCACCACCATATCTGGCAATAACTGCAAAGCTGAATGACTGGGAGCCCTGTGTTATGAACTGCACACACTGTTTAAGTGATTTACCACGTATATTAACAAAAAATATCACTTACGTCTCCTTTAATGGATTGATGCAATGAAAAGAGCAATGGAAATGGAAGCAATGAAAAGAGAACCAAAAATTTGCCAATTTTCTTATTTATTTTTCAAAGAAGACCTTCCACGATTTCAAAGCTTCCAGTATCCAGTGTCTGCCTGGCACCTTGTCAACACCCTGCAAGTACAGATACATCTGGTTGTGTGCTATGGAGCAGTACACGGTGAAGAATGCATTTCAAATGCGGCTTTAAATATACACAGCTGCATCTCTGCTGTGACTCGGCTGAGTGCTGGAGGCTAACCACGCAGTGTTTAGTAACCATCATGGGGGTGGGCTTGTCTCTGTCAGCAGTCTCTATGATCCTTACACTGTGACAGAGATAGAATGAAGTCCCCTCTGGATAAGCTTAAAGAGAAGGCAGATACACGTGAGGGAAGAAGATGGTCCTGGCGTTTTTTTTCAAAATGGCTACAGGGAATCAAATTTCCCACAATGCCCTAATTCCCCTGGCTCCTTGGTGTCGATCTGCCCTTTGTGAGCCAAAGTGTCTGAGACACATTGCGGTCACAGTGGGCTGCAGGAGATACAAAAGACGGACCCATGTTTGCTTATAGTCTCGAGAGAAGAACGTGTGGCTCATTGATATTGCATGGGCGTAGATGTCTTCTGGTTCATTTGGAGGGAAGTCTAATTCATTAGTTAACTTAAAATATTTGCATGAATCTTTATTAGTAAAACATACTCTAACAAAACCAAATGAATTTCAAATATTTACTTTATTTGCAGTGCTGCGAGAATCGCTTTGATAATTGGAAAAGGTGGAACAAAAATGTGATTGGAATCTATTAGCTGCCGTGCTGGACAAACAGTAACAGCTATTTTAATTTACATTTATTTTCAATTATTTTATCAAACTTTTCATTCAGGCTTTAGCATTGACCAAGCTGTAATATTGAAAGGCCTAAAAAAGTGAGATGATTCATTTGGGATGTTTTTGCCATGGTTGTTACAGCTATACCTTTCAATTAAAACAGACATCCTTCCATCAACTAGTGGAAAACTGTATATGGGGGTTTTTGGAGCCTATAATGTCAAAAAAGAAGCCGATTGGAGAAACAGGGTCGTGCAGAGACATGTTCTATGTCTCCAAAGGACAGACCTCAAACTTTTAAATTAGTTCATTTTCTGTTCATGTCCAGACAGGGATAGAAAAGCATCAGTGTAGCATCAGTGTAGAAGGGCGCCAGCCAGCTCCTGGTGGTTGCCAAATTGAAAGCAAATCTTCTTTGGTCCTTGAGTTTGTTTCCTGAAAGATATGGCTTCATGTCTGCTGTATGCTTCATATGAGAGCAAACTAAACACAAGAATAAAATGGCTCATTACCTCACAGTTAAGGCATTGACAAGGAAGACACAAGCTGTTCTTATTACCTACCAACAAAGAGGATACATTTTAGAAACCAGTGCACAGATCCTCAAAGAAGTTTAGTTTAGAGACAGACACGTATTTCAACAGGTTGAGATAAGACACCTTTTAAATCTGTCTGCTATTCTCTGATAAACTACTGCATTTATAAAAAGTAAAAGAACATGGTACATACACCCACAAGTGTCATTCAGTTTGAGTATCTGGATTTTCATGAAAATAAATAAATAACGTTTTTCGACATTAAACTTAGTCTGTAAAAATCATAATGCACATTGCAATGTGAGTGGAAGTATATATGGAAGTATATACCTTGTGGGCTTTCTAGTCATTGCTATATGTTTAGTAAAAATGTATAGTAACATGTAGGGTTACGGTTATAAGCAGCAGGTGAAGCTATACGATAGTGTACCTATAGGTTGTGTTTATGAAATGATGTTAACGTATTTATCTTTATTTACCTCGCAAAATATTTGAATTGACAAAACATCCAAGAATCACCAATAATTGTCATAGTGTTGTGTTTTTTTTTGGACAGAAGCTAGGTAGTGATCCATGTCCTCTTTAATGCAAATGATATCAGGAGGGCATTGGAAATATAGTTTAAATGATTTCAAGACCTTTGCTATTGCACAGTGGATGGTGCATGTGGATATGAAAAGTAACACTTAGCCCCACATAGCAACCGAATAATTCAAACTAAACTACATACAAAATGCATGTCTTTATGGGTGTGAGGACACATTTTGTTGAAAAGGTGATACACTCACACATTTCTCAATGCTCGTATTTATCAGCTATTTCTGAATATTGAATGAATTTATTCTTGTTTTCCTGACTAACATCAACAAAATCAAACGTGATGGGTTTGCAAAGGTCAATCTTTTTAGCAAGCAATTTAAAAGTGATTGAACAATTTATGTAAACATTATCCAGATTTTGCTAGAAATTAACCAAACACAACCAACAAATACTCCTGTTATGTCTCCTAGCAAAGGAAGTTGATGGAACAGCATTCCTTATACATATAACGTTTTAACTTGATGATTTGAGAGCAAAAAAAGAGGCTACTGATAGCTTGCAGGGAGAGGCAAATGGTCTGATTAAAAAGGTTGTTGGCATCACAGGATCAAGGCTGCTGCTGCTGCATTTTAATCTGTTCCTCGAGTATGTGAAATATCTGGGGCAGGCCAAACTTAAAAAAACTGCTCTAGGATCAGCTTCTGGGTGAGTCATAACCATGCCTGAGCCCAAGGCATTTTTCAGACTGTGTCAAAGTCAATAATAAGCAACGTTTGTTTTGTGGTCCTCCACAGGGGAGGAGAAAGAAAATCAAGAGTTTGGGGGAAAATGGAACGCTGTTTGAGTGCGAGGGAGTGGTTGTGTGTGTAGGTGTGAAAGATGTAAATACTGTGGGTCTAATCCCTTATTCCACTCCTCAGAAACATGGGTGGTACTTTTATTTATTTCCTCCTAGGGAATTAAGCTATGGCTTGGTAAGTATTCAAAGACTTGAAGACGGCTAATCTGAGTGAAGAAAAAGCAGACTCTTCAGGTACAGATAAGGACAAATACCGTTTTGGAACACTATCTGGTCTCCACATTCATCTTTTACTGTTTCTTTGAGGTAAGGTTTCTGTATTAAGCATAGTAGTTTTCCATATTCTTCACTTGTAATTCAATAAGAAGCTTATGTTTGACATCTCAAATTAGAGCTAGACTCATAACATGATGTTGGATGTTGCTTTCTAAGACAAATGTCATTGGTATTCCCGTTTTAAAGGTGGATTCAAACGATTCTGGAGAATGCTTGTCAATAATACTTTTTGTGAAAAATAAATTCCAGTGTTCATATACAGCCCTAGGCTCTGTCAACGGGCATGTTGCTAGCAACTATGGGCCTCCTTTGTTTTACATAACCCTTTGTTAAATGCCCGTTTACAGAGCCTAGGCTGTGTATAAACACCCAATTACTTTCACATACAGCACGTACAGTTAGCGGATCATCAGGAGATATTAACTGATTTTCACAAAAAAAGTGATTTTGACAACAAACATACCCAGAATCGCATTCAATATTTAATAAAAGCAGTCATTTTGCTCTCTTCCCATCTCTCTTGCTCAGCGTAATAGTGACACACGCTTAGGCCAACATAATTGTGCTGAATGGTGTGTTTAGCAAACTTAATCTGCTAGGGAAATATTTGAACAGACCAGGGAGGTGAACTTAATCACAATGATGAGGCCTGTCCAGCTCCTAATTTTTGCATATAAGCATTTAGGAGACATGTATTTGCTGTTTTTCCAAGTGTCTTTTATTAGAGATCTGTCATTACTTTGGTATTTTTCTCAAAGATTGAATTGTTTTTGCTATTGTTACATATGGTATTCATGGTGGCAATATTTTCAACCAATTTAAGTGCAATTTATTTTTCTCGCTTGTTTGATGTAAAAGGATCTGCAACACTTTATTTAAAGGGTCTGTGGATTTTTGAGAATCGTCTTGGAAGTTTTGCGGCGAGCACTGTGCAATTTGCCACTGATGAGTAAATTAAAGACGCTGTGGCAATTGTTTGACTTCCATTTATTTGATTACAGTTAATTGCCAACCAAATTACTTAGTTAATGTTCTGGAAGTGAACTGTGTTAATCATGAACAATTGCCAAGAAAAAAGCAAATCTTAAAAAAAAAAAAAAAGTCCCAGAAATGTTTAATTCATTTTTGACTCCTTGAGGTTTTGGACCAGAAGTTTTGGACCATTTTTTGCACTTTCTTCCTCACTTTTGAGATTTATTTTACCCATTTGTGTTTTGAATATTAATATAATATGCTGGTATTAAAAACAAACTGTTAGGAAATGGAACAAATTGAAACTTAATATCATGATGGCCTATAAAGTGCAAGAGCACACGCCATGATCATAAAAAGGGTCCAAATGACTGCATACAATACTTTATAATTCTTTAAAGTTCCACCACAAACTCTTTATTAATTAGAAAGTATTACACCACCATTAGGCAAAGGTAATTCAGCTAATGAAGTTGTAACCAATGGGGGATAGGGGAAGTTTATTTCCCCTTCACTTTGAATGAAGTTGCCTCAAACCTAGTTACATATGTGATCAGAGCTTCTGAGCCAAAATACACAGATGCTTGTTTGGTGCAGCGCTGCCTGGCTCACATGGCGTCTGTAAATTGAACATGGGAGTCTAATTCTAGGTGTCTGTTTTGCTGTGTTCAAACACTGGTGTATACCTTCTGCCTGTGTGGCTTCATTAACACTCCCCCCACTTCAAAGAGAGATTTTTTTAATTCCTACCTCCTGTGCCCGCAATTTTTCCCCCATTGAAGATGAGCCTGATTTAAGTTTTTCTTTTCATGTTGTGTATTGCTCCATCTTCCGTGCATTGTGAGCACGTTACAAATTCTGTTTTTAGTTAAAGTGTAACTTCACCATTAACACACTGCTTTCAAAGTAGGTTTTGCTGAGTTGAGTTGCTAGGTAACAAAAACGCCTCCTAAAACTACGTCAGGATTTTTCACTCCTCTAAGAATAAATGCCGTGCTCACATGCTGCTTTGCTAAACGGATGAGCTGAAGAAATCTAACCGATACAAATCTTAAATGTGCGTCATTCATATCTATTTTATTATGGGAAGCAGAGGAACTTTAATTAACCATCGAGAAACCACAGAATGGCAATGAAACTATACGGAGAAATAATGTTCGCCCATAAAAAACAGTGGGACATCAGAAGCACATTTCCATCTCTTCAGCAGGCCTGTGAATAAAATAAGGGAGAAAAATGCATTAGTGCTGTATCTAAATGACAAATGTGCTGTTATTTGTTGGGCAGAGAGATTTTAAAATTGAGGTGAGCATTGTCGGCTTAAAGAAATTCACGAGTGCTTTTACCTTCCGAAGCCTAAAAGTGTGAGTGCACCCTTAAAAGCACTACAGCCCCTATTGTGTGGTACTGGAGTAATTGTCACAGCATGGGGGGTCAACTTGACACCTCACTTCTTTGGCTTTCAGACTGGACCCTTTCTTCACAGCTCCAAGTTTTTTATTTATATTTTACCCTACCTAATTTTTTTCATATTATCTTGAAGAAAAAAAAGGAAAAAAAAAAAGCACTCACATATTTGTGTGTGGGTTTCAAGCACACCTTGTCACTTTTGCACTCAAAGATGAAAAAAGCACAGCAGGCATCTTTCAGGGCAGCTACTCTGGGTAATAGCGGAGACGCAGCAGGAGCTATAATGAAAGCCCAGTTGGGCTCTCAAAGGCAAAAGGGACATGAGCCTGGAGTCAATGGACCCCATTGCCCCAGAGAGTCAAGGTTTTTAACAGACCTGGACCCGCTTTGATCATCTGCTAGAAAGCCCAAGCTAGAGAGAGAGGTGTATTACAGGCAATAGGGTGGCAATATTATGTATGATGCCAATGCATTAGGCTTCATTATGTGGCCTCGGTGCATTGCTTGTTATGAATACATGTACTGTATATATGGTCTCCAACAGAAAGGCATCTTTCTTACTTTAGCGGGATATGATTTCTACTCCATTCTAATGAAATATGACCCTTTTCAAGAGAACAACATTTTATGACCTTGTTAGTACCTCAAATAAAACACAAAGTTGTATTACTAGAGATAACTATTTTTCAGTTCTTAACCCAATTCCCGATAACGATACTGTCCGACATCCGATACAGATTATTATAAATAATTTTTTTTGTGGTCACGATATTGTGTCTTAAGCTTATAAATGCTTATGCAATGATACGATAATGCAGCGTTTTGAAGTGCAGAAAACACAGCATGTTCTGATAAAAATTGCCCTTATGGTGAAAACAATTTATATACTGACATGCTGAAAATAATTTTATGCCGTAGTAGGTTGTTGTTCCAGATTTGACCCTTCATATGTTTTGAAGAATAAAATGTACCAAAAAAATGAAAGATGAAAGGATACACAGCAGTTTCTATGAAGCAGTAAATGGATTTAACCACTTATCCCCCCTCCCCCCCCCAAAAAAAAGAAACACACACACACACACACACACACACACACACACACACACACACACACACACACACACACACACACACACACTATAAGTACCTGACATTAGGCAGGTGCATCTGGCTCTTTTGCTGCTGTCACCATAGAGACGACCCCCCTCTGGCCTAGTTTAGCTTGCTTGCCCCTTCCTAGCACACACACACACACACACACACACACACACACACACACACACACACACACACACACACACACACACACACACACAAATGCAGTTCATACAGACACACCTGTTCGTACATTATGATTTACATTCGGCTGCGATAAACAACTGGGAGGACATGATCTCTTTGGACATTACGTTGTCATAATGACTTGTACTGTATCACGACCTTATGTGCAAAGGAACTGACACTACAAGGTTAGTCAGGCGTTAACAGACAGTGTACATGAAGGTCAGCGGAGCTGTATTTCATGGAGCAGCTTCCAGGCAATCGCAGTTTAGAAGGCTTTATATTAAAATGGTAAAGCTACATTTAATAGGGGATTAGGATAGTCTAAGAATAATTGAATAATTATATATATCCTATAGAAATTGCATTTTTCATTTGAGATACTGAAAAAATTTAAACATAGGGTTTTGCTGGCCCATTACCTTTCTCATGTATGTGCTTCATAAATGTCTTTGTTGAGTCTATACACTCCACAAATACAAAAAACAGGGAATGCTTTCAAATTAGAAATATTCTGATACTATCCCCTATTTTAGCCTCCCTCATGGTGCAATATCAGCCTGATACTATAGATTATAATGTATAGTTAACCACCTGTAAGTGGCATCTGTCTTGGAGAATTCATAGGCTGTGATGTACAAATGAAAAACATAATGGGACTAGAGCTGCAACGATTAATCGACAAATCGATTATTAATCGATTATTGAAATAATCGCCAACTATCTTGATGATCGATTAATCTTTTCAAGTAATTTTTTAATAAAAAATGTCCAAATTCTCAGATTTTAGTTTCTCAAATGTGAATATTTTCTGGTTTCTTTAATCCTATAATGACAGTTAACTGAAATATCTGTGTGTTTTGGACTTAACAATACATTTGAGGACGTCAACTTGGGCTTTGGAAAATTGATCAACATTTTTCACAATTTTCTGACATTTTACGGACCAAAACACTAATCGATTAATAATCGAGAAAATAATCGACAGATTAATCGATTATCAAAATAATCGTTAGTTGCAGCCCTTAATGGGACCATAATTGAAAGGTAAAACACTTAACGGGTTTCTCATGTTCAGTGTATGCCGTGTGCTGCATACAAAACAATGCTGCTGAGGTAATGAATAGCTTTTTAATTGGTTCGTTTGCATATTGCTATACACAGTATGAATGCCTCTAATCCCATTTGTGTTCCATGTGGAGTTTTTCCATTTTCTTCTGAAGCCTTGAGTAAAGTAGTATAGGTGTTGTTTATCTTAGATATCAATACCCAGCACCAGTCTCTCTTTTATGATATATCTCCACTCACACACTGTCCGTTTAGGGTTCCCCCCTGGCAGTGTGTATCTGTAGCTTCAGGCATGTGTGTATGAATAACAATCACCTTACCTCAGGTATACAGTAGCTTTACAAGTATAGCCTCCAGTAAGCAGATAAACCATTGTAAGGGAAATGCCAGTGTGTGAAATGGGAATCAAACATCCTTAAGTCAAGATGGAGTCCCCGCTCTCAAATGGCGGTCTGCCAACCAAGCACACATCAGCTTTCCCTCTCTCTCTCTCTTCGCTCCAGCAAATTGCACAGCAGCAGACCAGACAACTTGTCGACATCTATCATGATCATACGTGACCTAAAACTGGTCCTCTCCATGAACAATGTTTATATAGAGTGAGTGGTACAGATGTAGAGATGAAAATAAACATTGCCCGAGCGTTGGCCCCTGTACATTCACTGGTTCGAGAAGCGAGATGGATATATTGGATTGGAGTGTTGGATAAATGTTGCATCTCCAAAGTCAATCTTACATCCTACATATTTTTATTTGGAAGACACCATCAGTATAGCCCCTTCACCTCTGTTAATGTGGGTTCTTCAATTATAGAACAATTTGCATAATGACAACAATGCATGTAGCAGTCATTGACAAAATGTTATCTCCAATATGGCCTCCTGAAACATTGTAATTGTGGTTTATGCTTAAAGCAATAGGCACGCAAACACAGGGTCAAGATAAGAGAAATGTTGTTCAACTCATTATGGTTTTCCAACTTTTGTGTGACAACAAAACATGATTTTTAAACATCCATTGTTGTCACACACTAATCCACATGGCTTTCTGTGCTGCTGTAAATTAGAGGTGTACAAAATATGCATTAATCCATGGCTGAAAGTAGTCACCAACATGTTTAAACTGCCCTAAAAGAACATTGAGTGTAATAAGTTATGGTTGTACCTTTAAAAAAGGGTAACAACAATAATTATTAGGGCTGTCGAGCGATTAAAAAATTAATTTAATTAATTACAGGCTCAGTGATTAATTAATCTAAATTAATCGCATACTTATATGACACTTTTATGCCTGTTTATAAACAACTGTAGGCCTATAGGCTACTGTTCGTCTCTCTCTCTCTCTCTCTCTCTCTCTCTCTCTCTCTCTCTCTCGCCGTCTCTCGTAACTTCTGTCTCTTCCCCTCAGCCAGGCTTCTACATTAAATACATTTAGGAACTAGGCTACTAGCGCCGAAAAAAAAAACACAAAAAAACAAGCAGGCTAAATGACGCGCGCACACTCACACACACACACACACACACAAAGGAGGAAAAAAGACAGGCATATGCTAGGAAGAGTGAGAGGGGACTGGTGTCCGTTTAGACGATCGCAACTAGCAAAAAGTGAGACACGGCGGAGAATAACACAAGACATATTCCTACCTTCATGCTTATTTTCCCGGAGCAGCCCATAACACATCCATAGAGCCCTCTCTGCTTCTTTCTTTACTCTTTAATCCCGTGCGGGTCGTGTCCGCAAGATACAGGTGCAGCTCCGCTATCGTCTCACCTCTTTTGCACCGGGTCAAAGGGCAATATAGAAGTGCGATTAATCTGCGTTAATTTTTTTAATCGCGTTAATTTTTCTGTGATTAATTAATCGAAATTAACGCGTTAATTTGACAGCCCTAATAATAATGTATATGAATATATCTTGTGGTAGACAAGGTTGGCTGGAGAAATACAATCAACTTTATGTCTTCTTTGGCTTGCAACGTCACAATTCCACCCTCTGTGGCAGGTTATTTTAGGATAGAACAACAGAAACATGATCATGATGAACGAGACAGGAAAACAGTAGACGGTTGAAAATAACTTAGAATTGCCCATCGTCCTATACAGTGACCTGGAAAAGTTGTTGTTATTTGAGAACCACTTGTGCGGAGGAAACTCTAAATTAGATTTTCTTTTTTTTTCTTTCTGATTGCCTCAGCTCATCTCCAAAGTTGTCTCTCTCCTCACCAGTGACAGAGAGTCACCCCTAAAGTACCTTGACACAGTGCGTAAACAAGCCTGCCTCTGTTCATCAATGTAATCTTGTTTGCTCAGAGGGCAGTGTCTCTGCAGGGATAAAGGCCCTGTGCCGGAGATATTGTGATCCCCCTGTTTCTCATGTCTTTAAAGGAGACAGGGGTACAGTGGCCTGGTTATAGCTGGCAGCATGTGTGTGTGTGTAGCCTACAGAAATCTGTGTAATGTTACAAGCCTCGCACAGCTACATCTGAATTAAAGGTGGAGTCAGCGATTCCGGAGAACGCTTGTTGTGAAAATCACTTTTTTTATATATATATCTGTTATCTCCTCACCGATCGTGTCTGTAATCTGTGCACCGACACAAAAATCCAATGGAAATACACAGCCTAGCCTCTGTGAACAGGCATCTTACTAATTACGTTGGGCTACCTTTGTTTACATACCAGCTAACAGTGCCTAGGCTGTGTTTTAACACTTTTTTTCGGCACACGCCACACACAGTACAAACAGGTAGCGGCTCGTGAGGACATATTCACTGACAAGAAGTGTTTTACAGAATCGCTGACTCCACCTTTAATTGAAAGAATGCTAAACAGCCATTGTAAATGTTTAAAATGGAATTAGATTTAAAACGCTTCAACAAAAGTATATACAGAGAAAAAAGCATATTGTACAACCAACTAACCCCTGGCTGTTGTAATTTGAAATGACTGCCTCTACATGAGGGGAGTTTACCATTCAAAGTGATCACCAGGGTTTCATAATTACTCTCCCGGTGAGAAGCCATCAAGAGCAGAGGGAGAGGATTGCAATTGTGTCACAACAGAATAACTCATCCACCAAACACCACAGCTGGTGTTGCATACTCAGCATTTTAACCCAAGGTGCAGGCAGCTTTTCTCCGCACAAGATTTGATTTAAAAAAGAAAATATATATATATTTGGTGTGAAAATCGGCTAGCGAGGTGTTGTGGAAGGATAGGGGGTTAGAAACACATGAGCATGAAGGGTGAGCTATGCTTGCAAAAATAGAAAGCGTCAAAATGATAAAACAATGGTGTCAATGGTATTTTTTGTTTTTCCTTTTTCGTATCTGTTCCACTGACGGATGTCAATCACGGCACCTTGTAACATTTCTAGTTCACTGTCGTTCAATGTTTTGAAACATTGAACGACTGCAAACTTTGAATTCAGCACGGCATAAAACAGTGTTTGGAACAATAGGACACCGCCCCTGGGTGACAGGGGTAAAAGACGGGAGGGAGATCTCAAGAGATGAGTAGAAACTTGAATGTATTTTATTGGCTTTTCGGTTACAATTTAAAACTTAAGCTACAATTGGAGAATGCAGCAAAATAGCACATTAAGCATTCATGATATGTGTAAATTGTGGCTGTGAAACTCACTCCTGAAATACCTTCTCCACCAACCAGTGGAGCAGATGGTAAGCCTGGTGGAGACCTATGCACATAGAGATTTACCTTATGTAGATGTATACTGCACAGTAGAGCGTAGTTTGTTGTGAGACATGCTGGGCTCAGTTGCTAGGCATTTAAGTCTCTCTCATTTTGTAGCAAAAGACACATTGAGGGAATGTCAAAGTACAGGCATTACCCTTCACAGATATGCCTTCTGATGTTCAACAATTCTTTCATTTATACTTGGTCTCTTTGATTTTCAGGCTTCAAGAAAAATAACTAAAAAAATGATTAGCCTTTTTCAGTTTTGTCAAGGATACTGTACTCTTATTTTGTGGAGCTTTTAATAAAGAGGGAATAGTTCCTTGTTAGTGACTCTGGAGTTCCTTAGTTGGCTATTAGCAGTGAAGCCTTTGACTGTATAAGCTATATGAAGGTTACTATCATGAGTAAAACGTACGCCTGTCAAACAATCATTTTTGTGATTGAAATGAATCGAAGAATTTCCATAGTATATCTAGTTCTTCTCTTTTTATTGCATGTTTAAATTATTTTTTTGCAAGTCACAACAATTTTTAAATCCATATGTATTTTTAATAGGAATCAGATAAAAAAAAGTTGAATTTTACGAATAGTTTTATAGAATATGAATGATATAAGTTTCCTATATGGCTGGTACAACCCATGCAGCTCGTTATTTTTAAGTAGCAGGATCCTACAAGGTATTTTAGCCACACTGTTTGCGTTGGTTGGGGTGTGTTGTGTGTTGCCAGAACACTTCACAACAGTCCTCACAGGCAGAAAGTTATCAGAGGGGAACACTGTTTTATCTGTCATCCAGGTGATAGGGAGCCTTATTGGATGGTGAGTTGCAGCTAAAGGTTAAGCCTGGTTTAACTTTTTTTTGCAGTAAGACCCTGCACTGTTTTATCAAATCTTTATCCTCAACCGAGAGCATGGCATTTTTTAACACAGGGTTGAAGTTGTTCTAAATACACCCTTAGTCTCGATAACCAATGCATTTAACCACTTGCATATGCTTGTTAGGATTGTGTCTGATGTAAAGCATGCATTAAAGGTATAGTGCGTAACTTCCGCCGCCCCCATGGAGAATTTGTAAGCAATTACAACCACACTGTCGGCGCATCCACATGACGTAAGCCTTTGGTTATTGCGCATCGATTTGATACCTTCTGCTGTTTGTCCAGGTATTTTCTTAGAAGTAGAATCAACAACTGAAACATTTTGTGGGCGCATCTTGAGCTCCTGCTCCAGTGTCAGGGGTGCCTTTTTAAATGCTACCATTCTGAGAAATACAGAGAGAGTTGCTGTGGAGTGGATAGGCTTAATAACTAACTTTGAGTCAACTTATCTGAGCGATGGCTTGACTGTAACCACCAAAGCATTTATATGAAAAAGTTACGCACTGTAGCTTTATTAAGATACACATAACACATTCTTTTGTGTTAAAATCATGGCAAGTGTGGAAAGTGGTGTTTCTTGGTGTCTCCACCATCATCTGGAGCTATAGCTGACACATCTGGGGCTTTTGCTTTCTGCCTGGCTGGCCGTCAGAGAGGGAGAAAAAAAACACTCTTTTGATTGGCAGGTTTAAACTCTTCAAGGTCAGCCTGCGCTACACGGCTCACCCTCTCAATGTAGATTACTGTGGTAACATCTCTCATGTCGAGTGCCCCCCCCCCCCCCCCTCAACCGGTTCTCAGTTCACATTCAGATCTATAGATTGTGTCCTATAGCCCTCCTACTCATCATGTCCTTAACATAAACTACTGCACAGGTGGTTGGGCATGGAGATTGTTCTGCATTTTTTACATTCGTCATTTCTAGGGGATGTCATCTCTGCTAGTGATAAAAGTAGGTCGAGATAGTAAATGGTTAATGGGATGTGTTTGCAGAAACAGTCTGAGGTGGTCTTTGACCCAAGATTTTATTCAAATAATCTGTGCTATAAACTCGATAAATAACAGGTGACACCTGGACGGAAAAAAGGTAAATCCTTTAAAGAACGGTGTCAACTTTATGTGCGTTTGATTAAAGGTGCAGTCAGCGATTTTGGAGAATGCTTGTGGTCAAAATCACTTTTTGTCAAAATCAGAATATCTCCTCACGATCTGCTACCTGTAAGTTTTTTTTTGTGCACTGAAAAAAATCCAGCCTAGATCTGTAAATTGGAATGTTGACCTATGATCCTAGGTTGTGTATTAACACCAGTTATTTTTTTCAACACACACACAGGAGATACTCACTGATTTTTGACAAAAAGGTATTATGACAACAAGTGTTCTCCAGAATCGCTGACTCCACCTTTAAGAAGACAGCTTTAGTTTTCTTATCCAGGTACAGTATATGTATAAGAAAGCGACAGAGAATAGGACAAATGCCTCCAAACAGGGAAATGTTTAGAAGAAGAGTTACTATTATGAGTCAAGTATTTTGAGGCAAAAAGTTGTAAAAACTGATGAGCAGAAGGATTGGAGAAGGACAAAAAGGTGTAAGACAGCAGGAAACAGCAACTGTCTCACAAAATAGCTTGTGCAGATGGCTGCTGAAAGCCACAAAGGAGAAAAAAATCTGCATTTCTAGCGACTAATATCACACAATGACATGCTCATTGTGTTGCGATCTTGCTATTTGTCATGCATGCATATTTAGCAGCGCATTTGAAATGATGACGCACCATTGATTTGTGCACGGGATTGTAATGGCACTTGTCACCGTCAGAGAATGCACTCACTCTGCATATGATTTACAAGTGAGAGCATCTTGAGAGAGTGGTAAAGTATGTAGCAGCAGAGATACAACTAATATGACGTCAAATGAAAAGGGCACACAAAACTGACACATTAACAAGAAGCACAACATGTTAAATCGGTTGGTAGCCAAATTCAACAACACATTAGAAATCCTTTGCTGACAGTTTATTTCATTTGATTAAATGCTACTGGATGCATCCACTAACTGACCTACAGTGAAAGATTGCCTAATGTACTATTTCATTGTAGTTTATATTATTTAAATCCAATATTCTGATGTGACCTTCTAGCATTAGGCATTTGAATATGTTTGAATGTGTCTAGTGCCATGTTAAATTTTTTTTAAAATGTATTTACCCCTTTCACTTTCCATCACAATTTGTGTATTCCGATAAGGCTCGACAGGTGCATTGAAATGTGAATGAATGCGCCGTCTGGGAATACTTTTTCCTTTTATATTCCTGCCAAGTTAGAGGTAATGGCTTTTAATCTGGGCAGTAAATACAATTTTTTTTTTGTGAATGGCAATCATCAGTAGTCGTACCGCGCATACACACATGTAGAGCTGTGCAGCTAGTTTTATCTCATTCCCTGTTCTCGAGATGTGAATATATTTAAGTTGTGGCTCCTTGCAAGAGGGATGCTGGTACATTTTACCACTTTGGTTTTAAAAGAGCTCCAATCTCTTGTCAAATTAAAATGTATCTTTTTTTTAAATTTATTGTCCATCCGACAATTCAAACTACAAATATATTTATTTTCTTTGCCATAAAACAGCAAAATATCACTTGTTTTGCCCCACATTGTAGAAGCCGTCAACCAACTAATCGATAAATAGCCCATTAATTCCAGGACTAAAACCTGTCAATATGAACACCATTTGAAATCTTTTTTATGATGTATTGGCAGCCTTGTGTAAAATAAATGTAGGGCAGAGGTATAGTGGGTGTGTAGACAGCATCACAGCCAGACGGCCATATTCCCCACCAGGGCCTGTACTGGAAACCTTCCCACTCTCCCACAGCAGGCAGCATCTGTTGGGAGGAGATCCCCAGCTGCTCCCTGTATACTGCTTTACCAACACATGGCTGCTCTGAATATTGTGCTGATTGTGTGTGGAAACAGTCTACCTATAATGGACCACTGACAAAGATTACTAATGGAACAATAAATGGAGGGGTGGAAGGATACGATTTAGGCTTATTTATCCGTGTTTTGTCTGGATACAGTTGTTTTAGCCCATTGTGTACTTTGATTTTATTAGGTTTCAAATGCAAAGTAGACATGTTGTTTTTGAGCCTGCAATTTAAGGTGGATTCGGCGACGATTCTGGAGAATGCTTGTCGTCAAAAAAATGTTTAATTAAAATCTGTGAATATCTCCTCACGATCTGAAAACTACGTAATAATGTGTGTGAGCTAAAAAAAAATCCAGTGTTAATACACAGCCTAGCCTCTGTAAACGGGTATGTTCTTAGCTACAGTGGGCCTCCTTTATTTACATACAAGAGGACCTCATGGTGATGTTGTAAGCATGTTTTTTTCACAAAAATTAATTTTTTCCATGTAAAAGTAAATTTTCTTGCTGTCAACTTATTCGATTGATGTGCCAAATCAAATTGATTCAGGTAGAAAAACTTCTATCATACATGTTGATGAACTACCAACATATGAAACCATGTGATGATGATAACTGAAGATTTGCCTGAATTGCTGAGAGGGTTAGTTTTTTCTCAAATTGTGGCAGTGGGGTAAAGTGAGACAAATGCTGTGGGGTAAAGTGAGACAGTGTCTGTGCCATCTTTAATGAATCCATTATATTTGAGGTAGCAAGAAGACTAGTTTGAATAAGACAAAAGACAATGTGGGCTGGAGGGGTTGATGGTGGAAGGGGTGTCAGCAAGGGCATGGTTTAGCAGATATGTGTGGAGAACAGGAGAGTGACCTTTAACATCAAGTAATATGTCTTTATTCAATGAATGATCCCAAAAAAACAAATGCAGACAAATATTAATAAAAAACTCAGAAGATGGAAAATGACAGCTGGGTCTGTGTTCTGAGTCCCAGGCTGTTCTAGCTTGTTCTGATTGTCCTTTGCTCTGACCCCCAGACACTAGCTGGCTCTAAGGGTCCTGTGTTCTGACCCCCAGACTGTGTTTTAATCTAACTGGTTTTATCTGTCATTTGAATGTTAATTATTGAATATGAATTATATGTTGTATTTGATCAGAGTTACTTTCACGTGTTTGGAAAAATGTTTTGCTTAATTGACCAAACCCCCATGATTCTGTTACTACTCTGACATTAGTTTTGGAATATTTGATTTTCAAGCTAGCTGTCAGGATTCTAACTGTTACAATTTGTGTTGTTATGGTAGTTTCAGAGTGGAAAAAGTAAGTGGATCAGTGTACCCCCTTGATTTCTCTGGTCTGTCTCAGTTTACCCACAGCTTGGGTAAAGTGAGACACAAGACAACTTTTTTTTAAACAATCATATTTTCACTGCCCTTTATCTTGAATAAATTCTGCTAATGCCCATTTCTAGGGAATATCCTGAATTAATGGGACATGTGTAAATGTGAGTGATACATCATTTTAACTCGCTTAGAGGGGAGCAAATGTAAAAAGTGTCTCACATTACCCCGTTCTCCCCTATGTTCTTCCCTCCCTATATTTATACAGTTGGCAAGGCATTAATTCAATAAGGTGTGGAACCCTAGCCTAAGAAAGAAAAAATATATTTTCATTTTTATCTCCTGTAGATCTGATTGACGGCCGGTGAGTGTGGAGGAGGAGAAGCATTTAAAGAGACTCTGCAGCAGCGGCCATTGTTGATTTTTAAAGGTTAGTCTCTGTTCCTTTTACCAATCGAAACACACAACGCATCAGAAACATCTATTTTTAGTGTCACACGTCAACAGTGCCACTCACTGTCAAGTATCAACAATTATACCCAATTTGCACTGAATTAACACATGCGTGCAAGGATTATTATTTTTAATTACGTGTTCTACATTCAATCTTACTGACACTTTTATTTTTCACATCTCAGTGCTTCTAAGTTTCTAAGTTTGGTTGCAGGATTATTTTATGCAATGTTTTTTTTGAACATATACTTGGCAGCATATGTTAATGGTTTGATTAAAGCTTATTTGACTGGAACATTTTCAGCCCAAACCCAAAGTGTACTGTACACTCACAAAGTGCCCGACATTGTGAATATAAGTATGAATAGAAAATAATAAAGTGTGCTTTGACCCTGTTTAGAACACTCCATAATCTGCTGTGCCCACTATTCAGATGCAGTGTATGGAAAACCAGTAGGCTATCAGTTATTCAATCTTTCTTATGGGTCCTATATATATATATATATATATATATATATATGATTTGAATAATGTCTGGCGAATTTGACCTCCATATCAGATGGAAAATCAAATCTCAATATGACTGTGTACACTAAATCCACCTGTCATCGTAAATGCTGTTATCAAAGAGAAAAAGGAAAAACAAGATGAATCATACGCTATCTGTGAATCTGACGGGGAACTGTTTCTCATGCTGACTTTGACGAATTGCAGAGGGAAGATTTTGGACTATGTTGATTCATATCAAAACTATATTTCCACATGAATGGTATTTATGGAAAATGTCGGTGTATAGTTATAGAGCTCACATTTCAAAAACATAGATTTGACTCATGCTGACTTTGGTCAAATGGGTGTTGACATAACCTGGCTGTTTCATTTTGTGTTCTATCATGGATTTAAACCCATACAATCCCCCTTTTGTTCTCAAACTCCATCCTTTCCCCTCCGCACTTCTCTGTTAAAGTCTGTATTCTAACCCACGGATGCTGGTTCAGGCAAGGATTCAGTGGCTATTTACTGAGGCGTTGTGAATGATTCTGGCCTTGTTAGATCCTATTTTGTTTTTGCGAGTGCCGAAATCTGCCTCCTTCCAGGCATTTTGAAGGTGGAATACCGCCTTGGGGGGATCGAAAGAGCAGTCCCAATTTTTCATCCTTATTGCCCGTGACATATCCAAAGTGGCAGAGAGAGTGCAAGAGACAGAGGAATGGAGAAAAAGTGAGGAGCACCCAGCTTGGAGTAGATTGCTACTTCTTCTCCGTTCTGTAGTCCTGTGCAGGGCCCAAATTGTCTTTCCCCAAAACAATGCAATTCACCAGCGTTCATTTAGGGCAGACAAGGTTAAACTAAAGAGTAAGAGGGGATTCCGCCTCTTGATGACTTACTCCGCCTTCAGGCTTGTGCGTTAGCCTTAGAATAAATGCAGTGTTGGAAGCATCCATGGCATTGGCTAAAATTAGATGTTACACCCCAGCCTCCACCCCTAACTCCATCACCATATCTTTTTCTACAGTCTGTACAGTACGCACATGTGTAATTTGTAAACAAATTCCAGTGCAAAGATGTGCTGTATTTTGATTAAGACATCTGTGTGTGCTGATAAGAGAAAAAAAAGAGTGCTTATCATGTGTCTTAATTTTATCTTGGCTGTAGTTTTTGGTGTGATTACTCCTTCTTCTCTCTTAATTTCATGCCCCAATTCACATCCCATGTGGAGTGAAGTCATCATTAGGTCTCTATATAAAACTATTCCTAGGTGAAACTTATTTTTCTGGTGATTATTATTTAAACACACAAGGACTGCGTGATCTGTTAAGCCACATGCAGACAGTGTATAGTGATGGAGGGCAGTCAAGGTTATTGTCAAGGTGACTTCTTGGGGTTGGCAAATTAATGGGTGGGAATTCTTGTAGAGGGCTTGAAAGAGCCTACGTGACTAGGAAATATTTACCAAAAGAGACACACACACACACACACACACACACACACACACACACACACACACACACACACACACACACACAGTAAACCCCCCATTTGCTTTCATTCTCCCTCTGTAGATTAGGATCTCTTGTTGTAATTATTGCACAGTGATTCGGCCTAAAACTCTGCCAAGTGGATATGATCTCAAGCCGTCAGGTGCTATAGAGAGGGGGGTATCTGGCAGCAGCTGTTCATCATGTCCTCTACATGTTCCATTGGGCCTTTTTGCAGTGGAAGTTAATGGCACCGGGTGTTATGTGATACACGTCTGTTTGATTGACTTGATTCTGGAGCGCTGCCAATACCCCAGCTTTACCCTCCAGTAACCGCTGGAAGTAGAAAAAGATGATGAAAGAATGAAAAAAAAGACACACAAGACAATAAAGGTGAACCCGCGGGTGGCATTTATTTTGCACCATATAAGGGCATCACTCATCCACCACAGTCCCGAGTAACATATGTCTCCTCCTCCCCCCTTCCCAAACACTTGACATACTTGACATACAGAGTCTATTCTGCCCTAATGAGCAATTGTGCTGCAGTGTACTGTACTGTCTGTTGTGCTAGGCAAGGCGCTGATATAATTAGACTGCCTTCATCAGCATAAAGACAAGAGTGCATATCCACCCAGATAACTTTTGTTGATATTTTTCATTTGTAGGGTTATACTATCAAAAAGCTACAGCTGAACAATGCAGTTTAACTTTCGTATATCTTTTGACCAGTCAGTGATTCTAGATGACACATGTTGACCTTCCATGTTCCTACCTTCCATGTTGTGTACGTGTGGGTGCGCACATGTGTGTGTGTGTGTACTGTGTACTGTGTGTGTGTACTGTGTTCTGCAGGTGTTATATGTGCTGTAGTCCACGTTCATGTGTCAGGGTGATTTTGTGTTTGCGCGGCGGATGCTTGTGCAGAGTGTAGGTTGGTTTAGGGATGTTATCTTCCAGATGCAGTTTATGGATCTATTGAATTTCCCCAGACTAATGCTGGGTGACTGTCACACTGCTCAAGCTGAAAAATGAATGATTGAGTTTTAAAATGACAGCTGCTGAAAAACTAGAATCTTTAATGGCAGATTTGAACGCATAGCTTAATGGGGATTTTAATGTAGCCTATCATTTATTGCTTTTAATTCATATCATGGTTTTAGGAACCCAGACTCTTTGTGTGAGACTTTATTTCTGCTTGGTAGCAGTGGTTGTTGTTGTTGTTGGCGTATTTATGTCAGTTTGAGCAGAACATCAAGTTCTGAAAGCATAATTTGTTTCATTCAGTAATCCAAATATTTACATTATTTTACATTCAGTTTATAATGTAAATAAAACCGGCACTCAGGTTTTCAATTTATATGCAGAGAAATGTCTTATTTTTCTCACTTGGAGTTCATTTATTTGTTCGAGTTTCTTATCAAATCAGTATGTATAAATCAAAACGATATAAATAAAATATGCATTTATACACGTACCCTTCTAAACATAAACAAATACGAATACATACATAACATACCTATCCATACACACACATACTGTGTATACATACACACATATACATACAAATGCATACTTACACATGCATAACTACACACACACATACATCTGCACATGCACATACATACATGCATACAACTTTCCAAAAACACTCCCAAACAAATATATCATACTCTTGAATTTCCCTCTCACTGACCTTGTTGGCTCTGTGTGCCTGGTCCGTAACAGGGTTGCTAAGGTAATTTAATTAGCAGACCCTCCACGGACTAAGGGTAATTACTGCTCTCTAAATCCCCACTAATCCCCCTTCTGAGTCCCCTAAACAGACAGGGCCTGGGGCAAACTAACAGGCAATGCTGACTCCTCTGTACCGTCCCAGACAGGAGCCCCATACCATTAACACACACTGTCCCAGTCTGCATGAAGATGCTGCTTGATGGATTGATTTGAGGAAGATGTGTGGGTGCGCACGTGTGTGTGTGTGTGTGTGTGTGTGTGTGTGTGTGTGTGTGTGTGTGTGTGCGCGTGTGCGTGCGCGCGAGTGTGTGTATGTGTGCGCGAAAAGGGCTCCAGTCATCAGTCCCAATGTATTCCTCTCACGTCGCTCTCTGCTCCTCCGTGAGTGTGTGTGTGTCTGCTTGTGTGTCTGCATGGGTGTGAGTGTGTGTATGTGTTTGTGTGAGTGTGTGTGTGCGAGTATAGGGGACTATCAGGTCAGAGGGGCCACTCATCCCTCTATAAGAATGTCATAATTATCAGTGGAGGGATGACCAGGATGTGACCTCTGTGCGCTGCAGTGCCTGGTGACTGGAGTTAGAAGAGAAGGAGTGGAGATATAAGGCTATACTGAGCATGCTAATAAAAAAAAGTTCTCTAGTAAAAACAAATGGAGTTATGATCCTCTAAAGGGTTTAGGTTAAAATGAGAGTAATGAGTCAGCTCTGTAATTTACTTCTGAACGCAGTGGCGCAAGATACACGTTTTGACAACCAACGCTGCATTTCTGTTGTCAATGTGTCCTTCAATGTACCAATTAGAAGAAGACGAAGGCATGTGTAGTGTGCCCTTTTTTAACTTCACAGTATTATACATTTCATAGAACACATTTAAAAATGCACAAAAATGCATTATAGAAGAATAGCTGCTGGCAGTTATACACCAAACACTTTTTAACTTTTCTTTGATAACCGTACGTTAGTGTATCCTTTCAATTGATCTCTCAAGTATACATAAAGGTTAAATAAATAAAAATTATTAAGCTTGATTAGCCAAAACATTCAGAACTACAGATAATGTCCTGTTTAAGTAATGTTAGGATTTGAAAAGCAGATCATTTGGGGAGAACAGGCAGCTCTTCATTCTTCCTCTGCTCCTCTTGTAAACCATCTGTGTGACATCAGTGGCTTTGGCAAGTGGCTCTGACCCCAGCAGGTGGTGTGTGTGTGTGTGTGTGCGTGCGTGCGTGCGTGCGTGCGTGCGTGTTTGTGCAAGGTATCTGCAGCAAGGGAATAGCTGGGTGGTTGGTGAAAGGAGCATCTGGGTGTATTGAAAAGAGTTCTCTGAATAGCTTCATATTTGAACAGCCACTTATGCACTGATAAAGCTGTATGTGATTTGTGACAGCTTCCAGCCTGATGTATAAAGGGAGAGAGTGTGTGTGTGTGTGTGTGTGTGTGTGTGCGTGTGCGTGCGTGCGTGTGAGGGGGGGATTGGAGAAAGAGGGAGAGATTAAATTAGAGATGTAATTAATGCTACTTTTCTCCATTTTGGAAATGCATGTCTCTGTCTCAGAGTGAATGTGACGCACTAGATATTCTTGGTGGGCCAATAGCAATAGGTAGGATTAGTTCAACCCAATGCCACAAGAAGGCAATAGCATAGGCTAGAAGAGTTGATATGGAAGTTAACCATGGATGCTAATTTTTGCTGCCACATGTAACTAATTGTCAGTATTATTTGTGACTGAATGGAATGTATTGCTGCAGGGCAGAATCCGTCACACAACCAGTGGGTGTTCCCATATTTTTGCCTCATGCTGAAAACCAACCTTTTTCTGACTGTACCCCGATAACCCATACTAGCACTGAGCGCAGGAGTCTGAATGCAGTTTTGCTCCGCTTTGGAAAAAAAGTACAGCCTATAGCATCCCTTGGAATTATGGATATTATAGACTATTCTGCACCAAACCATTAACCTGCAGTAGGTAGTGTACCCTATCTGTAGCAAATTAAGGTTGTGGAGGACTGGGTTGCGGATGGATGTGCAGCACAACTCCCTTCATACTGACAGCTAAGAGAGTATTTTTCCATTAGGGAACCCTATACGGAGAATAAGTGCAGAAAATATGCTGCCAAGGACAGATAATGTCACTTTTTTAAAATGGAATTTACGTTTGTAGTCGTATTGAAACTGTAGCGCTAACCTTGTCTTTCATGCTTGATGCAGATGTATGATTTTGTCAGGGAAAATGTCCCTTTTGTTGTGTTAGGTTTGTATAGATGAGTCTACTACTACTGTACTTCCTGTTCCAAGGTTTCCCATCTTGCCTCTTTATTGGTTGAATAAGACCAGTGGTTTGCAGTGTCCAAAGGTGACCACTCGGATGCTTCTGACATTTTGAAAATTGTCCCTTTTTTTGTTCACCCATCTCCCTTTTTATTTCATCAGCGCCTCATTCTTCTAAATGCCATTTCACCCTTTTCTTTTCCTCCTTTCATCCTGGTGATCTCTCCTCACCCTTTTTTTCTTCCATTTTTCTTGCTCCATCTACGTTGACCACTGACAGCCTCCTGCTTTGAAGGATTTTATTCCTTTATTCCTTTTTTAGATTTTCTGCTGATATCTTGAATTCAAAAGCTTGTGATGGCATTACATGTGGAAACACACACAGTCTCTACTGTGTGTGCGCTGAAAAATCTGCTGTCAATACACAGCCTATGCTCTCTAAACTTGTATGCAAACAAAGGGCATGTAAAGAAATCGGGCCCAACATAGCTGATAAAATGCCCGTTTACAGAGGCTAGGCTGTGTATTAACACTGGATTTTCGTTCAGCGCTCTCACAGTACGGAGAGGTAGCGGATTGTGAAGAGATATTCACTGATTTTGACAAATAGTGATTTTGTCAACAAGCGTTCAACAAAATCGCTTGCTGTTGCACCATTCTTGGTAATAATCTTTTCTTTAATCATTTATTTCTCGATCAGTGACTGGTAAATTTTTCTGAGGCCCTGTCTTGATTTTAAGCTGTAAATATAACTATGTGTCCGCCTTACATTTCTCATATGTCATTCATACATTACAGACATTTTGTGACACCTCTTTCAGCCACAACAATCATTGCTAATGCAAATTGGCCAATTGTTTCCATTTCTCTGGCTTTTAACGTCCATGCGTTGGTTGTTTTAGCAAGGATAAGTACTGCATCTAAAGAGCTCATTGACGTCCACATAGGGCAGTAATATGCACCCACTTCATGTCATTAGCGACTAATAGCTGCCTACATTATTCCTGTGAAGAGAGAGCCATTAATATAAAAACTTATTTCATGCAATATATAGAAGTTCCAGAGTAAGGTTGAGTCAGTGATTCAGTAGAAGGTTTGTTGTCAAAACTACTTTTTGTCAAAATCAGTGAATATCTCTTCACGATCCGCTACCTGCATACTGTGTGCCCTGAAAAAAAAATCTGGTGTTAATACACAGCCTACTGTAGGTTCTGTAAACTGCTATGCAAACAAAGGGTATGTAAATAAAGGTAGCACACCTTTGGAAGCAACATGCTCGTTTACAGAGCCTAGGCTGTGTATTAACACAGGATTTTTTTCCCCATCACACACAGACACAGTACGGACAGGTAGTGGATCCCGAGGAGATATTCCCTGAATTTGACAAAAAGTGATTTTGACAACAAGCGTTCTCCAGAATATCTGACTTCCACCTTACCCAACCCGGTTTACATTTGCTAGGTAAATCAGTTTTTAGTATTGTGTTATTTGTAGCCCCTTGCTTTCACAGTTAATGACCTCTGTTGTGCTGGGAATGTGTGTTTAGCCGACTTTGTTTGGATAGGACACAGATATTTTCCATAGAGGATGGCCTTCAACGCTCAGCATGGATGTACTTTTTACCCCTTGCTCATTAGGGCTGAACTATAAGGCTGGCGGGCCACAAATCCGCTCTGGTCTCTTCAACTTACCCTGCAATCGATGCCCCCATGGCCGCACCAAACAAGACACACACACACACACACACACACACACACACACACACACACACACACACACACACACACACACACACACACACACACACACACACACACACACATACCACACACAGAGTCAGTGAACCAAAGCTTATGTACAGAGGAGCAAGCTGTGCAGTGTCCAGGCAGGGTGTCACTTGGTAATCATTAACACAGACTCCCTGTTTGCTTTGTCTTTTGTCCCGGCTATATGTCTGTTGGCTTTTTTCCGTGTGTGTGTGTGTGTGAGTGTGTTGTCAACAGTGCCATGCGCCTCACTGCCCTTTATTTACACACGCTGGGTCTCTCCATTCTCCATACACACACTAATTGACACATGTGCACATACAGTACGCACACACACATACAGTACACACACACACACACAGCATTTGTTGACGCCCGCAGTTGCATATCTTGCAGAGTTACAGTTTGCTGGAGACTTCCTGTTCTCTTGCAGCTCATAAATGAATGCAGAAGGATTGTAGTTGAGTAAAAAATAGCTACTTTCACATTCCTCATAAATGTATCCGTAAAAAACGAAATCTTTAAAGGTACATTCAAGGATTTCCTCAATTGGATGTGAGATGACCTGTGTTGGAAATGAGTGTGTGGGTGGTTGTAGACACGAAGCACAGAGTGGACTACATACCAGCAGGTGGGCAGGAGGACTTTTATTCATGGTTTCCAATTTAAACATGAAAACTTTGTGTTTTCATAATGGCCAAGGTTTATTCTAACAGACTACCTACATAAGCTGAATGGACTATATATTTAACTAAATTGTTTCCTTTGTATTATGTATAACATAATACCGTGCAGGTACAAATAAATGATTCAGTAGAATTCAGGCATTGTGGGTCTATTTTGCAGTTTTTCTCGGAAATGATAATTCTACTAAACAACTGCATTCGTACGTATGCAGAGGCTGAAAAAGGGTTTTATGTGAAACAATAAATAGTAATCATAAGTGTGTGAGTGAAGCTGTGGAAATTTTATTTCAAGAGTTGACACATGCAAATACAAATTTAAAAATATAACAATTGTCAAGGCCAGATCGCCATTATTGATTTTGATATATTGACTAAGATGATGATATAAAGGATGGACACACAGGCTTTGGTACTTCTAAAGCACACAAATACAAAAGGGAACTAATGCACAACATCTGTTTTTAAGAAGAAGGCTCTATTAGTTTTCCAATGACATTCAATTGAATTGCTTTGTTTGTGATGTCCGATACTTGGCTTTAATTGATGGGAACACCGTGCCCACACGGAAGAACCCGATTGGACAAGCTCTGACCACTGCCTTAACCCTGAGTAGGTTTTGCCCTCCTGCTAATGAAACCAATCCATGCTGTGTAGCCTGTAGTGCAGGGCTATTCAATTAGTTTTGAATGGGGGCCGGTTGGTGGAAATTATCCAAAATGAGGGGCCGGAAATAAATGCCTAAAATTGATGAGCATCACATCAATAGCTACATATACTGTAAAACACTACAACGATATAGGAGTGCATATATTGTCTTTATTTTATCAAATAGAGTTCACCAGTTTATCAAAAATAATCCCTATTTGATTAACATAGGCTGCCTGTTGTTTAAGTGTTTAACAATCTTATCAGTTCAGGAAAACACAATAGGTTAACTCTTCAACAGCTTATCAAAATACATAGAAATAAATGTACTCTAAGTGCAACAGCTTGTCAAAATACAGGTAGGCCTAGGTTTACTAAGAGTGCAACAGCTTATCAAAAAACATAGAAATAAATGTAGGCAACTCTAAGTGCAACACCTTACACTACAGTGTTTTCCCCCCCAAAATGTGTTTGTCAAGGGGTCACTGTCCAGGGTCATGCGGCGAAAATTTTGGCTGTATTTTGCTCAAAGATGCCAATGCACAGTACAGAAATAAACTGCTTATTTGAATACAAAAAAACTACAGACACTGACTTTACAATTGTGCAATTTTGTTTGCTATGTGAAGGTACAAATGTTGTGCAAACATGCAGACAATACAAAGCAAAGTTCTACTGGTGCAATATTATGCAGACACACTAAATACAAATAATGGACCATACACTTACACTGCTGTACAATCGCGCGCACAAAGCTGCATACACAGAGCAGCTGATAGAGAAACGCTTGGAGACACATGTGCACATTTATTTACTGCAGATCACGGCCTTTCGCGCAGTTATGACCATGCAAAAGCACACATCGCGCGTGCTAGTACATTAATTGTGCACCACTTAAAAAATAAAAAATAAATAAATAATAATATTTTTTTTTTTTTTTTTTTTTGGGTCAGTCTGTAGTCAAGGCGGGGGCCAGTAAATATTCATTCGCGGGCCGGACTTGGCCCGCGGGCCGCCTATTGAATAGCCCTGCGTAGTGTGACCTCACTGATTCAATGATCATGGAAAGCAAATTCTCAGTTAAAGATAATTCACAATTTAATAATATTAGGCATGCATATTGTTGCATGTTGAAAGCCATAAAATAGCATACATTGACCTTCATAACAACCACCAACATTCCGTTCCATCTGTATCCTCAGCATGCCATATGTTACTCAGGGATTTGGTCATGTCGTGTGATCTTTGCCAGCCTAAGGAAATCTATCTTTTTTTGTATTACCTTTTATCAGCAGCACCTCAGATCTTTAAAGGCATACAAAACCATGTCATGGTTAAGCTTGTTTTATTTGAGCAAATAGACAACAAGAATGAATGGTTTGATATGGGCAGGACATTGGCAATAATAAAGAGAACATTTAATTTGGTTCCAATTTTTTAATCAAACTTTTGTACAAATTGTGCTCGGTTTTCCAGTGATGTAACTGTTTCAAGCGGATGCCATTTGCTGCTCCCGAGTTGATGAGTGAACCAATGAATGCCTACATGAAGTTCTCTTTAAAACCGTAATACACTTAACATCTTAACATGTGGGTGATATTTACATTGCTGTATTAAGATCTACATATTGTCAGTTATTAGATGTAATAAAAGGGCTGTTTGTTGTGCTTATCACCACACCACCTTCTCATGGCTGCCTGCAAACTTTATCTGGCAGTAGGCCTAAGTACTTCTGCATCTCGTGCCAAAGAAAGCACCATTAAACATCCACACTTCCATAAAAATGGGTCCCTTCACGTGGTTCAAATGAGACCGATTTCTCTCCTTTTTTGCCTTCCAATCTGCTTGCCCACTTCCCTGGGAGATCACAGTGCCACATCTGGCCTGGGCAGAGAGTCGAAGTGTGTGTGTGTGTGTGTGTGTGTGTGTGTGTGTGTGTGTGTGTGTGTGTGTGTGTGTGTGTGTGTGTGTGTGTGTGTGTGTGTGTGTGTGTGTGTGTGTGTGTGTGTGTGTGTGTGTGTGTGTGTGTGTGTGTGTGTGTGTGTGTGTGTGTGTGTGTGTGTGTGTGTGTGTGTGTGTGTGTGTGTGTGTGTGTGTGTGTGTGTGTGTGCGCACGCAGTAGAGCATTAGCATATACTTGCTTTGGGAATGCCCTTGACTTGCCTGTCTGGAGAATGACACGTGAGTGGCATTTTGTGGGGTATTTCTTATTACTAATTATACTTTAGGGCACTTTTTGACTCTGGGGGCGCAATAGCAGGGGGCTTACGGTAAACCCCACTTGGGTCCTATATATCCATGCACGTGCCCGGAGAATAATAAGTGTGAATGAGGTTTTAGAACTGTAATGATTTATCATATACAGTACGGAGGCCTCATTACCATTATCCATCAATCACACTATACTATGCTGAACATAGAACCTGAAATGCTCCACGAATGACAAGAAAACAAGAATATATGTCTAAATGCACAACTCATAGTAGCCATTCCATTGTTATTTGACAATATTACGGAGCAGAAAGTGTGAGTGGGTGTGTGGGGGGGGCGGGGGGGTGTCAGAAAATAGTCAGAGATACAGGGGGATATGTGCATTTGTTTTGACAGAGAGAGAGAGAGAGAGAGAGAGAGAAGGAGAGAGAATAGGGGGAGGGGGCTGGAGTATAGGTGGGCGGGAAGAGAGTAGGCGAGTGTCACGGAGAGAGACAGCGATATACAGAATAAGGAATAGAGAGAGAGAGAGCTGCTGGCTTGGCTTAGCTTTGCCGGAGCTGTTGACTGAGGTGTTTCGAGTGTGTGATTGTGAGTACTTCTTGATCCCGTTGTGTGTGTGTGTGTTTGAGAAAAGAAGGAAAAAAATAAGGGGGGACACATTGCTTTTTTGAACCTTTTGTATTTTCCTTTTTTTCTTAAAGTGCCACATCGAAGCTTTTCAATCAGCAACAAGAGCAGGAGAACTTGTTAGACACAGATTCTGAACGACCCTTACCTGGAATTGTAAAGAGGAACCGGGAGGAAGACAGACAGCGTGCTGCCAGGTAAGAGACCAAAACTAAAAACTAAAAAACACACACACAAGTGGACTGTAGTGTAGTGTGTGGATGTTCAAAGCGTGGTTAGTAACACAGTGAAACGGCACAAGAGCTGCTCTGAGCTGGTGTTGCTTTGTTTGATATGGAGAGCGAGAGTGTTGCGCGCTGTTTTTAACGATGTGGTGGTGTGTGTGTGTGTGTGTGTGTGTGTGTGTGTGTGTGTGTGTGTGTGCCTGCGAAACATGGCTCACGGGACACTACTGTGTACTGTAATTGTGATTGGGAAGACTCCGGTTGGATAGATGGAAGAGTAGTAGTAGGAGGAAGTGCAGGATATAACATATGTCAGATTTACACATGACCGGCATTGCTGGAAACTACATATAGACAAGATCACATACATTCGGAGACACTGGAAAGACTTGGGGCGCCTTTTTCATTGTTTATCTCACTCCATTGTTTTCGCAGTTGTGGCTTTAAATAATCTCACCAGACACATTACTACACAATATAACGTATATGATGGGATATTGCTTTTGTGTGACTGTGTTTTTATTCCAAATAGTATTGTTTTTTGAGCAAGCCCATTGGTTCGACTCTACATTTGTGAGTGTAGGGACTTGGCTTGATGTGGCTGTGCAGCTGACAGGATCCATGGATATAGTGACAGGCTAAGTAAGACTCCCACAGGGTTTAGACTGAGTTGTAGATCAGTGGCTGCCCCTCTAGGCTAGGCTCTATATAGTCAAAGGAAGACAGTTCAGGATAAAAAGAAAAACACATTTCAGTTCAGCGGTTGAACCTATTGTAGGATGTACCGTGGCTTGCTTGTGTGCTTGCTCTGGGGCTCTGGCTTTGTCTGTCATTTAATGAGAAGTTATACTGTAATCAAATCAGTGCACTGCCTTTCCCGGCTGTTTGTCATTTCCTCCTTTTGTCTTTTTCCTTATCTCCCTCTCTCTCTCTTTCTCTCTCTCCCTCTCTCTCTCCCCTCATTATCCAAGATTCAAGTGAAATGAACTAGTCGATCCATTCACGCATACTGACGTGCAGTAGACTATTAAACAAAAGGCTCTAGACTATAGAGAACCAGAGGGCTGAGGACTGCACTTTCTAATTTTTTTTTTCTACTGCCCGTTTCTCTCATTTAGAAACATGAAAGGGGTGAAGGTTGGTATATAGACTGTGTGTGGAGCTTCAAATAGCCTCCCCGTCTATTTGATTCCATTGTCTTGTGCTGGAACACGTAGCCATGAAAGCCCCAACACGTAGCCAGCCCTGAGCTCCTTTTGAAAACGCAGAACTAATTCAGTCGGATTCCACTTCCAATTTTTTTATTACTTTTCCACCACCTGCCATACCCCTTTATTCTCCTACAAGCCTATTGTAAAGAAAGCTCCCTGGAGAAAAAGAGGAGGATTAGTGAGAACATCCCATAGTGGACCTGAACAATATGCTCACCTCTCGTATTCAAGCCATTGTAACGGTTGGATTTATGTGTAAAACCGGGAGTCATTAATGGAAGTAATTAATTATTTTTTTTAGGACAATTTAATCCTTTGCTTGTACAATTTTGCACCTACTTGCATTGTTGTGTGTGTGTGTGTGTGTGTGTGTGTGTGTGTGTGTGTGTGTGTGTGCGTGTGTGTGTGTATGTGTGTGTGTGTGTGTGTGTGTGTGCGCGTGTGCATGTGTGTATGCGTGTGTGTGTGCTTATCCATGACGTGTGCTTTGAGGTCCAGCTGTGAGATTTCCCATTGCATCAATAGTTAATCAGCTCCATGCATACAGCCCATCCATACAGCCCATTCACAATGTGTTGTATTGTTTGTCTAACCGCCGCCTTTGAGTGACACTTACTGTACTTTAACATTATGTACAGTAGCTTAGACACCGCTCAGCCTGCCATTATTGCCATTGAATCCAGGCAATGTTGTATGCAGTGATGTATGCTGACATTCACACAACCTTGGGAGTGTCACAGAGGGGTGGCACCATGTGAGAGTAATGACTTGGATCGTAGAATTTGAAAAGAAAAGAGCAGAAGCTGTACAGGTTTAGTAGAAAAGACCAAAATGATACTGAATCCTAATTAATATGATAAAAGTAATTTATGCCGCCTAAGAAAAAATAAATAAAAATCAACATGCTCTTTCTGTACTGTATGTTTGTGTGTGTATGTGTGTGTGTGTGAACACTCCATCCATTGACGTTTGCCCCCGAGCTTCAAAGGCAAGCTCCCTTTCGGTCCACTGGACACTGTGCGCTCTGGTCGTGACTCATTGCTTTCGTCCACTCTGATTGGCTGTCTCTTTTCCCCCTTTTTCTACTCCGGGGGAAAAGAGATATAGCACTGGGCAGGATCAGCCGTTCTTTTCACACAACATCCCAGCTGGATGCACATTCACAATGCGTAGGTCAGAATGTTCAAAAACAAACACAGGCATGAAGGAAGGGCCAGAAAGAGAGGATTGCTTTTGGTTTCTTGCATCTTTTGTGTCACAAATGCAACTGGTCGCCTTAAGTTGAGAGACACTGCAGGCGAGAACATCGTTATTTCGAAAACTATTTTGCTTCCATAACATGTCTTATTTCATACAACAATAGAAGGTCCAAAATGTACATTTAGGTGTTTATTTTACCTAACCATCCATGTCTGTTTAGCGCCTGTATATTTCTCCTATGCAACCATCTTTAACGTACATTTTTTCATTACTCTGAACCAAAAATCTCAACGTCCTAAATATTTACATCAACTAAACTTTCCATAACCATTCCTAGCCCTTCCTGTCCAAATATCTGTTCAATAAAAACCTTGGACTCTTATATGTTGTAAAAAGATACGATTTTAACTCTGGCTTTATCCAACATCTAGATTTTTTGTTATTTAAAGAGATGCATAATTACAGATATCCCTGAATTATCATATTTATTCACGTTTTTCGGGAAGAAAATTGTAATACAAAAAAAAATTGTTTTAATGTAAGTAATCAACTGGCAAAGTTTCATGATGATATCTATTTGCTGATTTTTTTACACTATTCACCTGCTGTGTCTCGTCTCATGCAGTATTAAGAATCCACCCATTTGAGTGAAATCTAAGGACTAGGATTCCGCTTCGTGAGGCGGGGGTGATAGCCTTTGTAGCACCAAACACAGTCATGTTTGGTTTCCATCTAAGGGCTGCATCCAGGCCTCCAGCCCCCCGGCCCTTTGTAGATGACACTGTCACATATGACAATGTGACAGTTCTGAAGCAAACAGGGTGTGTAGCTGAGACGGCCGGGCTTGTTTTGCCTCTTTCAGACACAAACAAGGTCCAAGCTGCTAGATAATGGCCGTTAAAGACAGTTATATAGGTGAAATGTACAGACGTAAACACACAAGGTTTAGTAAAATAAACACCTAAATGTACATTTTGGACCTTTTATTTTTAACAGTATGAAAGAGGTTGTTATATAAGCAAAATAGCCAAAGATCTCAAAAATTACCACTGCATCAAAAACAATGTTAAAGTTTATTCATATGACAATTGTATAATAATGTGAAGAGTTACTGGTTACACATGTTTGGGTTGCAGTAGGCACTATACAACAGAGGAGCAGGAAACACATTTAGCTTTAATCTATTTGTGTTCAAGGACCGACACTGATTATCAGTCGAGTCCACACTGTGCGAACGCTCACTACTTAACCAGGTAGGCTGGATAAATAATTACAAAAGTTGCCGAATGTGCAAAGCTTACAAACAGGAGCTGTGCTTCTCAGTGCATATACTGAAGTCCACTGGAGCATTAAAGCTCTGTTGGTTCACAGTCAGGTTTTTTTCTTCACAATTCACTCTCCCTACAGATGCCACAGCTTTTAATAATGGTTTATACTTTGTAGGTTCAAATACATGTCAATAAACTTTGCTTACATTTGAACTCATGAAAGACAGTCGGTCAGGGAAGATATGGCAGTACTGAAAGCCACACAGCCAAGACTTCAGTGCAACATCTATAAAGGGGTTTGCATAACCAAGCTTTTGCGATGATTTATTTATTATATTTTTTTAAAATTCAGCATATCATACTTTTTCAGGGGATATAATGCTAAAGAGCTGGACTTGCTTCTATTGCTGTCCTTGGTGTTCAATACAGAGTCAGGCCTTCAATGTTTAGATATGGATATATTATACTGTATGTATTATATAAATTGGAGAAGGAAGTTATATGCACACGTTGCCTCGTAAAAAAAATTGCTTAATGACGTATTTCAAGATGCAAGTACCCAAGCCGATTGGTATGGTCGCTACACTTATTTTTGGAAAGCTAGAACACTTTCACACTTGTGTAGGAAACCAAGAGTTTGGAATGAATTATAATGTGAATGTTGAATATTCCAGTAACACAGGAACCACTACTTAATGGAAACAGTCTATGTTAAGAAATAACACCTCTTGGGCTTGTCACTCCTCTGCAGTTGTCTCTTGATTACATTACAGATTACCAGATTTGTTCGTCATTGGCGCAGATCACAACCACACAAATCCCTTTTTTCCTCCTTCTTAGCTTTGCTCAGCTCCGCATCAGTGTATCACTACCGAGAATAACACTCTCTCCCATAGCAACATGCCTCATTTCACAGTCGAAAATCATCGCAATTAATCTGCTCTGGCTGTTACAAACATGACGTATGAGTCTGTTATGGCTTCGGCGATCCATTGTATTGATTTTGAATGCATTCTTTGAACATGTTTGTACGTGCAAAGCATTATAAAAATGTACATCTCCATTATTCACATTTGATTGTATAATTTAAAGTTGAGTACACTCATCAGATATAATAAACATTTTAAAATAACCTATGCAGTGAGTTCTAGAGCTATGCATAAAGCACCCAGTTCCATGAAATAATTAGAGGTGTAATTTACATATTTTGTGTGATAACGGTTAATACGGTGCAGGCTGTTAGACGAAAAGCTTATTGTAGTCTGGTCTCTCTGATCTTTTAGCACTTTTGTTACTGTGTTTACACTCATGTCATGGATACGCGCACACACGCACACTCACTCACTCACTCACTCACTCACTCACTCACTCACTCACTCACTCACTCACTCACTCACTCACTCAATACAATTGAATTAACCAGGTAAAATCCCTTTAGATTAATATCTCTTTTCCAAGAATGTTCTGGTCAAGAAAGCAGCACTATTATAAAAAAAGCACAACCAACACACACAGTCACATACAATTCTCGTGCACCATATTCAGCATCCGATTAATATACAATACAAGACCAGGGACAAGAATACAGATTGAAAGCCTTAAGGCTTCAGTTATCACCAGTGGACAGCAAACCACCAGTCACTCCTCCTTCATTCCTCTCTGCCGAACCTCTTTCCCCATACACATGTCCCCTAATTGAGACAGCTAATAACTAACCGGGGGTCGTTTTGTATATGTGTGCATTAGCATAATTGAATAGGCATGAGTTAAGTGTTTTCCACTGGTGTGTTAATAACACGGGCCAGAAAAAGAGGCAAGTGGCACTGCACGTGCGGGCTGTGTTTGTTCAGCTCCACAGTGTCATGAAATGGGATGCATCCATGCATTCAGGCTCCTCCCCCTTTGAATGGCCGTTTTTTCCCCCCCTTTTCACTGTCAACGCCAAATAAAGTGTGGTGACTTTTTTCTTGAGGTGTCTGTGTAGGCTAGGTGTTAGCCAGAGCTAATAAACTGTCCCAGTGTGAAAACAGGCATGTATGGCAGGTCAGACATGCCACCGCAAGTTCATATCCATGTGTCAAATAGACAGGGTTAAGGAGAGTCCACACATGTGCTTTGACATGACCACAGAGGCCACTATTGCCACCTCTGGAAGGTGCCTTTTCTAAGTAATTTGATTAAATTCAACTTTATTAATCCCACTAGAGGCAATTTATTGTAGTCATAAGCAGCAGGTTGTGCCATAAACACAGGACACAAACGTCACTCAACAAAATCAAATATCAGATACAGCAAATATGCTTAGAAGTGGAAGAAATCAATCAATACATAAATATAGTTTGAATGCTATATAAGTGATGTGCATAAAACCATGCTGAGCTAGTGAGGTATGATATTACAGTATGTTATGTTGAAGTTTAAAAGTCGACGTTTCAAAGTGTTTAAAAGTAAACAGTCCCTTCGATAAACCCATTCTAATAGCCGAGAAATACTGGTACCAAGCAAAAGGTAACCCTGATGACAGGAGGTATGGGGTATAGGGCACATGAAGAGAGAGTTGTGAATTGGGCGTCAAGTGTAGAATAGTGATGAAGGGTAGGAGGGGTGGCGACGCGGTTGGAGCGAGGGATATATTATTTTCCATCTCGCTACGCCGTGGCTGTCGTCCCTGTCAGTGCGCTGTGTAAATCGGCGTGTTGCGAGTTTATTTTTTATCAGTAACATCTACAGACTCCACAGAAGGCTGCGTATCCACCAGAGACCTCCATTTACAGAGAGGCACGGGGGCACAGCTGACAGCACAGAGAAAGTGCCATTTTTTCCCCTCCAGGTTACTGGAAGTTAAAAGGAAAATAAATTCAAGAGTAGCTGCGCACCTCACACATATTTATTTGTTGCATAGCAACTACAACAGGTCTTTTCAGTAGTTTAAAGCACAAAGCAAAGCTTTGTTTTGTGTTCGACAGCTTATGATAAAAAAGGAATTAATTGCAAAAGAAATAAAGATTTTCTTTGAGAACTGTTTACACCATAATTTTCATTTTGTGTTATAGTCAGAAAAGGTTGAAAGAATATACTATTAAAACATTATTTCAAAGGACAGGAAGGTTAACAATGTAATAAGTATGAATGAAGGTGTAAAATGCTAAATTACCAGGCACATAAAGAAATAAAAATGTACACAGTGTCCATAATATTGTTTCCACGTACATAAAGAAAATTCGGCTAAATTCAGATTCTATATGTGGAGCCCACTGACCCTGTCCCACCTTTTTAAACGCTCCTGTTTCTGTGCGCAGCATTACATGTCCGTTAACTGACCTTCCTTTTCTGGTGAAAACTAAAAAAAACAATTTTAGACTTATCTTACCCTCCTCTTCTTTTGTTGGGTAACTGTTCCAATCAAAGCCTTGTGTTTTTTTCTCACCGGCCATCCAATGAAGCAACAAGGTCAAAACACAATCTTTTGCCCTTTTGTGCTCGTATACTGTAAAGTGTTCCCGGAGAAGAAGAAAAAAGATTTTCTTCTTTTACAACGGCAGGGTCTTATCTGTAATCTTCGAATCAATGGTGGTTTACTGCAATTAAAGGATCTATCATGTTAAAAGGGCTGTCACAGGAAGGCAAAAAGAGCCATGGAGGTTATCTTGAAATCAGGCCATTTTCTCCTAAAACCTCCCTCATCTCCTTTGGTTCATTGACGGGCCCTGAAGGAGACCATGGCTGTAAAGTAAATGGAGGTTAATCACTGATCTGAGTTAAGATGTTCACTTGGGAGTATATTATCAGTTATCCCATCACGGTGGGCCACTGTGGGAAGAGCAGATCCCATTACAGATGTGTCTCGCTAGGGCTTTAAAGGGGGAGTCAGTCATTCTGGAGATTGTTTTTGTTGTCAAAATCACTTTTTGGTCCAAATCTGTGAATATCTCCTCACAATCTGCTACCTGTGTGTGCGCTGAAAATAAATCCATTGTTAATACACAGCCTATAGGCCCGTAAATGGGCATGTTCCTAGCCACGTTGGGCACCTTTGTTTACCCTTTGTTAACATACCAGCTTACAGAGTCTAGGCTGTGTACAGTATAACACTTTTTATAAAAGTACAGACATCGGACCGGCCATAAGGGGATACATGCAGATTTAGTTAGAAAGTGATTTTGACAACAAGCAAGTATTGCTGACTCCAACTTTAACAGTTGCAAGGGCATGCAGTGAACCCACACCCTCGCAATTGAACACCGTATGCATGCTCTATGTCTTCGAATGTACGATTGAGGGAGCGAAGAGAGAAGCACGTCAGAGCTTTCCAGGGTTTTCTATGAGAAGAGGGAGTACAGAGAGGCAAGTGGGGCATGCAAAAAGACTTCTCTGTGGGAGTGTAAATTGACATTTGACCAGGTTTGAAGTAGCCTGGTCAAACGCAATCAGTGCCCATGCAGTGTCCAACTTCCGATTTCACATCACCTGCTCAGATCAGAGGAGAATGGTGTGTTTTGTGTGTGTGTGTGTGTGTGTGTGTGTGTGTGTGGTGGGGGTGGGGGGGATGTAGCAATGTGCAAGATCATTGTGATTAACGGCAGGCAGCACATTGAGCTCATGCATTATTCATCCGTCGTCACCTTCATCCGCTGCCAAAAGTCGTGACTGAATTTTTCTTTGGGGTTGAAGGACACACTGTGCCTTGAAAAATTTGAAGGCCAGTGAACAAAATCCAACAGTGTTCCACATTTGAAATATATTACCTGAGACCGCATCTTGGTGTGAAAAACCGAGCCTATAGAGTCTTAGGGTAGAGGGTGTCATATTGTGTACAGACTGTGAGCCCGCTTAGGCAAATGGCTATTTTTGAAAATAGGCTCGGGCTATATAAATAAAATATAGCTACAAGGAACTTTGAATTTTTGTTGATTCTAGCGGGACAGTTGAAAAGTTTGTTCTTTTTTTTGATGAAACCAGCACCCTAGGCTGCTTGTTAAAGAAGCGAGTGTATATGTATAGTATTTAGAAAGGGATCTTAGTAAGATTAATAATGTTACTATTACGATGGTGAAGCAGATACAAGTTTGATTTTGTACCGACCAGGCACACACAGGCTGTTTCAGTCTAGCTGCCATAAAAATTAACATTTGAAAGTTCCTCTTCGGTGTTATTAGATTAATAACACAATTATTTAAAAAAACTCATCCTCCACATAGTGTATATCATGTCTTTCTCTCCTCCACTGTCTCTTTATCGCCCGAAACCCGTCTGACCGTCTCTTACCCTCTCTGTGCAGTGACTGTCAGTATGAATAACCTTTGTGGCTCCTGATATGATAAAGCCTCGGGAGAAACAAATTACCCAGAATGCTCAGAGAGAGAGAGAGAGAGAGAGAGCGCAGCTGGATTACATTGGCTCAATTTTGACATTCACCGACTACTCTGCTAATTTACCATGTCCACCAACACTCACTGTGTGGTTAGAGCCTGCCCCTCGGGACTCAAGTGTATTTAGAAGGTGAGTGTACGGGGGGGCAAAGATAACCTGTTAGAGGGTAAATCTCAACAATAATGTTGTAACTGTTTGCAACTGCACACTGGAGTTTTGCATTTTATTTCATCATAACATTTAAAAACCAATTTGTCAAAACTGGCCCTTTGCTGATTGTTGTGACAATTGCATATTTTTTATAGTTGCGTCTGTTTAACTATGTTATGTTGAATAAGGCGTCCCCTATTATATCATCTAAGTAGGAATGCACCGATCCACTATTTTTAGTTCCGATCCGATATCTGGGTTTTGGATATTGGCCAATACCGATACTGTCCGATACGATATCCTAATTATTATTAAAAAAAAATGTTGGTGGTGATGTTATGTGAAAGGTTAGGAATGCTTAAGCAATTCTAATTTAAAAGAGCAAGATATATACACAAATGCATATAGGTTTATCTTTAAGGCAGACTATGCAATAGTTTAATGAAAATATCAATTATAGAGTCACACAAAAATAATCCTTCTCAATGATCACTTCTGCCCCAGTAGAATATTTGGTGGTGTGTTTGTCTGCACAGTCTTTCTCTCTCTGGCTGTATTTTACATAGTAGAATTTGTCACAGTGCAGAAGCCTCTCCACTTCCTTGACTTGGGTTAGCTTTGGTTAGCTCACTGGCTAACCAAACAAACAAACTGATATGTACTGTATGTCAAACTAGAAAGTGGTGTCCTCTCTCCCTCCACCGAACGTCGGCGCATGCTCGCACAGGCTTGTTCGCTCTTTCAGAGTAAAAAAATAAAAAAATAAAATAAAAATATATAGGGGAGAGTGGCCTAAGTTGTGCAACTTTTCACTCAAAGTGACTTTAAAGTAAGGCCTTGACAGTAAAGTCTCCAACTCAAATATGTACATATATTTCAGGGTGTTGTGCATCCCTGTCAATAAAAACTTTGGATCTGGAATAAACTGTTGAAGAAATAGCTTTCGGGAAAAAAGTTGTCTTGATGCACAACTTGCCCCCGGTGTGGTGTAAGTTGTGCGGTTGGAGAGAATACCATGGGGTGAATTGTGCCATTGATATATATCTCATAAACTGTAATGCAAGACAAATCCATTAGACAATCACTTATTTAATTTGTATTTAAAGTAAATAAAGTAAATAGTTGACAAAGATTGAAGGACAATTTTCTTAAACAAGGCCTAGCAGATCTAATGGTTTTACCTGCAAAGTAAACTTCCAAAATGCACAACTTAGGCCATTCTCCCCTATATTTTATTTTTTTATATCGGAGCTGACAGTCCGATATCCGATACGCATATTTCGGCCATATCGGACCGATACTGGACCGGATCGGCCCCATCCCTACATCTAAGGTCATTATAAGGCCTTTAAAATTCACACTGTTAAGCCATAGGGACCGTAATATGGGAGCTGGTAAAACCCTTTTGATTCATCACCAGAAATAAAGCTCCAGTGTGAATCCATAGCAAAATGCAAATGCAAAAATCACTCTATTCAAAATCCACTGTTGCATGTCTCCAAGCAGGCTTTCGTATGATATTAATTTCCTTGTATCACTATTGCACAAATTGTTATAATGTCCAATGTTCACAAATGTGTCAGTCCAGTCCAGTGGACGGTAATTGCTACACGGTACTGCACACTGATGAACATGTAATTACATTTTTCAAATTTGTTTTGCGAACAATCATCAAAAACTTGCATGTATCATATGTGACACAGGCATACATTAATACAACGTAGAAAACAACTCACAATGTTTTTTTTTTAAATGAATGGAGGTCAATGCTTACAACAGTTCTGTAATTGAAAAAAAAATTGAAAATGTCAGTCACATTATTCTTTCCATGTTTCCTACTCCTGGACGAGAAGCAGAATGTTGGTCGAGCTGAAAATGTAAGAGCTTTAAGGGAACAAATCACTGGCTGTACTTGAATGCACCAGACAGTTCGCTGGCAGTGTGTAACCTTTAGTTCTCTCCTGTGCACATTTCTTACCCCACCTGCCTTTTCCCCTTATGTCCATCAATCAATCCGTCCGGCCCGCATCACGCTCTAGTAAGCTTGACTGGCACTAAGGAGGGAATATAGCCTTCCAGCGCAGTGTGTGGTGCAAGCTGGTCACTTAAACATATATATCCACACATTTCTGTCATCTTACATGTGTCTCTTTAAGAAATGTTGCTCAAAATGGCTCAAACTGCTCAGTATCACACGCCTTTACACTCAAACGCTACATTTAAAGGTGTGTCTTTCTCTGCAACTTGCTTTATCAGCTCCGGCTTCTTCACAAAATCCAAGGACTTTCGAGGACTTATCTGGTCATTATAACACCAGGCTCCTCTGTGCTTTTAAAACTATAGTGCGTATCTTCTGCTGCCCCAATGTGGAATTCTGAATAATTACAAAAACAAAATCTACACGAGGTAAGAAATCTCGCGCATGGATTTTATACCTTCAGCTGTACGTCCAGGTTTATTCTTAGCAGTATATTCAACATTTCTTGAGAGCATCTTAGGATTTTTTTCTGAGCTCGGGGGGCGACACCAGTTTGTACATAAACACTGCCATACTGCGAAATACAGAGAGAGTCTTGTGGAGCTGATAGGCTCAATCAACTTTGTGTCCACTGGTTCGGAAATAGCTTGAATATAACCAACATTCATTCATAGGAAAAAAGTTACGCGCTATAGCTTTAAATACTCATCATGGCACCCTGTCTGTATCGATTCCTATCATTGATCCCATTCAACTGGGCCTATATTCGTCCCCTGGCAATCCAGAAAGTATCCTATCATGTCTGTGTTCACATTATTACACCACTCACAGAATCCGAGCTGCTAGCATCCTCTTTTGTGTCAGCGTGATGAGTGGTGACAGCGCTCCGAGTCATGTCTTTTGTTGTGTGTGTGTGTGTGTGTGTGTGTTGGGCATATTGTGTGTTTGTTCGTGTGTTGGGAGCTGTTGAGCTTGTTTTGTGGCCCGAGGCAGCGCAGTGCGGGCGGGTGGAGTTTAGAAGGGTTCAGGGTCGCCCCCCTTCGAGCGCCGTTTCCACACCACATGGTCCAGAGATCACAACACCCCCGATGACTGACATTCTCTGTTGCCTTCTAATGATGAAATGTGTTATGGTTTGATTGTGGTGTGATAATAAACTCTACCGGCGTTGTGTGTGTATGCTTAAGCAGCTTATGCAGATGGATCAGGGCAGTAATGTATGTCTGTGTTCATAATTGATATACCCTGCGTTCCAAATTGCATACTCTTTCTTTTTTCTATTCTACATACTTCATATGACCATGAAAATAATCTAGCTGGCCTGCAGTAGGCATCGAAAAAACATTGTGCCTTGATCTTGCCTCTTGCTTTTATATCCGTTGCATCCGTGGTTGTTTTCGTACGGAGGCTCCATCAATGCCGAAGTGACTGTTTTCAACACTTGTAATCTCAATTTAGTAGACATCCGGCTATTTTTCAGAATACTAAATCTTACAAAAAGAATTGGGACTTCTTCAGTACTTTTTTACCACACTAAATAGCAAGTATATGGGTATTGGAACGCAGCCAAAGTTTCTAACACAGCTAAACTAAACTAGCTGATTCCCAGGCACAGTCTGTTCATATTGGATTTCAGAAGAAGTCAAAGAGACATGCATGGCGGTGGAAAGTTTTCTGTCCTCAGGAGGGGTTGTAATAAGATTTCTGCAGCTTGAGCTCACAGGTGGATGTCCTACTGTGGCCAAGAAAACTCTGGCTACATCTATCTATTCTTCACAGCGTCCTTTCAACTTCTCAGTATGACTCTCCCCTCCACCTGTCCCTCACAGGAACTGGACTCCAGCCCTTCACCTTGCCTCTGAGTGGATAATGATAAATGCATTACAAGACTATCCAGGCAAATAGGATTCTCGCTCACAACAACTATACATTGCTGATATCTGAATGACAATTATACCCTGCTGTTTTCCATCTCATTGTTACAAAATATCACACCAAAAATGTACAGTACATACGAAATGTATAATAATTTGGACGCACTATTTAAAGGTGCTCCGAGGAACTTTCAGTTGCACACCCTTTGGACAAAAACGGTAGTGTTTTTACTACGACAGCTGTTGTTCCTGGGCGAGTGTATCCATGATGAAAGCATTAAGAAAAACTACTGTATATAAAAATAGCATTCTTTGCACTTAGGGTCTCGTTTGCTGTTACATGTAATTTATGATCATCAGTGGGAAAAATTAGACGGTGTTTCAGAAATATTTAAAAGTTCCCAGTAATGGTCAGCACAAATACATAAATTAACTTACTGGCTTCAATCTCCCGAACTATTATGGTGTAAGCTTGAGACCCAGTCGTGTTTCTCCTCTACACTCGCGGCTTTACTCACATCTTCATTGCCCATTAATCCTTCTACTTTCACAAAGAATCCGATTGTGCAATCCACTCTGAGGATTTGGTTCCAATTTAGGCACCATTTTAAGTTTTCGTCTGCATCCACTATGATGCCCATAGTGAACAATCACCTATTCCCCCCATCTGTTGGGAATATCTCCTACATGTTATGGCAAAATCGAGGCATTAAAGTTTTCAGAGACCTTTATAAAGACGGCACTTGTGCTACTTTTTCAGACCTGTCCAAAGATTTTAACTTACCTACACCCCATTTATTTATGTACTTTCAAATCAGGCATTGTGCCTCTTCTCTTCTTTCATGTTATCCCTCCCTTTCTACTAACCAACCATGGAAAGATTTTCTGACCTTAAAACCCCAACAGAAATCACTAATATCTAAGAATTATGACAAACTCATGGCTCTGGAAAACAATTCCGCTGTCAAAAGCAAAAATGCTTGGGAGCTTGATCAATGGTGGGATAAGGCTGTGCATAGTATACGCTCATCTTCTCCTTGTGCCAGGCTGCAGCTTATACAGTTTAAAGTGTTACATAGAGTCCATTTTAGCAAATCCAGACTGTCTGAAATGTATCCAAATGTTGCTGACCAATGTGATCCAATGTTGCTGCCACACCTCTTCTTGTATCTTGAGTCATATGTTTTTTTATTGTTCCAGACTAAACAGATTCTGGAACAAATTTTTTGCAATCATGACACAGGTTCTAGGAGCCCAAATTAAAACAGACCCCTTCATTGCAATATTTGGAACCCCATCTCAACAATCCCATATTTCATCCTTACAATCAGAAACATTAGCCTTCACTTCCATTCTGGCAAGACGCCGTATTTTACTTATGTGGAAATCCCCTAGACGTTATGTTATTTTTTTAATTCGAAAAAAAGACAGTGAGGGGCTGTGCTGGTAAATTTGCCAGGAATTGGGATTCTTTCATAGATAATTTTAATTCTTTGTTGGCCTTGGCCCAGGACGTTTTTTTTCTTTCTATTGTGCATTTCTATGAGAAAGCTTATTGTTTTTTGTGTGATGTATTTTGATTTCAATCGAGCCCGGAGACAGTTGTTTGTGTTCTTGTTGTAAAAAAAAAATTAAACCCCCCCCCCAAAAAAAAGTTCCCAGTAGAACCTTTAAAACAAAATGAAACGTTGACAAACAATATTGAATTTTCACCCAGTTCTACAGTTTTGAGCTTGCCTTTCTCTATTAAATATACATTGCATCGTAGCCCTGCTGTTTCGCAGATGTCTACACTATCACCAATTTGCCAAAAAATCTGCTTAATTGGAAGCAGATTTTTTTCCTGTTTAGTGTGTGAGGAAACGTTGCTTTCAGGAGCTTAATAAAGGGACCTTGAAACTGTTTGGTCGCTCATACAGTATGTCATCACTGCAACACCTGTTCTATACCAAACGTTTCATTTTGAGTCGTTAATAGGGAAAGACACACACACACTGAGAGAAAATGTCTGGCAAGCTCTTGCTTACACCTCCACACTGCTAGAAAGAGAACGCAATATTTTAATATTGCAGATTACTGGAGTTGTGTGCCTAAATGAACTTCTCAACAACAACAATCTCCAGGGGAAAAAAATCAAATGCATTGAGGAAGATCAGAAAGTTACAGTTAACTGTTAAAACTCTTAAAACTTGTATTCCTTCCGTCACACAATTTGAGTGTGGATGAATTGTCGGTGCATAATAAGCCACTGCACCTTTCAATATGCTGAATTGTATGTTTCCTTAAAAAAAAAAAAAAGCTCAGGTTGTATTCACACCACCACACAAACTAAAAATATGGTCAGCCGCTTGAGAATGCGCCAATTAATAGAGAGGGAGTTTGTCACTTCTTGATTTTTTTTTAAAGGGAGCTGAATTTTCACACTAATTCCCCGATGTTCCTCGAATGTGTAAAGGATATGGCTTAAAACCATGCGCGGTTTCCATGACGACTATGATCCCTGTATGATAATCGGATTCCCACTACGGAGCTGTGTGAACACACTCATTCTTTGCCTGATCTGAGAAAAACTATTACACAAAACAGGCAGTGAGGAACTCAAGAATGTGACTATAAACATTCCAGTAAAGAGAAGATTTCTGGTTTGGGACCCCTGGTGATTCATAACTACAGCTGCAAGGTTGGCCGTAAAAGCTTGAGTAGGAACTAGGGCTATTCGCTGAACAAGAATGATTTACTGTTACAGCTCCAGCAATGTGGAACAAACTCCCCCTCAATATCAGGTCATCATGAGTCAGTGCCTCATTTTAAAAAAACCTTTCAAAAAGACCACCTGTATAGAAGGGCATTTGAATAATATTAAAATGCATTTTTCAGAAGAGATGGTAGAAATGGAATGATATTCACAAGTATGTTTTATTCAGTGTATAATCGCTTTCAAATTCAAGTCGTCATCTTTTATTACCTTTTATTTATTATTACCTTTACATAGGAGCAGGGCTGAGGCCTCCATGTTGCACCACCATGCTTCTACAGTAGCACAAAACAGACAAACCTAATGGCCTTACTCGTTTTTATATATATTGGCTAGTGTGTGTCCGCAGGAAATGCAGCCGTTGAAAGACAAAGAATAGGTACTATAGAATAAATAACTAAATACATTTTCACCTCCTCGATTGATATTGTAGAAAGAGGGAGTAGTGGATGATCTTTGGTAACTACAGCTTCTTGTCCTTAAAGGCTACCGTAGTTTCTGTAAATTCTTCAAGCCTACACACTGCACTTTTTAAGAGTAAGAAGGAGAGCATTATGGTTTTGGCTACCACCATGCATTTTTTTTTTGGACAACATGTTTTTTTCTGTTAGGCATGTACACATCACCACTTTTCCGTCTTGAGATTTCAGGGCACTTTCACACCTGTAGTTTTCAGTCGGTTCCAACCGAAAGGAAAATAATGATATGTCATTTACTCTCGGTTCCGCTCCTGTTGGTGTTGTTTGACGCCAACTTTTCTGTAAACATCAAATCATATCGAGTGACTCATTCTTTGGATAGTTTTCACGGCACTGTGAACAATCATCTCAGATATTAATGCAGTGCTTTGATGCTTTTTTATTTAGTCTAAGAGGTCACCAAAGATAACAAGATGTTATGAGCATAATTAGCAGAGACTAGTACAAGACAAGGGTACAGTGGGAGATAGTCATAGGGCCTATGGACTGTGTAGTCACTCTACGTTTCACTCACTTTTTTTAATGAGGATGGAGGTTAGCTGCTCTCTCCCCTTTCACTTTGATTAATCAGGGAAATTAATGCGCTCATTTGCTGCCATGGTTACCACATGATAAGCATTAGCATATACAGTACACAGCTAATACAGATGGGTACCTTTTAGAAAGTTGATGATTGACAAGTGGATTTAGTAGCAGTTAAGCTTTCTGGAATTCATGCAAAAATCCCAAGTGTACCAACATATCAGTTTGTTTTTTCTTTCACACCTTGCATAAGCCCCACCAGACTGTGCTTTGGGGACAAACCTTTTAATTCTTTGTCAGGTTTCAGGATAATGACAGACAAGAACCCAATAGCAAGACTCAGGAAACAGTTCAGATTCAAAAAAACAGATTTAATGAAAAGTGGATGACAAACCAGGTAGAAAGAAAGCGTGGCGAACAAGTCCAGTTGGGGCAGGCAAAAGGGTAATCCAAAGCAAAGTCCAAAAGACGGGTTGGAACATGGGCGGGCGGGCAGGCAGGCAGGCTCGGAACACAGGATGATATCTGAATGCTGGAGCGCAAGGTAAGACACTAGTACATCTGACAATCTGGCAAGTGACTGAGGGAAATGGACTGGTATATAAACTGAGGGGCTGATTAGCAGATGGGGAGCAGGTGAGTAAGGGCAAGCCAGGTGAATGCAATTAACAGGGAGTGCAGAGCAGAAGGGAGTGGCCGGGTCTGAAATGACATGAAAGTTAGAAAGGAAACCAGGAAAACAGACATATGAAAACAAACTAAATACTGGCTGAAGTTGTGACATTCTTAATAGATAACAAAAGCAGTGTGGCTGCAAATAGGACACAAAAAAATACAAACATAACACTCATCTGCCTTCAATTCTTAGCCTTTCTTAAGTTGCTTCTGTTTTTCCTCCCAGACACTGAGACACTCTTTCTTCTCTACAGTATAATCTGGGAGAGAGGGGGAAACGGTTGACTTCATAAATTCTTTTTCCACCGGCGCGGGCTCTTTTAGCCTTTCACATTTATCTCCGGCTCGGGTGTGTTTGACAACTATAGATCCCCCTCTCTCCTTTGCACAAGACAAATGACCTTATTACCGCAAGAGGACCATTCAAAATAGGATCATGTCGGGCATGGCAACAAAAAAAAATAAAGAAAAACGCCTCGCATAAAATACAAATACGCTGCTTTTCTCGGGGGGTAAAACCATCAAAAGCACATTTTAAAGAGCCAACGACTTTCGGAGACGGTATTTTGCTTTCAACACGCATCAAAAAGCGCCTTTCGGAACCACCGGTAGGACTAAGCAGCGCTGTCACATTCTGTATAATACTGTCCAGGTTTCTACTGTGGCTGCTTTGCGGAACCAGGACACATTTGTTTTCACTATAATGAAGTTTTTCTGTGTACTGATGGGAGATATGCCTTGAGGGCAGCACACTCGTTCTCTGGTTTACTCGGTCTTTCTGTGTGTGTGTGTGTGTGTGTGTGTGTGTGTGTGTGTCTTTGTGTCTGTGTCTGAGTATATGTGTCTGGTTCTGTGAGTGTGTGTGTGTGTGTGTGTGTGTGTGTGTGTGTGTGTGTGTGTGCATGTGTGTTTTGTCATAGTAAAAGGGGCAGGAGAAACAGGCCCAAGCACACAATGTTCTCCCTCGTGGCAAATTAGTGTCCGCATGCATAATTACCGGACAGCATAGGATGCCCAAGACTCTATTTTGTCTTCTTCTGCTATGTACATAAGGCCCCTTAAGCCATCTACATCATCTACAGACCATTATAGCTTGTCTTGTTAAATGGTTCTTGTTTGCGGCTGTTTGTGTGTGTGTGCAAATGTGTTTTTACCATGGGGAATAAGCCCTTGATTTTTTTTTGCAATCAGTCTGAAGCTCTTAAAGGGGCAGTTGACATCACAATGACCTCGCCGTTCCAAAGGTCACAGCTGCTATCATCCTTTTGAATTTTTTTTATAGATTTGCTGAGAGCTGTATAGGGTCTAATGGGGCCCAAATGTGCTTTAGTGTCCAATCACAAACCATCAAGTCTGATTCCTAATGACAGACCCTTAAAAGCATGACTGATCTGACGGCTAATAGACCAATCCTATTTGTGTCAGCCATTTAATATTGGCTTGGGACTTACAGTATACAGCAGATTTATTTGATTTGCATGAAGATCACAGTGTGCACACCGTTAATGCTCTGTGCAAACTGAACTAGTGTATTTTTTTTCTTTGGTTAAGGACTTTCTCTACTATAACTTCTAACTTCTCTTTTTTTTATCATTGGAAGTTATTGAAAGTTCTGCCAAATTTCCCCTGTCTGCTTTACTTTAAGTGAACGTAAGGATGTTGATTGTAGCAGGCTTTTTTTTAGACAAAGGCGGAGGTGTTTTTACATCACCCGCGCCCGGAAACTGCAAAAATGCCAGAGAAATTAAATAGCTCACATTTTCACTAGTAGAATATTCAAGCCAGAAGCACTGGTCATACCGACTCAAAAATCAAATCAAGGGATACTTTTTCAAGGCCGGGTATTGGGGTTCCTTATCCTCTGGCTCTTTGGGGGTGTTCAGAGCTAAAATAAAAAAATAAAAAAAAATAAAAAAATGGGGCATTTTTTAACCCGGCTGTCAGGGAAACAATTGTCAACTAAAAAAGGATTAATCCTCCGGGATGTAAATGTCCTCAACCGTGTGTGTTTTTGCCTTAACTTTCACGTCACACATTGAACTTGTTGTTTCTCATGTGAGTGACTGTTGGGATCATTCATACTGGCTCTGGGCCCCTCAGGTGAGCCACGCTTCTCGCTCCATGTTTATGCAGGTTGTCAACAGCTGACGGTGGGCTGAGTATATAGGGCTGACAGTTGGCATCGCTTTGCCTGATCGGTGTGGACTTTTGGCCCACAGCTGAAAGTCAGCACAGGGCAGGCTCGCGCACATATTATTTACACACAAATGCATGCACGCACACACACACACACACACACACACACACACACACACACACACTCCGGCCAATTTAGGAAGAGATTTATGGAAGAAACATCAGACATCTAGAGGGAGGCTCAATTAGACATTTATTAAGACAAGACACTGCTGGTGAATATGGTAGAATTGTCTCTCACCCTTAGGACAATTGCAATGAAACAGGTGCATTTTAAGCAATTCAATTGGTTTGCAGCTGCTGTATGACCTATAATACTATTAAAGCGTCCTTTACGACTCATAAAAGGTTTAGACATTCTACCATGTAGGTCAATATCCCTTTAATCAGTTTTATCCCCGTTCAGTTCAATGATTTAAGTGGAAAAAAATAGGAAGTGGAGCGGGTATGATTAGCTCAAATTGAAAATATGAAACTGCCACTGATGATAGTACATTTGGCCCAGACTAGCTATGATTATAGAGATGAATCACCTCTC